>NC_042969.1:53331059-53663559 GCF_901001165.1 Salmo trutta | reverse complement strand
TCCACCAAGGCACCTGCAAGTTCCCAGACATTTCTGGGGGGAAATGGCCCTAGCCCTCACACTCCGATCCATCAGGTCCCAGACGTGTTCAATGGGATTGAGATCCGGGCTCTTCGCTGGCCATAGCAGAACACTGACATTTCTGTCTCGCAGGAAATCACTCACAGAATGAGCAGTATGGCTGATGGCATCGTCATGCTGGAGGGTCATGTCAGGATTAGCCTGCAGGAAGGGTACCACATGAGGGAGGAGGATGTCTTCCCTGTAACGCACAGCGTTGAGATTGCCTGCAATGACAACAAGCTCAGTCCGATGATGCTGTGACACACCGCCCCAGACCATGATGGACCCTCCACTTCCAAATCGATCCCGCTCCAGAGTACAGGCCTCGGTGTAAAGCTCATTCCTTCGATGATAAACGTGAATCCAACCATCACCCCTTGTGAGACAAAACCGCGACTCGTCAGTGAAGAGCACTTTTTGCCTGTCCTGTCTGGTCCAGCGACGGTGGGTTTGTGCCAATAGGCAACGTTGTTGCCGGTGATGTCTGGTGAGGACCTGCCTTACAACAGGCCTACAAGCCCTCAGTCCAGCCTCACCCAGTCTACTGCGGACAGTCTGAGCACTGATGGAGGGATTGTGCGTTCCTGGTGTAACTCGGGCAGTTGTTGTTGCCATCCTGTACCTGTTCCGAAGGGTGTGATGTTTGGATGTACCCATCCTGTGCAGGTGTTGTTACACGTGGTCTGCCACTGCGAGGACGATCAGCTGTCCATCCTGTCTCCCTGTAGCGCTGTCTTAGGTGTCTTACAGTACGGGCATTGCAATTTATTGCCCTGGCCACATCTGCAGTCCTCATGCCTCCTTGCAGCATGCCTAAGGCACGTTTACGCAGATGAGCAGGGACCCTGGGCATCTTTCTTTTGGTGTTTTTCAGAGTAAGTAGAAAGGCCTCTTTAGTGTCCTAAGTTTTCATAATTGTGCCCTTAATTGCCTACCGTCTGTAAGCTGTTAGTGTCTTAACGACCGTTCCACAGGTGCATGTTCATTAATTGTTTATGGTTCATTGAACAAGCATGGGAAACAGTGTTTAAACCCTTAACAATGAAGATCTGTGAAGTTATTTGGATTTTTATGAATTATCTTTGAAGGGCAGGGTCCTGAAAAAGGGAAGTTTCTTTCTTTGGTGAGTTTACTACTATGAGTGTTGGGTAGGTTAGTGTGCACAGGACTGGTCACCTCAGATATGGCTTTGGACATATATCCTGTGTTAGTACAATAATGTTAACATGTTTAACCCTGATTGTGGCAGTATTATTCAGAGTATTACATGTATCCACTCCAGACCTTTGGGCTCCCGCTCCGACCTTCTCTCTGATCTCATCTCAGCCCACGTCTGTGTTTTGGTGGGCTGTCTTAAACATTTTGACGCCAGGGAAAATACTGCGATTGTATATACCTACCGTGGAGCAGCTTTGGTGATACGTCAGTGTAGAAAAATCTTTCTGAATGTTCCACTTGAGCCCACATGGGTCTCTTGAGTTGAATCCATTCTACTCTCATGACTCAATTGCCAGTTTTCCCCCAAAATATTTAATTACAGTGACATTACTGTGTAAAAGAGGATTAGTTGAATCAACAAAATCCTACTCAGCCATGATTAAAGGGTTCCAAAAGAGTCCTCCGGCTGTCCCCATAGGAGAACCCTTTTTGGTTCCAGGTAGAACTCTCCCAAAAGGGTTCTGTCTGGAACCAAAAGGGTTCTACCTGGAAAATAACTCTTTTAGGTTCTAGATAGCATCTTTTTTTCTAGGAGTGTTAGTTTTTCTGAATGGGAGTGTAGGAAAACAACAGCTGCTGCCCAGGCTCCAGGGAGAGGATAAAGACAATGTGTCAGGTATCAGCTTTGACTAGAGCAATATAGCACTGCGTAATGCAGTGATTTGACTTATGACCATGGAAACTATCCATGTACACATACTGCAAGTTTATAGTCTGTGTTAGCCTCAAATAAGGTAATTCCCAATTGGGCAGCCGTGAGGTTGAAAATTAAACTTTGGACACTCTCCATGGAAAACCACTAAGATTCATTGTGTAACATGTCTGCAATTAGAAAGTATAGTACGATTTTGGAGCAATTATACTGATTATATCATTTTTCTATATAATTATTGGTAACGATGCATCTGCCCTTTTGCAGTCAAGTGTCTTAACATAAATATCCAGTGTGTTTATAGAATAAGGGCTATTTGACCACCTTTTAACCGATTGTAAAAACAAACCAATTTTTAAAAAAGTTAATGAATCCTTGTTTATAATACAATTGACTTTAATAGGATAGCTTATCATAATTGACCTTTTTGTTTCCTGAAGTGATAGGATTTTTTTATGCACACATGCACAAGGAGTCTCACCCGGCATCTTACTAAATGGAGATTACCCCCAGTCCAGCATTCACTTCTATGTTTAGCTGGAGGGCATATTCTGCTGTCTTTCTCTTTGTTCTCTACTGAAGCCAAGTCATTTTCTGTCCATATAAGACTGGAGTCATTCTAATGCTTTTCATGGAATCAGCCCAACGTAGATAAACACTGCCCTTCAAGCAGCTCATGAGTTTACTTAAATCAAATTCAGACAATTAATTCTGCCAAAATGCTTTAGAATCGTGTGTGAATGTCCTCGAGCAAGGAAACCATTGTGAATCTCTGCAACAGCTAATGGTTAAATGAAGCTTCTGATAGATGGGGATACACACCTCAGTCACAGACAAACAATTGCGCAATCATGGTTCATTGCGATTCATAGTGATATCCTGATTACAAGGTGGGATTCCGGTAACACTTTAGGAAGAAAACATTGGCCCTGGCTTCTGTTGAGGATGGCATACAGTAGCTAAATAAGGAGTTGTTTTCGTTGTCGTCATGTAAGGGTTCGTGAGCGAGAGAGGGCATGTACCAGTCCTTTAAACTGAACCATTATGATGCAGGAAGTGATGGATTGTTCCTCTCGGTTGGCCCTCCCTTTCTAAAGTGGGCAACCATTGTAGCACCACCAGTTCTACATTTTACTCTCGACACAATGAAACTATTTCTTCGTAGCCTGGGCTTATTTCATGCTCATTTACCATGACAACCAGTCTATTTTCTCTCAAATTGTTTGATTGCAGACAGAACCTTTCTCTGTCTAGTGTTCTGTTTCCTGTGTTCAATTGGCCTTGCCTGACAACGCTGAGATGGTCCCAATAAAGGGGGTCGCTGGGACCTCAGCGAATTTAGTCCACCGACCGGCAGATCAAGCTGGGGGGAAGAAATTGGTCTCTCTGTTTCCTGTCAGCCCTGAATTGGCTTTGTGTGTTTTTGCACAAAAGTGCAGGAGGTTGCCAGAACAAGAAGATTGACAGCGAGATTGTAGCAACCAAACTGTGAAAAAAAGAGAAGGTTTTCTCGTAATTACACCTTTTTTTGACACCCCTTGTTTCCTGCATGGCAGCTTTGTGGTCATGTTCAGAGGAACACAAAGTAAGCTGTTCAGTCAGCCTGCTCTGACTTTCATGGCAGAAACCAACCTACATATTAGTCTTGTAGCTGTACTGTAAGTATTTTGTCTAGTTGTTCCAAAAAAGAAGAAGGCAAAGTGTTCTAGCACCTGTGTCAACCTATTTCCCAACTGCTGCTGGCAGCCCAACCTGGTAATTTGAACTGATTTCTTTTTATACACTTCAGCGAAGTGTGAAAGTGATCCAAGAAAAGCCTGTCGGGTTAAAACAGGCCTGCGTGGTTGGTTGGTTGGTTGGAGTAGTTTGTGTTGATTTATGTTGACATGACATTGACTATGTCCTCCTTTTCTCTCCATCTTCTCCCTTCTCCCCTCACCCAGCTGCCAAGCGCCCCTCCTCTGTGTCCTCCCTGAGCAGCATTGTGGGTAGGATGACCTCGTCGGAACGCGCCTCCCGCGGGAGCTGCACCTCGGTCAACACGGTGTGCTCAGACAGCGACCGCACGGCCAGCCTCAGCTCCTCTGCCTCCTCCGCCTCCCTGCAGGACGGACAGTCTTCCTCTTCCTCCTCGCTGCCCTACGGGGCCGTGCCTGCCTACCCTTCCTCGCCGCAGCGCAACGGCTCCGACATCAGCCTGGACCTCACCCCCCTCTCCCAGCTCCCAGCGGGGGTAAACCCTGCCACCGCCGGGTCCCTACCCAAGCTGTCTCGCCTGGAGAGGGTGGTGCTGGAGATAGTGGAGACGGAGCAGGCGTATGTGAGGGACCTGAAGAGCATCGTAGAGGTAAGAAAGAAGCCCTCCCCTCCCATCCACTCTCCTTTCCTCTCCTCCTGTCCTCAGTACAGTCAGTGTGTCTCCTCTCTGTGCTCTGGCCTGCTGCTGGTACTGGTCTGAGGACAGCATTACCTCCCCATTCCTGGTACTTGGTACCATGTTGACATGGAAAGAATAGGGTTTAACATGATCATCATATGGTTTACATATTAGCATGTATAAAGTTTACAGTATACATATTGTAATTACCACAATGCCTAATGTCTATAGTGAAACTGGAACTGGAACTGGAACATGAAAATAAGAATTTGTTCTTAACTGACTTGCCTAGTTAAATAAAGGTAAAATGAAAATACAATAAAAAAAACTCATGGATACTGTAGGTTGTGTCAGCAGTTTTTCAACCCCTTTCTACAGAGGAACTCCTCCACTCTCCCACCAGCTTCTTATTAGTAAAATATGAACAATGCTTTCATCCCCTCCTTGTTCGGTGGCCATCTTGGAGCCCTGTCTGGCCTCCCCGTGTGCCTCTGTGGCTCCATCCATCAGTGGCCCAGGTGGAACACGAGGAGGGCAAGAGGAGGGCATGGCACGGGATGAAAGCAGAAGTAAATCCAAGTCATTACTTCAAAAGGATGTTTCACACTCTTATCCGATAGGGTCAGCTGGCCTGCGACAATGAGGAGTCTGTGACTGAACACACACACACACGCACACGCACACGCACATGCACACACACACACACACACACTAACGCTCGCATACACACACACGCACGCACGCACACACACACTCACACACACACACACACACACTAACACTCGCACACACACACACACACACACACACACGTGCATGCACATATACTGTACATATACACACACACACACACACACACACACTAACGCTCGCATACACACACACACACACACACACACACACACACACACACACACACACACACACACACACACACACACACACACACATACACATACACATACACACACACACACACGTGCATGCACATATACTGTACACACACACACACACACACACACACACACACACACACACACACACACACACACACACACACACACACACACAGAGGGAGGATTAGTTTGATAAGGAACAGAATGGGGTTGTTGAGTCAGGGGCCCTCTGAGTGGATGGCTGTCAACACTTTTATCATATTGCCCTTGGAAGCGGATGGATTTAGCTGTGACCTTTAAGATAGGTCAGGAATCAGGAGTCTCTCTACGGGACTGAGGAGGAAAACAGAAGAAAGACAGTCTTAAAGGAAGTGACATCCCTTTAATGCCTAATTTTATGGGAGGCCAGCGCTCCCTTGAAAAAGTAATTAGCAACTATTTTCCTGGTTTAGGGTTAGTTTTACGTTTACATGTAGGGTAGTGGTTAGGGTAAAAGCCAATTTATTCTTGATCCAAAAATGTGGTCGGAGGTTTCATATGGAGGGTGTGAAGCAATTGCGGATCTCCCGAATGCATGCAGAGGCCAAATCAAGATCTGTACCGCATCATCGTGCGCCTCTCAAATTGAGTAACAATGCGGAGAGCTCTGTAGAGCTCCAGTTTGACGTGACTGGTTGACAGTAGGTGAGGACGTGAGATCCTGTCTAAACACAAACTCACTTCCACTTGATAACTTCCTTCACAACAGCTCTACTCCACTAAGCACAAGAAGTGTGAAAGCCCTGACGTCTTCGGAGGCTGCAGCGCAGTAAATCCTGTCTGGCCACTTCAGATGCCGGATTGGTACTGTAGAGGCATGACTAGGGTAAAGGTTAATGGATAGTTTGTTGAACAGTTGATAGCTACTTGAACATTATTCAACTACTTTTTGGTTGTATTTTGGTTTTGTTGATTGTGAAAGCCAGCCTGATGGACCTAGGGTTTAGGGTTAGGGTGAGGTGCAAGACAGTGTGGTTCATGCAGGTCAGGTCTGTGCTGGAGGGAGGGAGTGATCTGGTTCAAATCAAATCAAGTTGTATCGGTCACATTCACATGGCTAGCAGATGTTAATGCAAGTTTAGTGAAATGCTTGTGCTTCAAGTTCCGACAGTGCAGTAATATCTAACAAGTAATCTAACAATTCCCCAACAACTACCTAATACACACAAATCTAAAGGGGTGAATGAGAATATGTACATATAAGTATATGGATGAGCAATGGCCAAGCAGCATCAGCAAGGTGCAATAGATGGTATATTATACAGTATATACATGTGATATGGGTAATGTAAGATATGTAAACATTATTAAAGTGGCATTATTTAAAGTGGCATTGTTTAAAGTGACTAGTGATCCATTTATTAAAGTGGCCAGTGATTGGGTCTCAATGTAGGCAGCAGCCTCTCTGAGTTAGTGATGGCTGTTTAGCAGTCTGATGGCCTTGAGTTAGAGGCTGTTTTTCAGTCTCTCGGTCCCAGCTTTGATGCACCTGTACTGACCTCGCCTTCTGGATGGTAGCGGTGTGAACAGGCAGTGGCTCGGGTGGTTGATGTCCTTGATGATCTTTTTGGCCTCCTGTGACATCGGGTTCTGTAGGTGTCCTGGAGGGCAGGCAATTTGCCCCCGGTGATGCGTTGTGCAGACCTCACTACCCTCTGGAGAGGGTTGCGGTTGAGGGCGGTGCAGTTGTCGTACCAGGCTTTGATACAGCCCGACAGGATGCTCTCGATTGTGCATCTGTAAAAGTTTGTCAGGGTTTTGGGTGACAAGCCAAATTTCTTCAGCCTCCTGAGGTTGAAGAGGCGCTGTTCCGCCTTCTTCACCATACTGTCTGTGTGGGTGGACCATTTCAGTTTGTCGGCGATATGTACACCGAGGAACATAAAACTTTCCACCTTCTCCACTGCTGTCCCTTCGATGTGGATAGGGTGGTGCTCCCTCTGCTGTTTCCTGAAGTGCACGATCATCAACTTTGTTTTGTTGACATTGAGTGAGAGGTTGTTTTCCTGACACCACACTCCGAGTGCCCTCACCTCCTCTATGTAGGCTGTCTCGTCGTTATTGGTAATCAAGCCCACTACTGTTTTGTCGTCTGCAAACTTGATGATTGAGTTGGAGGCGTGCATGGCCACGCAGTCAAGAGTGAACAGGGAGTACAGGAGGGGGCTGAGCACGCACCCTTGTGGGGCCCCAGTGTTGAGGGTCAGCCAAGTGGAGATGTTGTTTCCTACCTTAACCACCTGGGGGTGGCCTGTCAGAAAGTCCAGGACCCAATTGCACAGGGTGGGGTTGAGACCCAGGGCCTCCAGCTTGATGATGAGCTTGAAGGGTACTATGGTGTTGAATGCTGAGCTGTAGTCAATGAGCAGCATTGTTACATAGGTATTCCTTTTGTCCAGATGGGATAGGGCGGTGTGCAGTGTTATGGCGATTGCGTCGTCTGTGAACCTGTTGGGGCGGTATGCAAACTGGAGTGGGTCTAGGGTGGCCGGTAAGGATATGATCCTTGACTAGTCTCTTAAAGCACCTCATGATGACAGAAGTGAGTGCTACGGGGCGGTAGTCATTAAGTTCAGTTATCTTTGCCTTCTTGGGTACAAGAACAATGGTAGCCATCTTGAAGCATGTGGAGACAACAGACTGGGATAGGGAGAGATTGAATATGTCCGTAAACACACTAGCCAGCTGGTCTACGCATGCTCTGAGGACGCGGCTAAGGATGCCGTCTGGGCCAGCAGCCTTGCGAGGGTTAACACGTTTAAATGTTTTACTCACATCGGCCATGGAGAAGGAGAGGGGGGGTGAGCAGTTCTTCTTAGCGGGCCGCGGTGGTGGCACTGTATTATCTTCATAGCGGGCAAAGAAGGTATTTAGTTTGTCTGGAAGTGTGACGTCGGTGTCCGTGACGTGGCTGGTTTTCTTTTTGTAGTCCGTGAATATCTGTAGACCCTGTCACATACCTCTCGTGTCTGAGCCGTTGAATTGCGTCTCAACCTTGTCCCTGTACCGGCATTTTGCTTATTTGATTGCGTAGTTAAGGGGTTCTGCCTCTGCTTTGATGTGGAGAGAGGGGGAATGTTGCCAGTGCTGCCCATTAGCAGGTGGAGATCAGCAGGTGGTGCAATCAGCGCTCTGGGAGAGCGGTGCTGAGAGCGGAGGGGTAAATGTGTGTCTGTGCGAAAGAGAGAGAGAGAGAGAGAACGAACAGCTTCTTCAGGACATGTCAGGGTAGGTGTGGGTATGCGTTAGAGGTTCGAGAAGCCCTGAAATGTAACCCTCGTAACCCCCTTTTTGAAGCTCAGCCTTTTAAGAGCCAGTAAAACGAGCAGGCATTTGACAGAGCTGGCCTGTGCAGGGATGCCTTACAGAGCAAATGTCCATACATTTGTTTTTGCAGGACAGGGATTTGGGACAGAGCACGGCTGTGGGCCCCTGAGTTGATGGAATGGAGTTAGTTGTTGGCTGTCTCAGACTGCTGACTGTGTGAGTTGCACATGTGATGTCTATTGGCTCAGCCTTTACAGCTATGGAAATCTGGTTTTGATCCAGGGATGATGTCAAAGTTGCTGGTAATAAGAACCAAGTATGATGATTGGAGTCAGTGTCTGTGTGTGTGTGTGTGTGTGTGTGTGTGTGTGTGTGTGTGTGTGTGTGTGTGTGTGTGTGTGTGTGTGTGTGTGTGTGTGTGTGTGTGTGTGTGAACAGTTAAATAGCTTGCCTTCTCGTGTTTGTGCGTGTGTGAGCTCCCATATGTATTTGCTCATATATGTCTTGAATGTGCAGTATACAGTATGTTGGAAGACACAGGAGGAGAAAGGTGGAGAGAAAATGGGGAGAGCCAGGGAGAGCGAAGCCCCCTTTCGTTCTCGCTGTATTCCTGCCAAATAGGACAGGAAATTGGGGGTGGGGGTTTGGGGGAACGGAGCGTTTTTTGCCTCTCCTTAGCTGTAACCCCCCAGTTTGGGGCACATGCGGAGGGGATGGAGGGGCCCTCGCAGGCAGCACAGAGGGACAAACTCCTTTCTCCAAACTCTGACCTAGTTTCTCAGACAAAGAGACCAAAACCTGCCGGCTGCCTCTCTTTCTCTCTCTCTTTCTCTCTCTCTTTCTCTCTCTCTATTGCTTTCATTCTATCTGTCTTTCTTCCTTTTCACAGTGAAACATGTATCTCTTTCTCAGTCCTTTCTGTTCTTGTGCTCTCCTGCGTTTAACCCTCTTATGTCTCAATTTCCCCCTCAAGTCTCTTCCTCATTTTTCCGGTCTTCTCCTCGCTTCTTCTGTCAACTTCTCACTCATCCATCTGTCTCTCGCTCTCCTCCTCTCTTCTCGCTATGGGTCCTCCTTGCCCTCCGAAAGGTGTGTGTGTGTGCATGCCTGCGTATGTGTGTCTGTCTCTCTGTCTGTCTGTGTGTGCGTGCGTGTGTGTGGAAGTGTGTGCGCGAGGGGGAATTCTTGTTCACCCATGACTGTCTGTAAGTCGACAGTAATTACAGTGCCAGTGTTCCCTTGCCTTTAAAAGGTGATGAATGTGGCGGAGCCCCCTTTATTTTTTGTCTCACTTTGCCCCAGCTCGGCCTGTTTGCTTTTCCCAGAACCCCGGTGGCTCTGGAAACAAACACAACTGGAGACAAAGAAAGAAAAAAACATTTTACCATCCAGGAATGTACCCTAGGAGCGCTCCACTCTGCTCGGCTCTGTCAGCGATAGGGTACATTGAAGCCCCCTTCCCGGTCATAACGCCCTGCCATCCCCACCTCTCACCCCCTCCCACACCCCTGTACTCTCACGCATACTTTGTCTGTTTGTTTATTTACACCCGTTTATTTTTGCAATTAAATTGGCTTCATCTTATTTTAGCCCCTCTTTGTTTTTCTGTTGTTGGCTCGTTCTCGCGGGCCAGAATGGTAACTGGGTCTCTGGGTGGACCGCAGCCGCCCTCACGGTTACTCAGATCTCTCTGTTAAACTCAGACCAACAGAATGAACAGCAACCCTGGATAGGATCCTCTGTGGTTTCTCCATCGGGTTGGCATCTGGAGAGAGAGTTGTCTGTAGGATGTGGCTTTATCAGATGGGCTTGTTGGCCACTTAAAAAACATGCTGATTACGGGACTATTGGGCCCTGGAGGCCTCTGATAAAGTGCTGACAGCTAGCCTATATAAGGTATTTTAGCCTAACTAATGAACACTACATTGAAGGTGGTAGACTTGTGGATTGGCCAGACACATTTTGAAGCCCCCTTCTTTCTTAAGGCCTTTAGCCCAGCTCGGAATACTCTCTTCCAGGTTTCGCGGAGCAATGTGCCCTGTCGGTAGTGGTACTTGGGGATGTTAGTCTGTGTTTTGGGGGGTGGGGGCATATCATACTCATGAGACTAGAGCATGGCTTTATTTCCCAGGTCAGAGAGAGGACCACGAAAGGAAAATAGAAAATATTGTAACAGCGAGGCCTTTACCACTGTATTAATTGCTAGGTTTGCTTTCTTGGGCTTCTCAGTGCGTTTACAGTAAGGATTGGTGTAGGGCTCAAGTATCCTTTTTTTCTCATGAAGAAAGCCTTCATGATAATTCAATTTCAAGTGACCGTAAGATAGCTATCAGAGAATCACTTAGAAGAACTAAAGCTACTTCGCTGGGGAGGGACGAAGAAGGAACTTTTGTCCATTTGAGCAACTATATGAAGTCAGAAACAAACAAACTTCAAGTATGAATGATGAGATTATGATGAAGATTGTATTTTGTTTATTTTGTCAATAAACATACTGACGGGCATTTGCATAATCACATTCACAGAATCTCTCCCTCGCTCTCTCTCCCTCTCTCTCTCTCTCTCTCTCTCTCTCTCTCTCTCTCTCTCTCGCTCTCAGGACTACCTGGGTTGCATCATTGACTGTGGGGACCTGCCGCTCAAGCCGGAAGACGTCAGCACTCTGTTCTGCAACATTGAGGACATCTATGAGTTCAACAGGTGGGTTAGTGTGTGTGTTCTCTGTCTCTGTCTGCTTACATGTTAGACCTACTTCATCCTCACTGCTCGCCACAGCTGTTAGACTGTATCAGCCCTGAACTGGGGTCCTCGTGCTTTTGTGTAGATCTTAGCTTCTGTCCATGAAAATGTTGCAGGTACGCTACATCTTTCATCCCAGTGCAATGTCTAATTGGTGATCAATGCTACCACTTACCATCAACGAAAATTGCAACTTTTTCCATTTTATTCGGCTCAATTTCACTCAGCGCTGATCCATGTAAAATTCTACAACTATGGTGGTGAAAACTCTCCTGCAGCTACCCTTAAACCCTACCCTCCTTTCTCCTCTGCTCCATGCTCTCTCGTCCTCTCTCTCTCTCTCTCTCTCTCTCCCTGTCTCTCTCTCTCTCGCTCTCTCTGCCGAGGCAGCTTGTGTACAGGCTGCAGCCTGGGTGGCAGTGATGTCCGTTTAATGTGCTGCAGACACAATGGCTGGCCCAGACCCCAGGCCTCCACCAGACAGACAATGTGCAGACACAGAGAGAGATAGAAAGAGAAACAGAGAGAGATAGAGAGAGAGAGAGGGGTGGGAGAGAGAGAGAGAGAGAAGCAGGCAAAAAAAGACTGAGAGAGACTTGGAATAAGTGATACTATCCAGCGAGCCCAGTTATGGTCACAACAGCTCTCAAGGTTAAGGTATACGTCTTAAGTCATGGCTCACCAGATTTTACATTCCATAACCAGAGAGGAGGCTTGAGATTGCTTATATGTGTGAGATGATGTTCCGTACACAGTGGCACGGCAGCGTATCTGAGATTCTCTCCAGCTAGATGTTTTCAGATTGCTGTTTACACTGAAAGTAGAGATCCATTTATGTTTCCTGGAAACCGTTTACAGGAGGGTAGGGAAACAACCATTTGGCTCGCTATAGTTGCTCAAGCGATTGGACTTTGTTTAACTGTAGCCTGATTTTCATCATTTCCCCGTTTCAGGAGTGATACATTGGTACAGTATTTCAGTTTATTTGCCTGGAATAGCGAATGTGTCAATGAAAAGCATCAATCATTCCCATGTCATTAGTTCAGTTCATTCAGTGATGGGAACGTTGCGGAGGGAGAAATGGCAGGGATGAGTTTGGACCCGGCGGCTTCCAGTGAAGCCCTGGAAAGAGTATCGCTCATATTTTTCCTATTTCCTCAACGCTCCTCGCCCTGCCCCCCTGCTGACACTCTTGTTTTCACACTTCAGTCTCAATGCTCGTGCCAAGTCGGCTCTTTTCATTACATACCTCCCCCTACATGAGTAAGTGCTCCTAACCTGCCCCCTCCTTCTCCAAATCCAATATGGCTTCCTGCCCCCAGTTATCATGGGAAATGGCCTCACTGTTGCAGAAAGAAACAGAGAGAGAGAAAGAGAGAGAGAGAGAGAGAGAGAGAGAGAGTGAGGGATTTCTGCCGTCTGCTCCAGGCTCTGTGCAGAGTAACTCATTGCAGTACAGTAGAGTATGTGCATCAGTGCCAGGGGTTTATCCCCATCGCTCGTTGCTGTGGGGCTAGCTAGGCCATAAATTACATTTGTTTGTAATGAACAGAATGAGAGCAGTCAGTTCCCAAACAGGCTCCCAGGGAGAAAAATAACAAATTGTTTGCTAACTCTCTTTTTCTTTTTTTCATCACTCAAAGTAGCCCACTGTTCATCTGAGAGAGACACCAGGATCGATTTCACCTTTATCCTCTTCTTGCCCCAATAAGTAGAGAAAAAAATCTGCCCTTTTCTCCCTCGTCCTTTCTCTTGTTCTGCCTTTTCTAAATCTCATCTCCTCATCGCTGTGGTATGCAGCCCCTGTATCCTCACTGGTGTTGTTACGTCTACTTTCTTGGCCTGTTCTCCAGGCAGCACACTGATGTCGTTCGCCGTGGCCCGCCGCGGTGGACAAAGCCTGGGGTTAGAGTTCTGGACCCTGCTGTGAGCCGACCGCGGCGAGAGACAGGGCACAGCCTGGTGAACAGTACAGCCAGGACAGACAGACATGCTCTGTACTATTCTAGTAGTTAGTGCGGTTAATCTTGTCCATCTTTATTAGATTCGCGGCTGAGTAGAAACTGTGGCTGAACAGGCCACTAGGACAGTCAGAGAAGTGCTGTAATTGTTTAGTCTGCCATGGAAAAAGGACCCTGCATCACGTATAGATTTATCTCTATGGACACGTGACTATACGTGGAATCGTGACCTGTAACCTTTTCTAACCCAACCCATCATGAGAGACCAAGAGACAGACACAGAGACAGAGAGATTAGTCAGGCCTGAGCTTATCAAGATGGCTTAACCGTCTCTTGCTAAGAATCTCTGCCCCTCCTCTCTTTCGTCTCTCTGTTCCAAATCCCTCATATGGAAAGTTTGCCGGAGACGTTGAATCCTCTGTAGTCTAATACAGCGCGCATGAGAAACACAGAAACAAAGAGACAGAGAGCGATAGAGACTTTACTACAGCACATGAAGATGTTTAATTGCATTGTCTGAGTTCCATGATTTATCTCTTGTGTCTGTCTAAGGCCTGGTGCGAAGCCAGCCGCGACTCACACGCAAAGTACATTTCAACTAGAAACATAGACCTTTCAAAGGAACTCTATTTGTTTTGTTTGCGTGCAGCTGCTGTACTGTAGAATGATAATGAGAAGTAGAGGATCTGTAAGGGAAAGCCTAATAAGAAAGCAAATGTTCTGTATAATATCACGGGTTTCAAAGCTGGCTATTGACAGCGTACATTGATAGTGCATGACGTTACAGTATAAACAGATCAATTACCTCCAGTGACTGTGGATAATGGTTTTATTACACGTTTGGTGTGCCACTACTATTTCCTATACTGCTGGTATTTAAGTTGTGCCATAGAGTTGAAATCAATTGGAATGTGGACGCGTGGCACCATAGAAATATAGAAGTATAATTATTGCCATGATCTGAGAGGCTTTTCCCCGTTCTAGTAATTATATTTCTATGTGTGTCTAATTCATTCCATTTCTCATGGAGTAGACACGTTGCTTGTGGAACGTACAGTAAAGGGCTGGGCTCCGGTGACGTTCAGTCAAGCCTGGTTAGATTCCTGCACTACGTGTGATTTAGACCTCACTGTGACCCCTGCATGCTTGCCTGGGGTCACGGCTCCCATGAAGTCCCACACGAAAGACATAACCCCTCAGCCTTTCGCACCTGACCAGACTGAGTCAGTCTGAGTGCTCAAGCCACCCACCCCTTCACAGTCATCCCTGTGACCCGGAGAAGTCTGCCTGGCTGGGATCCCCCTAAACAGCCCTGGATTCATGCTGTCTGCTTGTATCTGCCGTGGCTCGTGTGGGAGTGGGTGGTGTTGCTGAAGATGTGGTGTCACATGAAAGAAGTTCTCACTTTGAGAGAGGCGGTGAAGTCAGCATGTGACAATACTCAGGGATGGGATTGGGAACACAAGGCCAGCAAGGTTCAAGTGCATATAAACATTCTCTGATGAAGGGATCTAGATAGGTCTCTGTTGCTTTTTGCTGGCACTTACTGTGTAGTTACTAAAGAGGAAACAGACCTGCAAGTGCTTAAATCTAATGCAGAGATCGCACTCCATGAGAGAGGGTTGATTATGAAAGGAGAAAGGAGGGAAGTGAGGAGTACCGGAGGAAAAGAGAAGGGGGAACAGGCAGTATGGAAGGTATTACCTTATAAACACAATGAAAAGAGAGGTTCAGAAGTACGGAAATGGAAAGAACGAAGCAGAGAGACGTGAGGGAGCGCGTGAGTTCATTGACAGTGCGCCTCTCAGGTGACTCCCCTGTTTGACTGTAACTCTTCGTGAAATATACAACTGTAGGGGGATCATCTGGAGGAAACTCCTCTTTCCCCTCACAGTTCACCCTCTATCTAGAGGAGGATCGAATGCACATACTTCAAATACCAGATTGTCGTGTGTCATATTTCACAGGGAAGAACAATACACATACAGTGAGGAGATAAGATCAGTAGGCTTGACTTAAAACTCAAGTTTTTCTCAGAACTCAAATATGGAGCATCTCTGTTAAAAGTCTATGGATGGAGTGTTTTCAAAATGAAAAGCTGGGAAAGCAATTAGTAGGGTTGTTACAAACATAACTCAAGTCCAAGGTCCTGACAGCCAAATACTTTCCAGGGCTTTTGTCTTAAAGTATCAGGCCCTTCTAGTAAGTGCCAAGCCTTAATTAAATCCAACGTGAGGATACAAGTTTGCGAACATGCTGCAGCACTGCAGATGTAGTCTTGTTGAAAGCCCTTTGCTCTTGCAGATGGAGGAAATGTCTCCATGGTGGCATGTTCTCTGTTCCCTCTTTCTCTTTGTCTTTGTCTGTCAACAACAGGATTCCCACATCAGTCAGGACCAGTGGCACTCAGAGACACCCTGCTCTGTGGCCATTTGATAAAAACCACCCATAACTCCCCCCTGCTTCCCCCGAAACCCTAATGACGCCCTCTCACCGCGGAGGGCAGCCGCCAAACAAGCCTCGTCTCCGAGGGAGGAGAGAGCGACACGAAAGAATGGAGGGCTGCGGTTTCACTCTGAACTTTTCCCCCCGGCCATATGAAGGCGAACTCCGGGTGTTTACAGAGCGCCTCTCTGTTTTCCTTCGGAAGAGGGGGGATCCCGGGAGACTGGCCAGTCCGGCGGCCCTGGGCCTCTCAGAGATGCAGGGAAGTTGGGCTTCGCTAATGAACTGAGTGCGGCTGGGCTGCTCATCACGTCGTGCAACGTCAGATACGGGCTGATGGGACCGTGGCAAACGACACCCTCAGTTTCAGCTCACTGTCCAGGAATGTGAGGCTAGTTGTCCCTTTTGAGATGTCCCAGTAACCACTAGAGACGGCCATTACATTAGCTACATCAACCTCCATCCTCTCCTAATCGGAGTCAGAATTCAAACCGTCATCACTATCCCCACTCCCTCAAATCTCCCCTCCTCACTACTATTCCTTACCTTTTCCACACTCTCCCGCCAAGAAAATCTTTCACCGATAATTTTGATTAATTCCGATAGTAAAAAGAGAGACCCTCTGCTCTCTCCCTCTGCTGACATACACGAAGTAGGATGTTAATCAAAAGTTACCGGGTCCTGGAGAGAGGTTGCGTATGTGTTTCAGCAGACGTCTGTCCGTGGTGATGAGGAGGCTAGGGTGAGCTCATGGCACGGGACCAAAGGTGAAACGGGTGCACGTGGTTATTTGACCCTTGAAAGCGAACGCCCACCCACTCTCCCCTGTTAAAGGCAGTCGGATTCAGGTCTGTGTTTGTAAGGTGCGGGTGTTGCGGAGGGGTGTGTGTGGGGGGGGGGGTGTAGTGGGACAGCTGGAAGGGGGTTCTGGTTGAGGTTGGCTGATGTGGAGCCAAGGCTAGATGTGTCCCATCTGCATGCATTTAGGAGATCGTTTGGAAGGATCGGAAGGGGAGACATAAATGAATCCTTTGTGGAAATGGAGTTGGGATTTGGGATCCATCCCTGCCAGGATCGTCTTCGACACCAGCTCCAAGAGCCTCGGTGGAGACGGAATAACAGTCTCCAAACAAATGGGGGTGCTCAGTTCTCATGAACTGTCCTAGACCTTGACAAACTCACATGCACTCATAAGCACTGCACAGTGTCTACTAAGCAATATCTGTGCTGTCCATTTTACATAGCAGTTTATGTGCTCATCATTATGTGTTATGAGTAGTTGTTACATGGATGTTACAGTATTTGACAGTGGTATGTTTTATCATGACTGAGAGCTGTTGTACTGATTTGTAGAGCATGAGTCCCAGGAATGTAGACAAGTTCCATGACCTCTTTGTGTTTCATTGATAAGTTTACATTGCTGCACTGGTGTTCTCATCGCCCATAACTGACCTCTGTCTGTCTGTCTGTCTGTCTGTCTGTCTGTCTGTCTGTCTGTCTGTCTGTCTGTCTGTCTGTCTGTCTGTCTGTCTGTCTGTCTGTCTGTCTGTCTGTCTGTCTGTCTGTCTGTCTGCCTGTCTGCCTGTCTGTCTGTCTCACAGTGAGCTTCTAGAGGACCTGGAGAGGAGTCCTCATGCGGCTGCCATTGCCGAGTGCTTCGTTGAGAGGGTGAGTCACCACATTGCTATGATAAAGCACAAATAACCAGTAAATTCACATTG
Source organism: Salmo trutta (assembly GCF_901001165.1). Classification (NCBI taxonomy): domain Eukaryota; kingdom Metazoa; phylum Chordata; class Actinopteri; order Salmoniformes; family Salmonidae; genus Salmo; species Salmo trutta. Next base: position 53,646,181 of record NC_042969.1, on the reverse strand, counting down.
CACATTTTTGGTGGGTATTCCGATGACCTAAACCAGTGATTCCCGAATGGTTGGTCACAGCCAGCCCCTGTTGGGTCATGGCTTACGACTGTCTAGCTGTGTAGGCTAATATGTTGCTTGTGTACAGTAGCTATTTTGTTCTCTGGATGCAGAGCGCTGTTAAAATATCAAGCAAACAGATCGTGTGAAACAAACTTTTGTTTTCGGCCAAGTAGAGAACCACAGCTGTTTGAAGTGGGCCGCTGATATTGGGCATTGTGTCAGAGGAAATGTTTGTACTTGGGCTATGTGAGTGTGTGCAGGCCCATGACCAGAGAGATGTTGTGATTGGTTCTGGTTCTGAAGCAGTGGTGGCGGTGACCCTTCAACTCATGTGCTCACTACAGTTGAGTGGGTCTGCACACCCGCATGGTGCCGTACTGTAGTCACCTGAGTAATGACACTGAACCACCGCTGATTAAACAGGAACAGTGAAGGGTCCAACCGACCAGGGAAACAGGCTCTCCTTTGTGCCGGCTGGGTGACTGGCCAGCGTCTATGTCTCTGACTCCCAGGGTATGCCTCCATATGTGGGGCTGCAGACTGACACGCCTGACCCTGCCAAAGCTGGACCAAGACGCAAGAACCAGAATCCCATTTGTGGTCCAGGATCCAAGGGTGCCTATTCTTAGTCCCGTCTCCAGCCTGTACTTTCCTCTTTGGCGCCCAGACCCTCTTATCCAGCAGGTCGCTATGGTTCTCTGCTATTGAATGGTCTACTGTTGTGGTCAATTATAGATGGCTGTAGTTCTCTGCTATTGAATGGTCTACTGTTGTGGTCAATTATAGATGGCTGCGGAAATGCGGAGTACATTTGATTAAGCCATTACCGGCAAGGTTATCCTGGGTTTTGCGATGCTTCTCTGAGCTAGACTAACCTCTCTAAACGGTGTGAGGACAACGGCCCCACGCTACTGCGGAGTGGAACGTGGGAAACGCAGTTCAAATGTGACCGTTTCTGCTTGGAATGAGGCCATACGTGCTCTTAGTTTAGGTGCAGTAAGACACTGGGTCTGCATGGAGTCAGCTGTAGCCTGTAACAATTTACCATCTGCTAAGCTATGAATCTCAAACCCTATACCTGCTGGCCATATGTACGACGCAGTGGTAAAGACAAGTATACATACATACACAACTGTTTTGGAATGTAACATTCAGTTGATCTCACAGAACCATTATCTAAACCTACTTAAATATAAAATGCAGTTATTTTCTCATTATTTTGCTTTCTTAGATGAGATGTTTAGATGAGATGTTTCTTGGATGAGAATACATGTTTACATAAGTCAGGGAATGGGGTTTTGTTACGAGATAAAAACAAAGTACTTATTTCTGAGACCTGGAGGCTGACCCTCGTGTGAGGAGAGGTGTCACATGATCACAGGGGGTCTCTCAGATGACAGTGATTTGTAGCAGAGGGAACATGGAGACCAAAGCTCGGTGTCGCTGGTCTTTCTCACCTGTCTCTCTTCTCCCCACTAATGTAATCGTTTTTCTTTGGTTTCTCTTCCTCTTGTTTAGAGCGAAGCCTTCGACATATATACCCTGTACTGTATGAACTACCCCAAGTAAGTCACGCACACACACACACACACACACACACACACACACACACACACACACACACACACACACACACACCGCTATACTGATGTGCTCTTGGGGCTGTCATTTGACCTAGATCATTGAATGATAGCTATAGTGAAGTGACCTGGGGTGAGAATGGAATGAATTCAGTACAGTGGACAAGTAAAGTTCAAAATACACATTTTCATTTGTTATTACAATAAGTATACAATGGTATATGATGGTGGGGGGGAAAGAGTACAGTTGTAATCACCATCCTTTGTGGAGAGACATTAGAGAAAGAAAAATGACTTTAATGGACATTGAGCACATTTACATGCACCAGTAGTAATTCGATATTAAACTGATTGTGGCAGTAGGTCAAGTATGGCATTAGTCGTGTAAACACCTCACTCTGCTGATCTTAATCGGCGTAAGGTCAAAATCGAAGTAAGCATAAGCCAATTAAAACACCTGATTTTCTGAGCAATCTTTCAAATGATTAGGACATGTAAACACCTTAATCGGCATTCCAGCGGTGTATTTGATCTGCCCATGGAGTCCTGAAAAACTGAAAGTATGCATCTTATAAATAGTTTTGACATACAAATGTCCGAACTCAGAATCAAAAGGTCTTCGCAAACAATAACATGGCCACAGTGGTAGAACGTTTATTTTGATTAGCGATTTTGTGCATCAGCCTGATTACAGATGTGTCATGTAAACAGGATTATTAGAGATTATTAGAGAAATTCTTCTTGAAAAGCACGTCAACATTTTAAACAAACTATTATATTAACCTGACTGTCCACAAAGATCACGTTATTGTGTGCATGTAACCGTGCTCAGGGTCTTGATTAGCTTGAACTACTCAGTGGTCGGACTGACAAGTGAAACTAGGTGAATCCAATGAAAGACTATGGTGACTGATTTAATGATCGCGGTAACGATTCGGTCACTGGCCAATCAGGCTAACTTACAGTATATTGTGCGTGTGAAATACAAACACGTAACGAGCATTTTAGAAGCAGCATCTTTCACGGCACATCTAATCCCACGGGCCACTACTATTTGACTGGCAGATGTTTGAATAGCACTGGATCGCTGCCCGTCACCATGAAGATGTGGTGATCTACACGTGCTCTGTATAAACAGCCTTTCATGTGTCTGTCACAGAGAACAGAAACAGAATTAGATTTGTTATGAGACGTCGACGGTGCCCTGGCCCTTTACCTGAGCTGTGTGCATTCATCCAGGGATGTCTTAAAAAGACCACGTTCATAGCTCATCCGAAAAGATGCTGTTAACAGATATCAGAGCTTTTGCCTGAGAAAGACATCACAGTCGGACAGCGAAGGGAATGAAGCAGAATGTTTTAGTGTATGTAAATAGTTGCGTTCAGCCAAAAAGAGGCCCCTCTGAAGGGGGGGACCGGAGGCATACGCTGAACACATTACTGTACACTTTACCATAAGATGAAGTGCAGTCTGGCATAGTGATGAGCCAACTGATGAGTCTTACTGTGGACCCCCCCCCCCCCCCTCTTCCACACCCAACATCCACCTCCACCCCCACTCCTCCTGGATCTCTTTCCCCAGCTCGGTGGCTGTTCTGAGGGACTGCATGAAGAACAAGAGCCTGGTGGGCTTCTTCCAGGAGAGGCAGACCACCCTGTGCCACTCCCTGCCCCTGGAGACCTACCTGCTGAAGCCAGTGCAGAGGATCCTCAAGTACCACCTCCTGTTGCAGGTCAGTATGGGTCATGGACTGGGTCAGAGAGACAATATGATGATACTGATACAATACTATCAATGTCAAACTTATTCAGAGAATACGACTATGTACAACTACTTCATATTGTACACAGAGGAAAGGTACAGGCCCCATTGTAGACTGTTTCCTTTCACTCCAAATCATCAGAAATCATCCTGTTTCTTACTCTGCACTCCTTGCCTTAATTGGTGTGTGATACTCAGCAGACCAAGGGTACAGCTAGCGAGTAAATGAAGCATAGAGATTCTGTGAAATTAAATAAGGATCCTATCATTAAACGCAGACTCACAACTCATGGCATTTAACTAGCTGTGTTTGGACACTGATCAACGACCTAGGGTTCTCTCTCCCACCTCTGTGGTGGTTATTCTCAAGTATGGGTAGCTGTAGCCCAATGTGGTATGGGCGAGTGGGTGTATGGAAAGGGAATCAGCTCATTTCAAAGTTGATAAACCAGTGCGAATGAGGGAGTTATATTAACCTGAGAAACGGTGCGCTGGTCTATGGCCCCATTGGCCAGTGACATGAACGGGCAAAATCGAGCAATAATCTGTGCCGTTCTATCACGTTGTCAACAAGACAGCATGCCGCATCGTCCAGTAACATACAACATCTCTTTTCCATAAAATATATTGTAATGACATAAAAGGAAAAGAGACGGACTCCAGGTGTGCAGGTCAGAACACAGGTTTATTCCTAAACTGGGCTATTGTTGTGGCCACAGCCCACACCGCTAAATACCGAACGTACACAATTACACCATGTCGGGTTAAGGGTCACCCCCATAAGAACAGATCAAGGCCCGAACAGAAAAGAGAGAGAGAGATGAGACAGCAATCCCTATTTATGCATTTCCAAATCCCTCGGGATTACCCATCATACCCCCCACCCTTTCCCTCTGTCCTGACACATTCAACCCCTGCTAGTAGCCATGAGAACCATAACACACCCACGAACACAGAACCGGGTCGTTACATAATGTTTGAGTTTTCAAACTAGTTTTCATTGGGAAGGCAGATTAAGCGTTTTTATCAAAAGCAATCACTTTTGCACGTGAAAACACAAAATCCTACTCATTATCCACATGCTTAATCTAACCAAGGCTAGCCACTTTTGTCTTGAGACAACTTTTCCTTGGGCTTTGAACGGAGCATCTTACTCACACCCGGGCCAGATAATCGAATCCCTTCATTGACTAGTGCGCCGGTGTTGTGTGGAGCAGCTTGCCGACACGAGGTGCTCCCCATTGGGCAGCTGTTCCAGTGTTGCAGGCTAACGTGGCCATATTTTTTTTTACCTCCTATGATTTTATTTCAAGTAGGATAGCAGCCTACACAACAAATAACTCATATTGAAAACCATCTAGATGTCACCTTGATACATACAACATCACCGAGACACAATGTCCTTCGCTCTCGCTTGCCAAGCACTACTGTCCCGCAACGATGTGGGAAGTAGATACCTAGTAGCCAATGTTAGGGTGACAGTCACAGTAAGAACACACACATGATCAGTACTTTTAATAAAAAATAAACAATAGTCAGTTTTATAACAAAATGTTAAATTATTGGTGTAAAACTAACAGTTAAATTTACAACCCAGACTCATTCTCTGGCTTCAAAACAGAAGTTCAAACTCTCGCGGTACAGTAGTTGCCTTGTTACTCCTTTTCCTTTCGACACACCCACTCGCCCATACTCCGGTCGCCATATTGGGCCGCAGCTTCCCTTCTCGTTATACTGACACTAACGCTTCGAACACACCGACAGTATTAATGTGCAACATAGGACGCCTGGATATATATTATCATCTGGATATGTATACAACAAAAGTTCAACATTCACTGTCTGCTACCATTTCTGTCAAGCCGTCTACGCAGACAGTTTGACGTATCCGTTCAATAAATCCAACGTATGCGCCACACCGAACGCACTGCAATTGCCTCTGCAACGCAATGCTGCAAGGCAAACGCAGGGTTTCATTGGAAATCAATGTAATTCTGGTGTACCAAAATGGAAAACACTGACGGTGTGATCGAAGCATAATAGAAACCTAACCTCACTATCGCCCCCGTGTGGCAGGAGCTGGCCAAACACTTTGATAAAAGTGACCCTGGCTACGAGGTGGTGGAGGATGCCATCATCACCATGACAGCCGTGGCCTGGTACATCAACGATATGAAGAGGAAGCAGGAGCACGCCGTCAGGCTGCAGGTATGGACCACCAGTCAGACTCTACCCAGTCACCCACTACAGCAGTTGTCATTGAAAATGTAACAAAGAAGTTAGCTTTTGTTGCTGATCATAATCTATGACTGAACTGTCTGTAGAGGTCAGAGGTTAAAAGTCAAAAGAGGTTAGAGGTCGCAGAGGTCTTTGGACACCTCAATCTCCACTACATCTGGAGATCTTTGGACACCTCAGTCTCGACTACTGTTTTTGAAGGTCAGAGGTCAAGCTTGGGTTAACACAAACACTGTTTTTCTTTTGGCTCTGGCAGGAGGTTGAGAGCTTGTTGACCAACTGGGCAGGTCCAGACCTGAGTGGCTTTGGGGAGCTGGTGTTGGAGGGCGCCTTCAGGGTTCAACGGGTCAAGAAGGAGAGGGCATTCTTCCTCTTCGACAAGATGCTGCTTATCGCTAAAAAGAGGCTAGAGCATTTCATCTACAGCACCCACATATTTGTGAGTGATGTGCGGACACCGGAATGAATTGATCAGATTATTGTGTTTCTGTAAATGCTAGGAGCATGTATCATTAGAGATGACACCTACACCAATCAAAAAAGTTGAATGTTTTTGTTGCTTGATTCTCTATCATGTACTGACACCCTTATTTCCCCTCCACTGTCTTTCCTCTCGTCTTTCCCTCATCTCTCTACCCTTCTCTCCCGTCAGTGCTGTAATCTTCTTCTGGTAGAAACCATGAAGGACCCCCTGTGTTTTAAGGTGTCCGATCAGACCATCCCCAAACTGCAGCACATTGTACAGGTATGAGTAAACCACTATCAAATTACAAGTGAACCACTATCAAAGAACAGGACATTGTATTGTGTCAGACCAGTGTACTTATACTACCCTCCTACCCATGTTACAGACCAAAAACCAGGAGGAGAAACGCCTTTGGCTGCACTACCTCAAGAGACTGATAGTGGAGAACCATCTTGCCTCTCTACCCCAGAAGGTAAGGCTTATTGTACATTACTGTAAATGTTGCCGATATGAATGGCAATACTTTTCAGCCAATATCACACTGAAGGTTGTGGCTAAACTGAAACAGAGAATATTGTAATCACTCTGTTAGGATGTGCTGCCACCTTGTGGCTGGTTATAGTTACCGCAAACACTGTCACAAGTTGAGCAATCGTTGAAATACCTGTATGTATTTTTCAGGCAAGGCAGGTACTCGGTGACAACTTCTGTCAATGTGAGTTTCATGTCATTTCAAACCATCATACATTCATACACCTACACTTTTCACTTTCAATTTACACTGTATTTGACACCAATTGTGCACAGTTTACAATCATGCACAACTCAGTAACTCGCAATTTCTTTTTCACAGCTCCTCAGTTTGATCAGGATCATTTAAAAAAGTCATCTCCGAGATGCGATGAATACCATCGAGGGAGACGCCAATCAGGTCAGGACAAGCCATTCTTACCTGTAATGCACCTAGTATCTCATTTGTATGTGAACGACTTTTTGTTTTAGTTCAAAACACTTTTATTTCTGTTGGATATCTTTACTGGTTTTAAGCACATTTTTTACCCCAAAGTCGGATGAGGGGGATGGCTTCTTCTTTGTCATAAATCTAACAAATAACAAAGCAATTTTGCCATATGCCTGTCTGGTCTGTGTTTGCTGAGTTAAATTAATTCTGTGTGTGCGTGCGTGTGTGCGTGTGTGCGTGTGTGTGTGTGTGTGTGTGTGTGTGTGTGTGTCCAGAGCCCCCAGAGTTCATCTACACCCCAGAGAAGGCCAAGAAGAGTCTTCCTCTGCTGCTGGAGGGGAACCTGTCCTATCGCCGCGGCAGGAGGCAGTCTGGTGAGACTTCATGTCTATAGACCAGGACCTGTGTCCACAAAGCGTCTCAGAGTAGCAGTGCTGATCTAGGATCAGTTTAGCATTTTAGATCAGAATGAATAAGATTATATGGACAGATCCTAGATCAGCATTCCTACTCTGAGACACTTTGTGGATATAGGCCCAGGGCCCACATACATGAAGAGTTTCGAAGCAGAAATGCATATCAAGGATCAGTTTTGCCTTTTAGATCATATTTGAATCAGATTATATGGACAAGGAGGACCTGATCCTAGATCAGCATTCCTACTCTAAGACGCTTTATGAACAAGGGCCCAGAGAGGAATCACCCACTGCACAGGACTTGGACTAAACATACAGAGCTTGAAAATATGAATTCATAAATGTAATCATTGGAAATGACTCATTCTTGAATGCTTATGGCTGTTTCTTTCCAGCTCCAACTAAAGACTTCGAAACAGCATATCATGGTGAGAATTTTCTTAAAGGATGTGTTGTGCTTCAGTCTGTCAGGGCTGAAATATTTGGTATGTTTTTAATGGAAAGTAAAAACACCCTTGTTTGTTTCTCCCCAACCATTCCTATCTTCTCATGGAATCCAGTCTCTTCAAAGGTAAGCTTGATTCAGACTGGTTTTGCCCCTATCCACCCACACAACTGTCATACACATCAGATGATATCTCATTTGCAAGAATGACTTGACAATAATTACTATGAGCAACACCTTGTTGACATTGGAAATGCTATTTAGTAGTACACCTTCCCTTCCTGACATTCTCCATCTCAGTGTTGATGTTCATGTCCATCTCCACAGGCTGGCAGCGAGGGGGAGCTGTGTCCTGGGGCAGATAGCCTGGGATCCTCATGCAGCACCAACACCCTGGCCTCCACTGTGATGGAGGTGGAGGCTGAGGCAGAGCGGCCGGACCCCTGCCCGGGCCTGGAAGAAGAGGACCTACCCCCCCTGAGCCCCCCGCCCACACTCTCCATCACCGAGGAGATCATGCAGTTCATTAACCAGAGCCGCGTGCGAGAGGGCATGGCCGAACTCAAGCCTGACATAGTATGGGTGGGCTATACTGTCTTTCACAATTCACACACTATTAAACAGCTGCCATGGATTTAAAGCAACCTGTGTCACTTGTCTAGTCACTAGACGTTAGTGTCTAGTTTTATGAGCTATCAATTTCATGTCTATAGACCAGGACCTGGTCTATGCTGCATTACTTCCCCATGTACGTATAGTAGGAGCTGTGGGGATGACTGCCTTTTTTGTGTCTGTTTCTGTCTCGCCACAGGATTCACCCCTGGATGAGTCTCTGGAGGACCAAACAACTGAGCCACATCCATGTCCAGTTGTTCAGCAAGGAAATGACCTGCTGCTTGCTTCCCCTACGGAGGATACTTACGAGTTGCAAGACCCCCATCCCAATAGTGCAGAGGAGATGACAGTGCAACTGGAGGGGAGCAGAACCAAAATGGAAGACCAAACTCTTCCACCGTGTCTGTCCAGGGAATCCTCAGAGGAAGGTGGTTGTGAAGAGGGAGAGTCAACACCTTTGCCAGCTGATGTTATAGAGGAGATGCCTCAGGAGGAGAGCACATCAGCCAAAGAAACCGGGACAGTTGGGGAAAGAAATGCATTAGAGGTGGAGGACGAGCAAACGTTCGAAACCTCGACGCCGCTCTCTCCTGTAAACCTCTCAGGCGAAAGGGAGAGGGAGAAGGAACTCTGCTCTGACCTCCCCAACGAGGACAAGCCCTCAGAAGCTCCTCTCTCCATCCCAGAGCACACTGTACAGAGCCCTCTGGCGCCCAAGAAAGAGACCCAGCTCACCAGGTCCGACAGGCAGATCATCGAGAAGATCCGGAGCTACTACGAGGCGGCTGAGGCCGAGGCAGGAGACGCAGGAGAAGGTGACAGCAGCCCCACCCCCAGGAGAAACAGCTTCTCCCTCATCATCCCCACCGGCCTGGTCAAAGACTCCGTGTCCCGCTTTGCTGTCTTTGGCCACCAGGACAGCCTGTGTGACTCGGAGAGCGGGCGCTCCGATGGGGGTGCAGAACCTGAGTCAGAGCTGCCCTCCCCACGTCCGTCAGTGCCTGACCAGGGAGAGGGAGCCCTCAGCCCAGAGTGTTCCTCTACTTCTGCTGCTGGTTCCCAGGAAGATCACAGCCAGGCACCAGGTCAGGGTGAGCCTGCTGTGGAGGAATGTAGCTGGTTTGAGCCAGTTAGTGAGCTCCTGCCCTGCACAGAGCTGATGAAGGATTGGAAAGAGAAGGAGAAAGTAGGATCCGCTGTTAGCACAGAGAGGGAAATCATACCAAACCTGTCAACAGACATCACCGAAGGGCCCTCATTCAGCGACGAAGCAGCCAAAGTGATCACAAAAGACCAGCAGGTAATCAACGGCCACGGACCAAGTCCAAGTGATCCGGACGCAGAACCTAAAGAGGCCCAGAAAGATTCCACTGTCCTTCCACCTACAGGCCTTCATGACAGTAAGACCGCCCCAGTGTCCCAGGCTGGGTGGGGTAGAATCATAGACAGGAGCTCCCTCACTGGGAACCTAGAGGGCCTACCCTGCCAGATCAAGGTGGGCTGCTGGTCCCACCACTGTAAGATGGTGTCCTCCAGCCGGGCCCTGTACGAGAGAGCAGCGGTCGCAGACGTGGCGGGGATAGGCCTGTTCGAGGCCAGCCCCGGTGATCCATGTCTGGTGGAGAACTCAGAGAGGATCCTCAGTAAAGTTCAAATGCTGGCTCGAATGTACAGCGCCAAGGCCAGCATCATGAAGGTGCCACTTCACCACAAGAGGGTGTGTGTGGGTCGTGCACCGTGGACCGTCACCACCAGGCACAGTGTCCCTTCTCAAGCCCAGCCGCCACAGCAGCATCAGGAGGAGAAGATTACAGTAAAAAGAGCTCAGAGCCATTCCACTGGTCAGTACCTTTAACATCCTGTATAAATGGCTATGATTTGATTAGATAGTGTAGTAGTGAGGATATCTAAAGACTTGTTGGTGTCTTATTGTTGAATTTTCTCTGAGTTATTTTAGTAAGCACTGCTAAATAATGGAAGAACACATATAAACTGTGATTTACCATGTTTGATAGGGAAAGTAAAGCCTTCATATGGTTGGTCAGGAAACACAACAAATTAAACATGAAATGCAAAGCCTCCATATTGTTTATCAGTGAATGACAGTGTTTAGGCTGATTTTTGGGGGGGGTTTTTTACAGGTTGCCAGGAGATGACTTCAGTTTCCTCAGAAGCCCAGCTCTTTGGCCACATCCTTGTCAGCGAACAGCTGTCCCCCACCTACCGCCAGCAGGAGAACAACTGCGCCCTGACCGGACCCAGGGACAGTGTTTCCAACCTGGGATCCACATCCATTGTCTCTCCCCCCTCCTCCCCTCTGACCACCCCACCAAAAACCACTCAGGTTGGGCCTGAGGAGGTAGTGACAACTGCTCTGGAGGGGAAGCTTATGGAGAACCAGTCTGAGGAAGTAATCTCAGGAGCTGAGATGCGGAGGCCTCACCCCAAGAGGGCCTCCCCAGTCCAGGAAGGCCCCATCCAAGGGGTAGGGGTGGAGGTTCCAGCTGATGGTTATCCAGGGACCCCAGAGAGGTCTGTGAATCTCAGCAGGACTTGGGCAGAGCAGAAAGGACATAATCTGTACTCCATTAGGGAAGATCCTGCTCTGGGGGCAGCAGCAGCCTCTTTAGCAGACCCATGTGGGAACAAAGACAGGTCTCCAGGGGTTGGAGCTGCAGAGAAGCTGCTGAAGACCATTCAACAGCAGGCTCCAACTGAACCAGAGACAAGCCAGGTGGTGAAGCCAGACGAAGCCAGTTTAAACACCAAGATAATGTCGCCTTATGTGGCCAGTAGGGCTGAGAGGGGGAGCTCACTCCAGATGGCCCCTGGAGTGAGCAAAGCTGAATCCACCAAAGCCAAGTCACAAGATGTCACTCTAGATGATCGGGATGTTTCACCTGCAGCACCAAAGATTTCCACTCACATCTCCGACACATCTCCCACACAACAGAGGTCCATCTCTGGGATAACTGAGGGGTCAAACCCCTTAGTGTGGCGTGCCACTCAGTCAGCCATGACTGAACCCATGCAAGCAACATATACATCTGGTCAGAGAGTCAAGGAGAGTCAAGTCCCAGAGGATTCCAAAGGAAAAGAGGGGGACATGGTTCCCCGTCCGTGGTCATCGCTCCAAAGCCTGAAGCCTACATCTCCGCAAGGGGTGCAGTCCTCTGACTGTCTGCCTAAGTTCACCAGCCAAAGACCACCCAACCTGCACCTACCCACTACCAAGGGCAGAAGGAGCCTTCCTATGAATTGGAACGGATCAAACAACGGCACACTCCCCAGCCAAAGGTACAGTATTAAATAGTACATAATACAGTAGTAACACAATTTCACCGGTCCATAGCTTCATTCTTCCACTAAGAGTTCTTGTAGATAATAGGCAGAATCTACTACATACCCATGGCAAAATGTAAAACTGGAGAAAGATTAAAGGAATGTGCCTCTGACCGGAAGTGTGCAAATACTGTTTCCTGTTTCTCCACTAAGAGTTCTGAAAGAAATTCTATGAATCAGATAAAACAGTGTTATTCACAGAGTAGATGGAAAGAAAGCATTTTACAGTGTCTTCGTAAAGTATTCATACCTCTTGACTTATTCCACATTTAGTTGTGTTACAGCCCAAATTCGCAATTGATTACATTCTTTTTATTCCCTCACCCATCTACACACGGTACCCCATAATCAAAAAGTGAATACGTTTTTAGAAAGTTTAGAAAATTTATAAAAAATGAATGACAGAAATATCAAATTAACATAAGTATTCATATCTCTGTGTCAATACATGTTAGAATCACCTTTGGCAGCAATTACAGCTGTGAGTCTTTCTGGGTAAGTCTCTAAGACCTTTGCACAACTGGATTGTAGAATACTTGCTAATTCATCTTTTTAAAATTCTTCAAGCTCTGTCAAGTTGATTGTTGATCATTGCTAGACAGTCATTTTCAAGTCTTGCCATTGATTTTCAAGCTGATTTAAGTCAAAACTGTAAATAGGCCACTCAGAAGCATTCAATGTTGCCTTGGTAAGCAACACCAGTGTTTAAGGTTATTGTCCTGCTGAAAGGTGAATTTGTCTCAGTGGCTTTTGGAAATTGGAATTAGGTTTTCCTCTAAGGTTTTGCTTGTGCTTAGCTCTATTCCGTTTTTTTTATTTAAAAAAAACTCCCTAGTGCTTGCCGATGACAAGTCTACCCATAACATGATGCAGCCACCATGCTTGAAAATATGAATACTGGTACTCAGTGATGTGTTGTGTTGGATTTGCCCCAAACATAACGCTTTATATTCAGGACATAAAGTTAATTTCTTACCCACATTTTTTGCAGTATGACTTTAGTGCCTTATTGCAAACAGGATGCATGTTTTGAAATACTTTTTATTCTGTACAGGCTTCACTCTGTCATTTAGGTTAGTATTGTGGAGTAACTACAATGTTCTCCTATCACAGCCATTAAACTAAACTGTAAAATCACCAAATCCCTAGGCGGTTTCTTTCCTCTCCGGCAACTGAGTTAGGAAGGACGCCTGTATCTTTGTAGTGACAGGGTGTATTGATACACCATTCAAAGTGTAATTAATAACTTAACCATGCTCAAAGGGATAGTCAATGTATGCTTTTTCTTATTTTTATCCATCTACCAATAGGTGCTCTTTGCGAAGCATTGGAAAACCTCCCTAGTCTTTGTGGTTGAATCTGTGTTTGAAATTCACTGCTCGATTTATGGACCTTACAGATCATTGAAATAATGTTAAACACTATTATTGCACACTATTAGTCCATGCAACTTATGTGACTTGTTAAGCACATTTTTACTCCTGAACTTATACTTTCTGAAGGCACTGTAGATGCAAAGTATGTGAGAAGGCCCCTGACATGGAAATCACTGTGTTTTGTCATGAATGTCCATCGCTTTAGAGGTTGTATTGAGTGGGAAAATGTTCAAGAGATCCTATTTGGTTGTATAATAAAAATAAAAATAAATAGTTTTATTTTATTTAGTGTACATCGCAGCTAAGAGCCAAATTGCATATACAAATGTACAAACGTACTATCAAAGTAGCTTATTTTCACAAGACTGAGTAATCGCTGCCTGCACTCCTCTCCTCTCAATTCTGCTTCTCCTCAAGCCAGGTTTTGTGGCAGTGGCATTAATCAGTCCCTCCAGGGTTTCACAGGGATTTTTAGTGATAATATGCATGGCAATATGCAATGATTTAGTTGAATTTGTAGCGAAAATGCACTGACGGGGAAAAAGGTTTGTTAACGTGTGGCTTGATTGAAACATGTTCTGTGGTGAATGTGCAATGATTGGTTGAAATTCCTAGCCCTCTTTTTGTACTGCGTTGATTGGTCAGTTCTATGCAATAACATTGTGATGATTTGGCTTTTCTATGCTGAAATAGTGCAGTGATTGGTCAAATTTGCAACCCCTCACATATTGTGTGTGAAATTGTTGATTTTGCATAACAAATTGCCATCACAGAATCCTGGAGGGACTGATTAATCAAGTCTATTCATTTCCTCTTCTCTATGCTTTCCTTTGGTTATAGACTACCACCTTCTCCACTGAGGTCCAGAGAGCCAGGCCAGGATCCATCGCTCCCATCCATCCATGCCTCAGGGTTATCCCCCGTCAGACGGCCTTCCTCCCAGCCCTCACTGGAGAGATCAGCCACCATGCTTCCAGGCATTGGCCAGCCCATGGATGCCAAGCCCCCCTCTGCCTTCAGCCCCAGTCTCCACCAGCACTCTCCCTCCCCCATCAGGGGACTCCCCTGCTCCTCTCCCACCCCTTCTGCCTTGACCAAGTCCCTGGCTGCCTCCTGCATCAGCCAGTCCATCAGCCAGAGTCTGGCCAAGAAGAACGCTCGCCTCCAGGACCAGGCCACCCCTCCCCCAGACAGTCCAGCCCCTCTGGGTCCCGCTCCCACTGCATTCCCACTCAGGATGAGGTCTCCCTCCCCCAAACTCACCTCTGGCCCCAGCGGCCCCCCTCTGAGTCCTGGCTATGCCCATGCTTCCTACTCCAGAGATGGGAGCCAGCCACCTAAGTGTCCCCCTTCCCCTCTCCGGTCTACTTCACTCCGCTCCAGCCCATGCGCATCCCCAGCCCCAGCCCTGTCCCCCCCACCGTACCGCAGCCAGCGCTCAGTCTCCCCAGCCCCCCCAGTCAGCCTGCATCCCACCGCCTCTTCCTCTGCCTCTCCCCGGCCCAGGCCTGCTGCCCTATACCAGCCACGTCATATTGGTTTGAATGGAAACAGCAACAACAATAATAACAATAACACCACTAACGGAGGATGGGTCGCGAATCACCGGAAGCCACCGTTAGCGAGTGCCAATAGTATACCCCATCCCCATGATCCTCTTTGGAGTGGTTCTACTCACACTCTCAACAGGGTGGCAAGGCCCTTCTCTGCCTCGGAGCCCAGCTCACGAGTGCAGTCCCCGTCCCCCTCTCCCTCCCCATCTCCATTCAGCAGGATCTGCTCCCCTCCCCCAGTCCAGAATCATACAGGCCCCCTGATGAACAAGCCCCCCAACCCTAGAAGCACCCGGGCAGGAGGGGCTTACCCCTTCAATCACCTGGGCCTCTCCCTGGAGCTCCCCAGGGCCTCCTCAGCCTGCTCCTCAGGCATAACCTCGCCTCCGCCCATTGGGGTTCCTACCAATATCTGGGGAGTCGCCGCTCCTCAGCCGCAGAATGCCAAATTGGCATTTCCTTTCTCCTCCATAGCCTCACCAACATGGATAGATGTTTTTCCCCCCTCCATTCAGAGAAGTTCCAGCACCACCTCCCCTACCCCATCTGGTTTCTCCCCATGCTCTCCAACCCATTCTCGGAACCTACGGAGGACCAAGGGAAGCAGCCTGCCCTTCCTTAGCCTGGCTGACCGACCACCCAGTCCAGTCAGGAATGGGAGGGGGTCTTGGGGAGAGAGCGGAGGGCGCAGGTCTGTGGGTGCGGAGCAGGAGTCTGGGTTGATAAGCCCCCGAGGGGGATCCTGCTCCTATAGCAGCTCCTACAGTGGCTCCCCATCCTGCCTCAGCCCTGGGGCCTTGTCCCCTGTCAGACTGGCCCCTGGGAAGAGCACCCACGGCGAGCAACACTTCACCAGCATTGCCTGGCCCGACGTGCGAGAACTCCTGACCAAGTATGACAGTGGGGACAGCCCTGACCAGAGTGCTCCGACCTCCCCTGTCTGGCCTCAGGATGAGTGGGGTGACCCAGACCTTGGGGAGGACAGTTGCCGGAGCCGCCTGATCTGTGCCTATGTGCCTCGGTCCTCCCCAGCCCCAGACATGGGCGCGCCCATCCAGTACCCTCACAGGAGTGAGCCAAAGCCAGAGGACACCTCCTCAATGCAGGCAGCCAAAAGGACTCTAAAGACTAGCTATGCTACCACTGTGAACCTGCAGATTGCTGGCAGTGGACGTATCACTTCCTTCAGCAACACCCAGGTGAGCCTGAACCAGACCTTAGCCCCCGTGGTAGACAGCCAGGGCAGACGGAGGGTCAGCATCAATGCCTGCAACCTTACCCTTCCCATTCCCCAGAACTGCAAGAGGCTGTGAGGGGCTGCGACTGGGGGACTCCTCCAAGGTGCCTTATGCCTCAGTGAAAGTCTAAATAGGCACTTTACCCTGAAACAGTGGTGTTCATAGGGATCCTATGAGATATAACTCCAGGTAATATGGTAATGAATTACATTAGACTTATTGGACAGTAGACTGAATCACCTGTTCTTCCAGATGACAATCTGACAATGTCAGGGATTCTGCAACCAAATCCACATATCACCGTCTGGCCACCTATATCACTGTCCAACAGGACACCGACTGAACCCAGTGTCGTTTTTCTTAGTCTTTTTGTTGTTTGTTCTTTCAAAATAAATTCTGTTTATTCTGTTAAACAAAAAAAAAACGATGTCTTGTTCATCAAACTCCTGTGTTTGTGCTTGTGGCTGGCATGGTAAAAATTGTCAATTTTTTGTAATTTATGAACTAGTCTTATTTTGTCTGCATTTCTGGCACTTAATTTTATGTCTTTATTTTGCACAATGTCCTCAGCTGTGTGTGTAGTTAAGACGTGTCTGTGAAGGTAGCTTTTATTTCAGACCAAATCGTGATGTTGATGTTTTTATGTGTTCTAACCTATGTAGTTTTATCAGTGGTTCATGTTGAAAGAATACATGATTTATTTGGTTACACAAGAGCAGAAAATAAGGGAAAATAAGAGCAACAAATTTCAGGGAAAACAAAGTGCAAGAAAATGAATAGTGACTCAACCAACATGCATTTTTATTGCTACACAACACAGTGTCTTCAGGCTACATTGGCCCGTTTTGATAGCATAGGCCTAACTACTTTTTTAAGTACAGTATTTAAATATCAGATTTGAAATTATGTGAACTCCTGTGGTCAAAAGACTCAAAGAACAACCACTGTGTCTATTACTGATGTGCATTTCAGTTATTTGTACTCCAATAATAATAATAATAATAAAAATATTAAAGACCCTTTAATGTTGTCTGTCTCCTTTTAGAAATCCTTAAATTATACATTATGATATCGATTAGTCAATATCCTGGAAAACATAGCTATTGTTGTGGAAATGCACCACTAAGGACTCAAATTCAAAGTAAATGAAGAAATCTTTATTATCACGTCCTGGAGAGGTTCACGAACTCAATACAAGCCCGATGAAAACTCTGAGAAGGGAGTTCCCTTTCAGTCCTTATATACTGCTACACATAAAAGTTATAGAACCATGATTTACATTATTCACCATGAACGTTGATTCCTGCATGTGACTGATTGATTGATACCTGACGAGGCTTCCTCTCTCAAAGCTGAGACCTTGTATCGCGTATTTAGTCCCAGATATTTATTTTATTTATTACTTCACTTTTATTTAACCAGGTAGGCCAGTTGAGAACAAGTTCTCATTTACAACTGCGACCTGGCCATGATAAAGCAAAGCAGTGCGACAAAAACAACACAGAGTTACACATGGGACAAACAATTGTACAGTCAATAACACAATAGAAAAATCTGTATACAGTGTGTGCAAATGAAGTAAGGAGGTAAGGCAATAAATAGGCCAATAGTGGCGAAGTAATTACAATTTAGCAATTTACGCTGGAGTGATATATGCAGATGAGGATGTGCAGGTAGAAATACTGGTGTGCAAAAGACCAGAAAAACAAAAACAAATATGGGGATGAGGTAGGTAGTTGGTTGGATGGGCTATTTACAGCTGCAGCAATTAGTAACCTGCTCTGACAGCTGACGCTTAAAGTTAGTGAGGGAGATATAAGTCTCCAACTTCAGTGATTTTTGCAATTCGTTACAATCATTGGCAGCAGAGAACTGGAAGGAAAGGCGACCAAAGGGGGTGTTGGTTTTGGGGATGACCAGTGAAATATACCTGCTGGAGCGCGTGCTGCAGGTGGGTGTTGCTATGGTGACCAGTGAGCTGAGATAAGGCGGAGCTTTACCTAGCAAAGACTTATAGATGACCTGGAGCCAGTGGGTTTGGTGACGAATATGTAGCGAAGACCAGCCAACGAGAGCATACAGGTCGCAGTGGTGGGTAGTATATGGGGCTTCGGTGGCAAAATGGATGGCACTGTGATAGACTGTATCCAATTTGCTGAGTAGAGTGTTGGAGGCTATTTTGTAAATGACATCGCCGAAGTCAAGGATCGGTAGGATAGTCAGTTTTACGAGGGTATGTTTGGCAGAATGAGTGAAGGATGCTTTATTGCAGAATAGGAAGCCGATTCTAGATTTAACTTTGTATTGGAGATGCTTAATGTGAGTCTGGAAGGAGAGCTTACAGTCTAACCAGACACCTAGGTATTTGTAGTTGTCCACATATTCTAAGTCAAAACCATCCAGAGTAGTGATGCTAGTCGGGCGGGCGGGTGCGGGCAGCGATCGTTTGAAGAGCATGCATTTCGTTTTACTAGCATTTAAGAAGCCACGGAAGGAGTGTTGTATGGTGTTGAAGCTCGTTTGGAGGTTTGTTAAAACAGTGTCCAAAGAAGGGCCAGATGTATACAGAATGGTGTCGTCTGTGTAGAGGTGGATCAAATAGTCACCCGCAGCAAGAGCGACATCATTGATATTACAGAGAAAAGAGTCGGCCCAAGAATTGAACCCTGTGGCACCCCCATAGAGACTGCCAGTGGTCTGGACAACAGGCCCTCCGATTTGACACACTGAACTCTATCTGAGAAGTAGTTGGTGAACCAGGCGAGGCAGTCATTAGAGAAACCAAGGCTGTTGAGTCTGCCGATAAGAATACGGTGATTGACAGAGTCGAAAGACTTGGCCTGGTCGATGAATACGGCTGCACAGTACTGTCTTTTATCAATGACGGTTATGATATCGTTTAGGACCTTGAGCGGGGCTGAGGTCCAACAGTGACCAGCTCGGAAACCAGATTGCATAGCGGAGAAGGTACGGTGGGATTCGAAATGGTCGGTGATCTGTTTTGTTAACTTGGCTTTCGAAGACTTTGGAGAGGCAGGGCAGGATGGATATAGGTCATATATAATCAAGATGGCACCGATAGATAGGGCAGCCGTGCTTCTAGCTCCTAAGCAACTTTGCAGTATTTTGTTTAAATGTGTTATTTCTTATATTATTAGTCTAGAAAATCTTTTGTGTTGTTACATACAACCGGAAAGAACTTTTGGGAGCGATGGTAACTTACCAGCATTACCAGCATTACGACCAGGAATACGACATTCCCAAATTGGATCCTTTGTTCGTACCCCCCAGGACAATTGAACTGATCCAAAACACTGCTGGTGGAGAAGAGGTAGACCTACTCAGGAGGCATGCACACCACCCACCGCTTCCGAGTATATTACTCGCTAATGTTCAGTCTCTGGATAATAAAGTTGACGAGCTCAGGGTGAGGATCTCCTTCCAGAGACACATCAGGGATTGTAACATGCTCTGTTTCACAGAAACACGGCTCTCTCGGGATATACTGTCTGAGTACGTACAGCCAGTTGGGTTCTCAGTTCATCGCGCAGAATGGAATAAAGATTTCCCCGGGGAAGAAGAAGGGCGGGGGTGTATGTTTCATGATTAGCTACTCATAGTGTGATTGTGATAACATACAGAAACTCATGTCCTTTTGTAAACCCAACCTAGAATACCTCACAATCAAATGCTGACCGTATTACCTCCCAAGAGAATTCTCTTCTGTTATAGTCACAACCGTGTATATTCCCCCTCAAGCCGATACTACGACAGCCCTCAAAGAACTACACTGGACTCTATGCAAACTGAAAACCACATATCCTGAAGCAGCATTTATTGTTGCCGAGGATTTTAACTAGCTAAGCTAATCTGAGGAAAACACTACCGAAGTTCTACCAACACATTGACTGTAGCACTTGCTCTGAGAAAACATTGGACCGCTGCTACTCAGCTTTTCGAAATGCTTACAAGGCCCTCCCCCGCCCTCGCCTTCGGCAAATCTGATCATAACTCAATTTTTCTCCTCCCTTCCTATAGGCAGAAACTCAAACAGGAAGTACCTGTGCTACGGACCATTCAATGCTGGTCTGACCAATCGGAGTCCATGCTTCAAGATTGTTTTGATCACGCGGACTGGGATATGTTCCAGGTAGCCTCTGAGAATAATATAGGTGAATACATGGATACGGTGACTGAATTTATCAGGAAATGTATAGGAGATGTTGTACCCACTGTGACTATTAAAACCTACCCAAATCAGAAACCGTGGCTAGATAGCAGCAATCACGCAAAACTGAAAGCGCGAACCCCCGCATTTAACCAATGGCAAGGTGACAGGGAATATGGCAAAATATAAACAATGTAGCTATTCCCTCCATAAAAGCAATCAAAAAGGGAAAACCTCAGTACAGAGACAAAGTGGAGTCGCAATTCAATGGCTCAGACACGAGACGTATGTGGCAGGGTCTACAGACAATCACGGACTACAAAGGGAAAACCAGCCACATCGCGGACACTGACCTCTTTCTTCCGGATAAGCTAAACACCTTTTTCGCCCTCTTTGTTGATAACACAGTGCCACCAACATGGCCAGCTACCACAGACTGTGGGCTCTCCTTCTCCGTGGTTGATGTGAGTAAGACATTTAAGCGTGTTAACCCTCGCAAGGCTGCTGGCCCAGACAGCATCCCTAGCCATGTCCTCAGAGCATGCACATACCAGCTGGCTGGAGTGTTTAGAGACATATTCAATCTCTCCCTGTCCCAGTCTGCTGTCCCCACATGCTTCAATATGTCCACCATTGTTCCTGTCTCCAAGAAAGCAAAGGTAACTGAACTAAATGACTATCGCCCCGTAGCACTCACTTCTGTCATCATAAAGTGCTTTGAGAGACCAGTCAAGGATCATATGACCTCTACCTTACCTGACACCCTAGACCCACTTCAATTTGCTTACCACCCCAATAGATCCACAGACGATGCTGTCGCCATCGCACTGCACAATGCCGAATTCCATCTGGACAAGAGAAATACCTATGTAAGAATGCTGTTCATTGACTATAGCATAGCATTCAACACCATAGTAGCCTCCAAGATCATCATTAAGCTCGGGGCCCTGGGTCTGAACCCTGCCCTGTGCAACTGGGTCCTGGACTTCCTGACAGGCCACCCCCAAGTGGTGAAGGTAGGAAACAACACCTCCACTTCGCTAATCTTCAACGTGCATGCTCAGCCCCCTGGTCTACTCCCTGTTCACCCATGACTACGTGGCCACGCACGCCTCCAATTCAATCATCAAGTTTTCAGACAACACAACAGTAGTAGGCCAACAATAGTAGGCCAACAATGACGAGACAGCCTACAGGGAGGAGGTGAGAGCCCTGGGAGTGTGGTGCTTCAGGAAACTGCAGAGAGCACCCCCCTATCCACATCGATGGGACCGCAGTGGAGAAAGTGGAAAGTTTCATGTTCCTCGGTGCACACATCACTGACAAACTGAAATGGTCCACCCACACAGACAGTGTGGTGAACAAGGTGCAACAACGCCTCTTCAACCTCAGGAGGCTGAAGAAATTTGGCTTGGCACCTAAAACCCTCACAAAAGGTTTACAGATGCACAATTGAGAGCATCCTGTCGGGCTGTATCACCGCCTGGTACGGCAACTGCATCGCCCGTAACCGCAGGGGTCTCCAGAGGGTAGTGCGGTCTGCCCAACCCATCACCGGGGACAAACTACCTGCCCTCCAGGACACCTACAGCACCCGATGTCACAGGAAGGCCAAAAAAATATCATCAAGGACAACAACCACCCGAGCCACTGCCTGTTCACCCCGCTATCATCCCGAAAGCGAGGTCAGTACAGGTGCATCAAAGCTTGGAACAAGAGACTGAAAAACAGCTTCTATCTCTAGTCCATCAGACTGTTAAATAGCACCTTAGACGATGCTGCCCTATATATATAGACTTGAAATCACTGGCCACTTTAAAAATTGAACACTTGTCACTTTAATAATGTTTACATATTTTGCATTACTCACCTCATATGTATATACTGTATTCTATTCTATTCTACTGTATTTAGTCTATGCCGCTCCGACATTGCTCGTCCAAATATTAATATATTCTCAAATTTAGATTTGTGTCTATTTAGTGTATTGTTGTGAAATTGTTAGATATTACTTGTTAGATATTACTGCACTGTTGGAGCTAGAAACACAAGTATTTCGCTAAACCCGCAATAACATCTGCTAAACAGGTGTATGTGATCAATACGCCGGCAGACTATGTATTTTTGTAAATAACAGCTGGTGCACGATATCTAAGGAAGTCTCGAGCTATTGCTCACCAAAGGTAGAGTATCTCATGATAAGCTGTAGACCACACTATCTACCTTGAGAGTTTTCATCTGTATTTTTCGTAGCTGTTTACATACCACCACAGTCAGAGGCTGGCACTAAGACAGCATTGAATGAGCTCTATTCCGCCATAAGCAAACAAGAAAACGCTCACCCAGAAGTGGCACTCCTCATAGCCAGGGACTTTAATGCAGGGAAACTTAAATCTGTTTGACCAAATTTCTATCAGCATGTTAAATGTGCAACCAGAGTAAACAAAACTCTGGACCACCTTTACTCCACACACAGAGACGTATACAAAAGCTCTCCCTCGCCCTCCATTTGGCAAATCTGACCATAATTCTATCCTGATTCCTGCTTACAAGCAAAAAATTAAGCAGGAAGCACCAGTGACTAGATCAATAAAAAGGTGGTCAGATGAAGCAGATGCTAAGCTACAGGACTGTTTTGCTAGCACAGACTGGAATATGTTCCGGGATTCTTCCGTTCAACACCATAGTGCCCTCAAAGCTTATCAATAAGCTAAGGACACTGGGACTAAACACCTCCCTCTGCAACTGGATCCTGGACTTCCTAACAGGCCACCCCCAGGTGGTAAGGGTAGGTAACAACACATCCGCCATGCAGATCCTCAACACAGGGGCCACTCAGGGGTACGTGCTCAGTCCCCTCCTGTACTCCCTATTCACTCATAACTGCATGGCCAGGCACAACTCCAACACCATCATTAAGTTTACCGATGACACAACAGTGGTAGGCCTGATCCCCGACAACGACGAGACATCCTATAGGGAGGATGTTAGAGACCTGGCTATGTTGTGCCAGGACAATAACCTCTCCCTCAATGTGATCAAGACAAAGCAGATGATTGTGGACTACAGGAAAAAAAGGGCCGAGCACGTGTAACAGTGTAGGTTCCGTCCCTCTCTTCGCCCCAACCCGGGCTCAAACCAGGGACCCTTGCACACATCAACAACTGACACCCACCGAAGCATCCTTACCCATCGCGCCACAAGAGCCACAGCCCTTGCAACGCAAGGGGAAACCCTACTTCAAGTCTCAGAGCGAGTGACGTCACTGATTGAAATGCTATTAGCGCGCACCACCGCTAACTAACTAGCCATTTCACATCGGTTACACACGCTCCCGTTCTCGACGGGGCTGTAGTGGAACAGGTTGAGAGCTTCAAGTTCCTTGGTGTCCACATCACCAACAAACTAACATGGTCCAAGCACACCAAGACAGTCGTGAAGAGGGCACAACAAAACATATTCCCTGCAAGGGGACTGAAAAGATTTGGCATGGGTTCTCAGATCCTCAAAAGGTTCTACAGCTGCACCATCGAGAGCATCCTAACTGGTTGCATCACTGCCTGGTATGACAACTGCTCGGCCTCCGACCGCAAGACACTTCAGAGGGTAGTGCAAATGGCCCAGTACATCACTGGGGCCAAGCTTCCTACCATCCAGGACCTCTATACCAGGCGGAGTCATAGGAAGGCCCTAAGACTCCAGCTACACTAGTCATAGACTGTTCTCTCTGCTACCGCACGGCAAGTGGTACTGGAGTGCCAAGTCTAGGTCCAAGAGGCTTCTAAACAGCTGCTTCTATCCCCAAGCCATAAGACTTCTGAACACCTAATCAAATGGCTACCCAGACTATTTGCATTACCCCCCTCCCCCTCTTTTACACCTCTGCTACTCTCTGTTGTTATCATCTATGCATAGTCACTTGAATAACTCTACCTTCATGTACATATTACCTCAACTATGCTGCTCATTAATTACTTGTTACTTTTATTTCTTATTCTTATCCAGTTTTTTTTTTTTACTGCATTGTTGTTAGGGGCTCGTAAGTAAGCATTTCACTGTCAGGTCTACACCTGTTGTATTTGGTGCATGTGACTAATAAAATGTGTTTTGATTTGAATACAATTTGATTTGATTTGTTTATAACATTATTCTAGGCGTACTGCCAATTGCTTGTGAGTGATAGTGTGGATTCCTCCTCAATCAGTCACTTCCATGTACTTATCCAAGTGAGGTTGTGGTTGAGGTGGACTCAAGTGCTCTGAGCATGTGACATTTTACATTTTTGCTAAACAAATTGAACTTCAACTTTGGATTTTAAAAAGTGTTCTAGGTCTGCTTTACGGGATTACTTTTGTTTTCACTTTGTACCTACCTATGATGCAAACTTCAAAAGTCGCTCAAGCTGATTTACCATGCCAGGGTAAGTTTTTGCTATGTGTAATAACCAATAGCCTACTGTAATAGAGAATAATTTTGTATTTCTTGAGAGTACCTATCCCAAATGCCACAGAAAAAATGAACTATCTTCTTTGCATAAATCGCTCTGTGACTCAGTAGGCTTTGCTGTATGAGATTCTTATCATTTCCCATACAGTAGCATTCATGAATCCTGTGGTGTTTAGGATCAGCTACCTGTTACGCACTGCTTTAAATTGAATGTTCGAAGTGCAATAATGACCAATAAATTGCACGGATGGCAATTGCTTACATATCTATCCTATTGGATTCAAAGATGCGGGGTGATCTCAGAAAATCGATGTTCTTCTATACTACAATTTAGGGACTATTTTCTTGATTTTAGGCTCAAAAGAAGTGCGAAATCCTCTCCCATGGTATTGTCCATTTTATATTCCGCTGTGTTTTGTATGTTTGTTTATGTTCCCTGTTTTTGTGTTTGGAATGGCATGGTTAGCCATTTATTTCCCTTTATAGTTTATTCGCATAAGCATGACCTTCATCCACATACCATATTTCTCTCCAAACGTTGCTTTTTTCTGTCACCAATTAGACATTGCTCTTGGGGGTGGGGGGGGGGGGTAGTTAACCCCTACTGTTGTATCATGTCAATTTCATTATAAGTCATTTTGCTCCCAAGTCAGATGTGCTCGTAAACTCCAGAGTGCACTCAGAGTGCGCTCGTATATTCATACTGTTAGGGTTTGACCAACTATTTGTTTACATAACCTATATAATATAACAAAGAAGCTATGCTATAATATTAAGTTTATACTCTATATGATAAGAGCATACTGCTGTGTGAGAGGAAGGGGCTCATGGGATGGTGAGTCATATGGAAAGAATGCAGATGCTGTAAATCAGGGATATGGAAGAGCTTGTTAAAAGATATGGGCAGCAGGATATGGGTGAAATGTATATGCAGAGGGGTGTCGGGGTTTTAGAGAACTGTGCAGTCACAAGATAAATCGACTGCCAAAGATAACTACGCCCGGCAACAGGAGGCGTCTCGAGGTTGGGACCAACCTGCACGCCAATGATAGGATGAGTACATTTAAACCACGCTCATCCTCCCTCTGACAGGCCAGGAGTGAGTGGGAACTATCTCTGTCAGAGTATCTAATGAAAAGCAAAGGATATGAAACTCAGTTCTGTCTGCCCTGCGTGGTGACACAGTGAGCCCGTATATACGAAACATCATATTTACCATAAATGTGTTTGCATTAATTAAAGTACAAAGAAATCAGAAGTTACTATGTGCTGACTATTTTGTTCTGATACCAGATTCGAATTGACGCGACCTAACAATACCCGTTGTCAAATTGTCCATTCAGAAATGTTCGCTTTTGGAGCGTTCAGAGCACACAATGGATCACCGACACAATGGAAGCTCTGGCCGAGAAGTAGAGTTGATCCGAGCGCTCTGACCTCACAAGCTAACTGGCTAAAGTTGGCTAGCTTGCTAGCTACTTTTAACACAAATGAGAGAGAACCTCACTCTGACCATTTTACTCGCCCTAGCAGAGCTGTTAAGGATGTTTTCATGTTATCTAGAGAGTTTGTGACTGTGTTGCTGGAAACAATTGAATTAGGCTACGTTTTTTGGCGAAGTTTTTACTGACACCGGTCAACGGGGGTTGTGCGTTCGTAAATTCATCAGTTATTCTGCGCTCTGGCACACAGACGAAAGTGCGCTGAACTCGGAGTAGATAGTTCTCTCCCAGTCCGCAGAAGGAAAAGAGCCACTCGGACGGTGAGGTACAAGTGGAGACCATAGGTCCTTTACTAACCATCAGCTAACCACCCTCACTAACCATAATTTGGTCTGCAAAGCTCACCGGGCAAAAGTGCTATAAATAAAAAATGAGGGTTTTTAACTAACGTTGACGACTAGATGGGTATTTGTTTATTTTCTAAGCTGACATATGGAGTTGTTTTAAACTGGTCATACTATGGATCATTTAGCTATTTGATTTAGAATTTTAGGACCCTTTTAGGTATAATTTTTTTTTAAATAAATACATATTTGATAAAATATTGAATTTGGCCTTTACTACTATAGCCCAGAGAAACGCATTGAATAACACATTCATAAATGACAAAAAAGACAGTCAAAAAATGATTCATAAGAAACAAGGATTTTAAGTGCTTGTTCTATATCTAGGAGATATAAGAAAAGCTCAGGCGCAGGTTTTCATCAAGGATCTCTCTGTCCTTTGCTCAGATCATCTTTCCCTTAATCCTTAATCCCTGTCCCTGCCGCTGAAAGTCATCCCCACTGTAATGACCGACGCTGGAGATGTGAAGCAGGTACGGGGAGTCAAACATTTAATCAGGAACAGACAGGTAACAAACAGGAACAGCGTAAGCACACGGGTAAACAACAACAAACAACAATTAATGTTGAAGCATGGAACAGAGCGGTCAACCAGACAGATATAGGGAAGGTAATGACAGAGGTGATTGAGTCCAGGTGAGTCCAATAATTGCTGATGCGCGTGACGGGGGGAAGGCAGGTGTGCGTAATGATGGTGTCAGGAGTGCGTAAATCTGGGGAGCCTGACGCCTTCGAGCGCCAGAGAGGGGGAGCGGGAGCAGGCGTGACAATACCCCCCCCCCCCCTCTAGGGGCGCCACCCGGCGTAACACCTGGGTGAGCCTGACAGGCCGGCCGAGGCACGGGCACTGGACAAGCCGGCTGGGCGTAAACCCCCGACGAACCGGCAGAGGCATGGGAGCCTGACGATCCGGCGGAGGCGTAGCAGCCTGATGAGCCAGATGGGCGTAAAAACCTGAGGATCCGGCTGAGGCCCAACGTGGGATGGGCGCCTTCCAAGCCAACCGGGACAAGAACCTCTCGAGCCAGCTCGGGCATGACAGCCCGACGAGCTGGCTTAGGCACCCCCGGTTCCATGGGTGGCGGCCCCCAGACCCGACGTCACCACCAACCGGAACGCCAGCACTCCCCGATGCTTCGTATGATGGCTTCAGCATTCTGTTATGACCGACGTTGGAGATGTGAGGCAGGTACGGGGAGTCAAACATTTAATCAGGAACAGACAGGTAACAAAACAGGAACAGCGTCAGCACACGGGTAAACAACGACAAATGACAATTAATGCTGAAGCAGGGAACAAAGCGGGGAACTAGACATATATAGGGAAGGTAATGACAGAGGTGATTGAGTCCAGGTGAGTCCAATAATCACTGATGCACGTGACGGGGGGAAGGCAGGTGTGCGTAATGATGGTGGCAGGAGTGCGTAATGCTGGGGAGGGGGAGCAGGAGCAGGCGTGACACCCACAGCACGGTGCTGCCACCACCATGCTTCACCGTATTGATGGTGCCAGCTTTCCACCAGACGTGATGCTTGGTATTCAGGCCAAAGAATTCAAACTTTGTTTCATCAGGACAGAGAATCTTGTTTCTCATGTTCTGAGAGTCTTTAGGTGCCTTTTGGCAAACTCCAAGCGGGCTGTCATGTGCCTTTTACTGAGGAGTGGCTTCCGTCTGGCCACTCTACAATAAAGGCCTGATTGGTGGAGTGCTGCAGAGATGGTTGTCCTTCTAGAAAGTTCTCCCATCTCCACAGAGGAGCTCTGTCAGAGTGACCATCAGGTTCTTGGTCACCTCCCTGACCAATCCCCTTCTCCCCCGATTGCTCAGTTCAGTCAGGCGGCCAGGAGTAGGAAGAGTCTTGGTGGTTCCAAACTTCTTCCATTTTAGAATGATGGAAACCCCTGTGTTCTTGGGGACCTTCAATGATGAAGACATTTTTTGGTACCCTTCCCCAGATCTGTGCCTTGACACAATTCTGTCTCGGCGCTCTACGGACAATTCCTTCGACCTCATGGCTTGGTTTTTTCTCTGACATGCACTGTCAACTGTGGGACCTTATATAGACAGGTGTGTGCCTTTCCAAATCATGTCCAATCAATTGAATTTACCACAGGTGGACTCCAATCAAGTTGTAGAAACATCTCAAGGATGAACAATGGAAACAGGATGCAGCTGAGCTCAATTTCGAGTCTCATAGCAAAGGGTCTGAATACTTATGTAAATAAGGTATTTCTGTTTTCTATTTTTAATAAATATGCAAACATTTCTAAAAACCTGTTTCGCTTTGTCATTATGGGCTATATATATATATTTCTTCTTCACATATTTAACCCCTTTTTTGGCTAGGCACAAAACTACCTTCAAACTTCCATTCATTTTTTCCCCCGATACCGGTTAACTTCAGATGAGCCCCGACACTTGTGGGGGTCGTAGAGCCGTGTTCGTTAGAGTCTTCCCTATCCATAGAGTGGTCATAGTTTGTAGGCTAGACGTTTTCGTGAGAAGACCGATTTTCGGGATGTCTCATGGTCTGAAACACTGTTGTAGCTCAGCCACCTTTCACCACAGATGCAGAAGTGCGACATCGGCAGATGCAGTGAATTGAGGTACCCTATATAATGAGTCAAATAACCACTAGGACCTGAACATAGGCAACAAACGTGGGTTGGTTGACACACTGGAGAGGTGGAAATTACTACACTTCCACTCTTGGATGTGGTCGCATCCGTGCGAGATACAAATTCTAGCTGGTCGCTTCACTCAACTTTCTAGTTTTGGGGGCAGCTAAAACCATAATTAGGTCAGTCTTGATTCCTGCATTAAAGTGTTTGCCCTGCCCCAGTTTCTCCCTTTCTCCCAACAAAAACAGTAGGCACAGTTGTCATTTTGGTTTCAAGTTTCCCTTTCCTCAGTGATTAACCACAGGTGAATTAGCCTATGTGACAGCCTATTGGTACACAAAATATGTAAGTATATTAATCTCTGTTGAACAAAATAAATGTGCAATTCTGGAGCCCTATTTTGACAGCAACAAATTCATGCCAATCACTGGTCTCGGTATTGCACAACAAAATATCTGTATTGTGCATTCCTGCTTGGACATGTTAGATTAAACAATTTATTTATTAAATAAATCTTAAGTCTGTAGCCCTCCTATACTGTTTTTTAAAAATATGGATAACATGGGTTCATGGTAGGCTGACACTGAATTGTATAGTCCTTTTCCAGTCTCCTTTTCACCTCATTTAAGACCTGATTTACTTAACAAAAGTGATATCTCAATAGGTGGTCCAGGTCAGACGTCATGGCACAAGTGGGGGGATGGATGGGCCTTTCCTCTAGTCTTCCTCAAGCAAGGGGGAGGCTGATGACATCACATTTGACCATCAGACCAAATCCTTGAATGCTCTACTCCTTGAAGCTTGCAGTTGTGTCTAAAAAACACACATATTTCACTACACTTAAGTGTATGTACTTTATACTTGGGACATTGCTTTTCAACAGGAAAAGTTTAAAAAAAATCAGGAGTATGTGCCATGATCCCAAGGGAAATAGATCTATGGGAGTTTTTGAAAATCTCCTGATTTGAGAATATTGCTATATCCAACAAGCAGCAAATAATCTCCAGACCTGCATAGATGAAATCGAGAAATGGTCCAACAAGTGGAGAACACAACTAAACCCCATAAAAACCCAATTTGGACTCTCAATGTGTCGAACTAACAACAAAATTAAAACATGTATGGACAAAACCAAAAGACAGAAAAAATTGCAAAGTTCCTGGGGGTGACATTCCAGCAAGAAATGAAATATATAACACACATTCAAAACCTTCAAACAGAAGGAAAAAAGAGAATAACCCCCCCCCCCTAAAAAAAAAAGCACTGTGTGGGAGGAGTACCGGAGCAGAGCCAACTAGGCTACAGTACTGAAAGTGTATCAGAGCTACATCAAATCAAATCACAGTTTATTTGTCACATGCGCCGAATACAACAGGTGTATTCGTGAAATGCTTACTTACAAGCCCTTAACCAACAATGCAGTTTTAACAAAAAATTGAAATAAAAAATAATAATTACGGAGTGGTCTAAGGCACTGCATCTCAGTGCAAGAGGTGTCACTACAGTCCCTGGTTTGAATCCAGGCTGTATCACATCCGGCTGTGATTGGGAGTCCCATTGGGCGGCGCACAATTGGCCCAGCGTTGTCCGGGTTTGGCCGGGGTAGGTCATCATTGTAAATAAGAATTTTCTTTTTAATTGACTTGCCTAGTTAAATACTATATATAATATATATATATATATTATAGCCTTATTGTTAGAAAAGTATTACACATAGTGAAGAATGTTATTCATATAAAACAAATGTCATTTCTCAAGAACATTCAAATTTCCATGGCAGCCTTGTTCTCCTTTTAAATGTTATTTATTTTTTCAAGTAGATAACATAGATAACAATGTAAATGTTGTACCTTTTATAATCAGTGATCAATTATGTATGACATCTCTTTCATAGATGTCAGCAATATTCTCTTCATAAGCATTGTTCACTTAAACAGTTAATCTTTCTCTCTCAACAGTGAGGAGCCTAGCCAAGAAAAAGGAGGCAGATGCTGAAGACTTGCCTAATCTCTTCTGCTGTTTTTCCAGGACACACTAGAAAGAGGCTGCGTAATAAGTCACCGGGAAGATAGAAGAACGTTTTACCCTTCTTACAAAAGTGGGGAGCCTACTTGCTAAGAAGGAGGCGTATAGCTGGAGTCTTGACTCATCTCTACTGCTGCTTCCCAGGATACACAGGGGATATACTGTGTCACAAAGAAGGCTGCAGATGACATGGACAAGAGGCTGAACCCCAAAACAATGGAGGATTTTAAACGAATTCTCCTAATTTAAGCTACTTTCCCACTGATCTGAAGCTCCTGTGACAGAGTGGGTCCATGCAATGTTGAGGAGACAGAGAACTGACTCTCTTCTAAACGTTTTGCTGTGGTTTCTCTTCTTCATTGCCATGACAATGAAACAGGCTTATGGACCAGCCATTAGCAGTCCAGAAATTCACCAAATTGTGCAAACATTTATTAAGGAGGAAGTTCACAAGATGGTATCAAGATGTTTTCAGTATTAAAAAAAATCATATTACTTCATGAAATATACACTGAGTGTACGAAATATTAGGAACAGCTTCCTAATCTTGAGTGGGGCCATTTTTTCCCCTCAGAACAGCCTCAATTTGTCTGTGCATGGACTCTACAAGGTGTCGAAAGCGTTCCACAGGGATGCTGGCCCATGTTGACTCCAATGCTTCCCCCAGTTGTGTCAAGTTGGCTGGATGTCTTTTGGGTGGTGGACCATTCTTGATACACACGGGAAACTGGTGAGCGTGAAAAACCCGACAGCGTTGCAATTTTTAACATACTCAAACCGGTGCGGCTGGAGCCTACTACCATGATTGAAGTGTATTTAACAAGTGATATTAATAAGGGATCATAGCTTTCACCTGGATTCACAGAGTCAGTCTATGTCATGGATAGAGCAGGTGTTCCTAATGTTATGTACACTCAGTGTATGATGGAATACAATGAAGTCGCTGTACAATCAACATCCATCTGTTACAGCACACATTTTCAATACTTTGACTGTTTGTTTTTATGTTTACATTATCTGTGTTGTAGCCTGTTATTTTCTGTCATATCAGGAATCATTTGATTGCAGACTGTACACCCCAACTTTAGCTGATTATAAGGTATGTGGTTTCTTTTTATGTGTTATTTCTGCATACCTAATACAGTCGCTAGTGAAAGCCTACACACCCCTTGCACAGTCTTCACATTTTGTTGTCTTAAAATTTTATCTAAAAAGGGATTCAACTGGATTTTTTCCCTACAGATTTACACAACCTACTCCACATTTTCAAAGTGTAAGAAAATGATAGAACATTTCCCAAATGAATTAATCATTTAAAAAATAACAAAATGTATTGATTGCGTATGTCTTCACATCTCAGAGTTAATAATTGGTGGAAGCACCATTGGCAGCCATTACAGCATTGAATAATTTTGAATAAAATTCAACTAACCTTGCACAACTCTTAGGGCAACATATATCCATTGTTTTTGTCCAAATTACTCAAGATAATATAAGTAAATTTGGTTGGGAATTGTTGACGGACAGCTGTACTCAAACCTTTTCTCAGATTTTCAAGAAAATTTAAGCCAGGTCTGAGACTAAACCAATCATAAACACTCAACACCTATTGGAAAGCCATTCTGGTGTGTCTTTGGTATAAACAATCATACCCATACCACGATGCTGCCATCATAATACTTGAAAATACAGAGGATCAACAATATTGCATTCACTTAACATTACTGGCCTGTATGACAAACTGAAAAGAAGGAAGCCTGTATTGAAAAATACACTCAATATCATCCATTCTGTTTGCAACAAGGTCGTTAGGTAAGTCTTTACTCTTAGTTAAATATATAATTGTCAACTATTAATATGAAACAAAATCAGGTACGTATGTAATTTTTCTATCACACAACACAGAAAATCATTTTTTGGCCTGAGTTAAAAACGATAGTTTTGGTTCAAATCCAATACAACACAACAAAGAGTGAACCTTCTGTATTGTAAAGTATTGTGGTGGCAGCATCATGTTATTGGTATGCTTATCACCGGCAAGGACTGGGGAGTTTGTCAGGATCAAAATAAATATGAAAGAAGCAAAGCCCAGGTAAAAAGTTAAAGGATGTCATGATACTTAACCCTGGGATAGTAACATTTTTCAGTGGGTCAATTACTCAAATTGTCGGCATCAAGTAATTGTCTCTGGCCCCCTTAGGGGGAGTGATGAGCTCTACAGCAGTCTCACAACTCAATCGCTGGTTGAAAACTGTTTTCAGCCCCTCTTGAAAGATAGAATTTGTAGATAATTGGCCCTCTTTCTGGGACTCACCCAAAAACAGGACCAAGCCTGGTCTGCTGAGGAGTGACGGACTCCATCCTAGCTGGAGAGATGCTCTCATCTTATCTATCAACATAGACAGGGCTCTAACTCCTCTAGCTCCACAATGAGAGAGGGTGCAGGCCAGGCAGCAGGCTGTCAGCTTAGTGGAGTCTGCCACTAGCACAGTCAGGGTAGTCAGCTCAGCTATCCCCATTGAGACTGTGTCTGTGCCTCAATGTAGGTTGAGCAAAACTAAACATTGCGGTGTTCGCCTTAGCAATCTCATTGGAATTATTCCATTCCTGTCATTTTTAAAATATATGTTTTTATTTTATTTATTTATTTATTTCACCAGGTAGACTAGTTGAGAACAAGTTCTCATTTACAACTGCGACCTGGCCAAGATAAAGCAAAACAGTTCGACACATACAACAACACAGAGATACACATGGAATTAACAAACCTAGAGTCAATAATACAGTAGAAAAAATGAGGAAGGATAAGGGAGGTAAGGCAATAAATAGGCCATGGTGGCGAAGTAATTACAATATAGCAATTAAACACTGGAATGGTAGATGTGCAGAAGATGAATGGCCAAGTAGAGATACTGGGGTGCAAAGGAGCAAGATAAATAAATAAATACAGTATGGGGATGAGGTAGTTGGATGGGCTATTTACAGATGGGCGTTGTACAGGTGCAGTGGTCTGTGAGCTGCTCTGTTCAGCTGGTGCTTAAAGCTAGTGAGGGAGATATGAGTCTCTAGCTTCAGTGATTTTTGCAGTTCGTTCCAGTCATTGGCAGCAGAGAAATGGAAGGAAAGGCAGCCAAAGGAAGAATTGGCTTTGGGGGTGACCAGTGAGATATACCTGCTGGAGCGCGTACTACGGGTGGGTGCTGCTATGGTGACCAGTGAGCTGAGATAAGGCGGGACTTTACCTAGCAGAGACTTGTAAATGACCTGGAGCCAATGGGTTTGGCGGCGAGTATGAAGCGAGGGCCAGCCCACGAGAGCGTACAGGTCGCAGTGGTGGGTAGTATATGGGGCTTTGGTGACAAAATGGATGGCACTGTGATAGACTGCATCCAATTTGTTGAGTAGAGTGTTAGAGGCTATTTTGTAAATGACATCGCCGATGTCGAGGATCGGTAGGATGGTCAGTTTTACAAGGGTATGTTTGGCAGCATGAG
This sequence comes from Salmo trutta, assembly GCF_901001165.1. NCBI lineage: Eukaryota > Metazoa > Chordata > Actinopteri > Salmoniformes > Salmonidae > Salmo > Salmo trutta. Next base: position 53,611,547 of record NC_042969.1, on the reverse strand, counting down.
TGAAGGATGCTTTGTTGCGAATTTGGAAGCCAATTCTAGATTTAACATTGGATTGGAGATGCTTAATGTGAGTCTGGAAGGAGAGTGTACAGTCTAACCAGACACCTAGGTATTTGTAGTTGTCCACATATTCTAAGTCAGAACCGTCCAGAGTAGTGATGCTGGACGGGCGGGCAGGTGCGGGCAGCGATCAGTTGAATAGCATACATTTAGTTTTACTGGCATTTAAGAGCAGTTGGAGGCCACAGAAGGAGAGTTGTATGGCATTGAAGCTCGTCTGGAGGTTAGTTAACACAGTGTTCAAAGAAGGGCCAGAGGAATGCAGAATGGTGTCGTCTGCGTAGAGGTGGATCAGAGAATCACCAGCAGCAAGAGCGACATCATTGATGTATACAGAGAAAAGAGTCGGCCCGAGAATTGAACCCTGTGGCACCCCCATAGAGACTGCTAGAGGTCCGGACAGCAGGCCCTCCGATTTGACACACTGAACTCTATCAGAGAAGTAGTTGGTGAACCAGGCGAGGCAATCGTTTGAGAAACGAAGGCTGTTGAGTCTGCCGATAAGAATGTGGTGATTGACAGAGTCGAAAGCCTTGGCCAGGTCAATGAATACGGCTGCACAGTAATGTCTCTTATCGATGGCGGTTATGATATTGTTTAGGACCTTGAGCGTGGCTGAGGTGCACCCATGACCAGCTCTGAAACCAGATTGCATAGCGGAGAAGGTACGGTGTAATTCGAAATGGTCGGTAATCTGTTTGTTAACTTGGCTCTCGAAGACCTTAGAAAGGCAGGGTAGGATAGATATAGGTCTGTAGCAGTTTGGGTCTAGAATGTCTCCCCCTTTGAAAAGGGGGATGACTGCGGCAGCTTTCCAATCTTTGGGAATCTCAGATGATAGGAAAGAGAGGTTGAACAGGCTAGTAATAGGGGTTGCAACAATTTTGGCAGATCATTTTAGAAAGAGAGGGTCCAGATTGTCTAGCCCGGCTGATTTGTAGGTGTCCAGATTTTGCAGCTCTTTCAGAACATCAGCTATCTGGATTTGGGTGAAGGAGAAATGGGGAGGCTTGGGCGAGTTGCTGTGGTGGGTGCAGGGCTGTTGATCGGGGTAGGGGTAGCCAGGTGGAAAGCATGGCCAGCCGTAGAAAAATGCTTATTGAAATTCTCAATTATAGTCTATTTATCGGTGGTGACAGTGCAGTGGGCAGCTGGGAGAAGGTGCTCTTATTCTCCATGGACTTTACAGTGTCCCAGAACTTTTTGAGTTTGTGCTATAGGATGCAAATTTCTGCTTGAAAAGCTAGCCTTAGCTTTCCTAACTGCCTGTGTATATTGGTTCCTAACTTCCCTGAAAAGTTGCATATCACAGGGGCTAATCGATGCTAATGCAGAACGCCACAGGATGTTTTTGTGCTGGTCAAGGGCAGTCAGGTCTGAAGAGAACCAAGGGATATATCTTGTCCTGGTTCAAACATTTTTGAATGGGGCATGCTTATTTAAGATGGTGAGGAAGGCCCTTTTAAAGAATAACCAGGCATCCTCTACTGACGGGATGAGGTCAATATCCTTCCAGGATACCCGGGCCAGGTCGATTAGAAAGGCCTGCTCGCAGAAGTGTTTTAGGGAGCGTTTGACAGTAATGAGGGGTGGTCTTTTGACCGCAGACCCATTACGGATGCAGGCAATGAGGCAGTGATCGCTGAGATCTTGGTTGAAAACAGCAGAGGTGTATTTGGAGGGCAAGTTGGTTAGGATGATATCTATGAGGGTGCCCGTGTTTGCGGATTTGGGGTTGTACCTGGTGGGTGATCATTTGTGTGAGATTAAGGGCATCAAGCTTAGATTGTAGGATGGCCGGGGTGTTAAGCATATCCCAGTTTAGGTCACCTAGCAGCACGAGCTCCGAAGATAGATGGGGTGCAATCAATTCACATATGGTGTCTAGGGCACAGCTGGGGGCAGAGGGTGGTCTATAGCAAGCGGCAACAGTGAGAGACTAGTTTCTGGAAAGGTGGATTTTTAAAAGTAAAAGCTCGAATTGTTTGGGTACAGACCTGGATAGTAAGACAGAACTCTGCAGGCTATCTCTGCGGTAGATTGCAACACCACCCCCTTTGGCAGTTCTATCTCGTCGGAAAATGTTAATGTTAGATCCCTCACTTCCAAAGCAGTCATAGTCAATGAACTAATCACTGATCATAATCTTAATGTGATTGGCCTGACTGAAACATGGCTCAAGCCTGATTAATTTACTGTGTTAAATGAGGCCTCTCCTCCTGGTTACACTAGTGATCATATCCCGCAAAGGCAGAGGTGTTGGTAACATTTACGACAGCAAATTTCAATAATAAAAAAAGACTGCGTTTTCATCTTTTGAGCTTCTATGCACCCAACTCAATCATTTTTTATAGCTACTGTTTACAGGCCTCCTGGGCCTTATTCAGTGTTCCTCACTGAGTTCCCTGAATTCCTATCGGACCTTCTAGTCATGGCAGATAATATTCCGATTTTTGATGACTTTAATATTCACATGGAAAATTCCACAGACCCACTCCAAAAGGCTTTCGGAGCCGTCATCGACTTAGTGGGTCACTGGACCTACTCATTGCCACAGTCATACCCTGGATCTAGTTTTGTCCCGTGAAATAAATATTTTAGGTCTAAATGTTTTTCCTCATAATGCTGGACTATCAGACCACCATCTTATTACGTTTGCAATCACAGCAAATAATCTGCTCAAACCCCAACCAAGGATCATCAAAAGCCGTGCTATAAATTATTGGACAACTCAAAGATTCCTTGATGCCATTCTAGACTCCCTCCACCTACCCAAGGACATCGGAGTACAAAAATTGGTTAACCACCTAACTGAGGATCTAAATGTAACCTTGCATAATACCCTAAATGCAGTCGCACCCCTAAAAACCAAAAACATTTGTCACAAGTAATGTTCTCCCTGGTATACAGAAAATATCCGAGCCCTGAAGCAAGCTTCCAGAAAATTGGAACGGAAATGACGCTCCACCAAACAGGAAGTCTTCCGACTAGCTTGGAAAGACAGTACCGTATAATATCGAAGAGCTCTCACTTGTGCTTAATCATCCTATTTTTCCAACCTAATTGAGGAGAATAAGAACAATCCCACATTTCTTTTTGATACTGTTGCAAAGCTAACTAAAAAGCAGCATTCCCCAAGAGAGGATGGCTTTCACTTCAGCAGTGATGAATTAATGAACTTCTTCGATGAAAAGATCATGATCATTAGAAAGCAAATTACGGACTCCGGAAAATGTAAAAAACGATTGGCCTATATCGAATCTCCAATTCCTCTCAAACATTTTTGAAAAAAACTGTTGCGCAGCAACTCACTGCCTTCCTGAAGACAAATAATGTATACGAAACGCTTCAGTCTGGTTTTAGACCCCATCATAGTGGAGTGGGTGTTCTGGGCAGGGTGGCAGGACTGACGAGACGTGGGGCTAGAGACAGGGACCAGTCAGAACGGACGGAACTGTAGCGGAGAGAAAACGGAGTCATGCAAGGGAAAACGGGCACAACATGGAAACAGGCTCTATGCATGAGCCAATGGCTAAAACGCAGACTGCATGAGCCAATGGCTAAAATGCAGACTGAATGAGCAGAGGCTACGATCTGGCAGCGGCAGGGCTGAGTATTTATAGAGGTCTTGATTATGGAATAGGTTGCAGCTGGTGGGGATCTGCTCTGACTCCAGCACACCTGTCTCCGCCGAGAGAGAGAGAGAGAGAGAGAGAGAGAGAGAGAGAGAGAGAGAGAGAGAGAGAGAGAGAGAGAGAGAGAGAGAGAGAGAGAGAGAGAGAGGGGCGCGGCAGGTCAAGAAGACACAGGATGAGCAGTAGAGGGGCGTGGCAGGAGCAGATGTAACACAGGGTCATGTTTCGGAGGACGCATTGGCTCTCGACCGTCACCTCTCCCTAGACCGTACAGGAGTTTCAGCGATTGGACAACACTGTAACTACCAATTGGATATCACAAAATTGGGTGGTAAAAAGTACCAAAAACGTATAAAAAATTCAAACCTGAAATGTCTTTGTGTCAATAAATATTCAACCACTTTGTTAGGGCAAGCCTAAATAAGTTCAGAAATAATTTGCTTAACAAGTCACATAAATTGCATAGTTGATTTTTGGATGACTATTTCATCTCTGTACCCCACATATACAATTATCATATTGGGGCAGGCAGGTAGCCTAGTGGTTAGAGCTTTGGACTAGTAACCGAAAGGTTGCAAGATCTAATCCCTGAGCTGACAAGGTAAAAATCTGTTGTTCTGAACAAAGCAGTTAACCCAAGGCTGTCATTGAAAATAAGAATGTGTTCTTAACTGACTTGCCTAGTTAAATAAATAAAATCTGTAAGGTGAATTTCAAACACAGATTCAAAGACCAGGGATGTTTTCCAATGCCTCGCAAAGAAGGGCACCTATTGGTAGATGGGTAAAAAAATTGACATTTAATATCCCTTTGAGCATGGTCATTAAAAACACTTTGGATTTCCTTCATAACTCATTTCACCATAAGGCCCATGGTGACTTTAAAACAGTCACAGATTTTAATGGCTGTGATAGAAAACTGAGGATGGATCAACAACATTGTAGTTACTCCTCAATACTAACCTAATTGACAGAGCGAAAAGAAGGAAGCCTGTACAGAATAAAAAATATTCCAAAACATGCACCCTGTTTGCACCAAGGCACTAAAGTAATACTGCAAAAAAATGTGGCAAAGCAATTCACTTTTTGTCCCGATTACATTTTATGTTTGGGGCAAATCGAATAAAACACATTACTGAGTACCACTCTCAATATTTTCAAGCATAGTGGTGGATGCATCATGTTATGGGTATGCTTGGAATCTTTAAAAACTCCGCAGTTCTTTAGGATGAAAATTAAACGCAATTGAGCCAAACACAGGCAAAATCCTAGAGGAAAACCTGGTTCATTCTGCTTTCCACCAGACACTGGGAGACGAATGCACCTTTCAGCAGGACAATAACCTAAAACGCAAGGCCACATCTATACTGGAGTTGCTTACCAAGACGACAGTGAATGTTCCAGATTGGCTGAGTTACAGATTTGACTTAAATCTGCTTGAAAATGGCAAGACCTGAAAATTGTTGTCTAGCAATGATCAACAACCAATTTGACAGAGCTTGAAGGATTTTGAAAATAATAAATCAGAAAATTTTGCACAATCCAGGTGTGGAAAGCTCATAGAAACTTACCCAGAAAAACTCATAGCTGTAATCGTTGCCAAAGGTGATTCTAACATGAATTGACTCAGGGGGTTGAATACTTATCTAATCAAGATATATTAATGTTTTATTTTTCATATATTTCTTTACAAATGTTACAATTTCTCTTCCACTTTGACATTAGTGTATTTTGTGTAGATCATTGAAAAAATTGAGAATTAAATCAATTTTAATCCCACTTTGTAACACAACAAAATGTGGAGAAGGTCAAGGGGTGTGTCACGTTGGTATAAAGGGATCGGGAGACAGGCGCGGGGTTTTTATTTCCCTAAGTTACAGCGTGCCATGTAACGGCACGGGGACGAAGACCAAACAAACATGTATACAAAACACAGGGTTGAGCCCCAAACAAAAGAGCGAGGAGTACCTCAAATAAATACACAAGCGCAAAATGATACCACACGGGAGGAGACCTGCAATCATCTGCGCAATACACGTGGCACGAAAGCCAAAACAACACAGCACAGGTACTCGCACGACCAACGGACATTGAAACAATAATCGACAGCCCAATGAGGAAATAAAGGGCACATTTATACAAACACAATCAGTGAGGAATTGAAACCAGGTGTGCGTAATGACACAGTTCAGTGCAGCCTAGAAGGCTGGTGATGTCGACCACTGAAAATGGTGAACAGAATGAGCTGTGCATGACATGGGTGCGAATACTTTCTGAAGGCACTGTATGTTGCCCCAAGAGCTGTACAAAGTTGGTAGAATCTTATTCAGAATTATTCACGGCTGTAGTGGCTGCCAAAGGTGGTTCCACCAAGTATTAACTCTGGGGTGTAAAGACATATGCAATCAAGACATCTTCGTTTTTCTAAAATTATTAATTTATTTGGGAAATGTTCTGTCATTTTCTTTCTCTTTGAAAATGTGGAGTAGGTTGTGTAAATCTGTAGGAAAAAATCCAGTTGACTTTTAAGGCAGCAAAATGTGAAGCCTGTGCAAGGGGTGTGTAGGCTTTCACTAGCGACTGAATAGGATAAAATTATGGAGACATAGTAAATGACACTCACTGCGCTGAAGGTTAGACAGTTAGACACAATATTGAATTATAATTGTTGGAATTTATCATCCTGGGTTAGTTAACTGAACTGTTTTGTCCATGCACAAACCTGATTATTTATTTTCATTTATATAATGGGCTTATAACTCAAAGCATTTTACATTACATGAAGGTAACTCTCGTCTCTCACCCCCAAAGAAAGATACATATTTCGATCTGTTAAATCTTGTCTGGATTCTTTCAGATGTTTTACATCCATTGTTTGAGTTTCATATTATCCCCTCATCTCCTCAGCAGAAATGCCCCAGGTCCACACTCACATGCTTTACAACAGAAGTGAAAGTCCTGATGTTAGAATATGGGAAACGTTCCTCATCCTTACACCAGAAAAGACTAACCAAACGACTGACTGAATTGACATCCTTGATAAAACAGGTAAGCCAATCAGTGTGAGGGAAACACAGGCCAGCTGCATTTGAGGTGCATTGGGATGTTTCTGATTCTACTTCGTCCTTTGGCTGTATAGTTTAATTCCAGCTATAGAGCATATTGTTGTCTAGGTGAAAATGATGGAGAGAGTCTGAATAGCTAATTTGTTACTGTTTGCTTATACTATTGTTATTCTCAGACAGTTCTCACACATTTGTTTAACATTTTCCATCTCTGTTTATAAGAGAAACATAAGCCTCATGTCACCATTGACTAATAGCATGATTATTTTAAGATAAAAAACATCTCAATGGAATAGTTTTGAAATTCCAGCGCTACTAAGGCTGCGTTTACACAGGTAGCCCAATTCTGATCTTTTGCCCATTATTGGGAAAATAGCTGGTCGGATTGTTCAGAAGACCAATTAGCACTGGGATTCGAACCGACAAGCCTCCGGTTGCTGGCCCCTATCTCTAATATATACTAATCAACTGAAATTCCAAACTTGAACAAGCAAACAGTGCATTTGGAAAGTATTCAGACCCATTGACTTTTTCCATATTTTTGTTACGTTACAGCCTTATTCTAAAATGGATTAAATAAAGGTTTTTCAATCTACGCACAATGCCCCATAACGACAAAGCGAAAACCGATTTTTTTTAAATGTATGCAAATTTATTCAAAGTAAAAACTGAAATACCTTATTTACATAAGTATCCAGACCCTTTGCTATGAGACTCGAAATTGAGCTCAGATGCATCCTGTTTCCATTGATCATCATTGATCATCTATCTACAACTTCATTGGAGTCCACCTGTGGTAAATTTAATTGATTTGACAGTGCATTGCAGGGCAAAAACCAAGCCATAAGGTCAAAGGAATTGTCCGTAGAGCTCAGAGACAGGATTGTGTCGAGGCACAGATCTGGGGAAGGATACCAAAACATTTCTGCAGCATTGAAGGTCCCTAAGAACACAGTGGCCTCCATCATTCTTAAATGGAAGAAGTTTGGAACCTCCAAGACTCTTCCTACAGCTGGCCGCCCGGCCAAACTGAGCAATTGGGCGAATGGCCTTGGTCAGGGAGGTGACCAAGAACCCGATGGTCACTCTGACAGAGCTCCACAGTTCCTCTGTGGAGATGGGAGAAACTTCCAGAAGGACAACCATCTCTGCAGCACTCCACCAATCAGGCCTTTATGATAGAGTGGCCAGACGGAAGTCACTCCTCAGTAAAAGGCTTGTGACAGCCCGCTTGGAGTTTGCCAAAAGGCACCTAAAGGCTCACAGACCATGAAAAACAAGAAGAATCAAGGCTTTAGTCGCTGCCAAAGGTTCTTCAACAAATTACTGAATAAAGGGTCTGAATACATGTACATTTCATTATTCAGTTTTGTATTTTTTATAAATGTGCACATACATTTCTAAAAACCTGTTTTTGCTTTGTCATTACGTATTATGTTTAGATTGATGAGGAGAAACAAAACAATTTAATCAATTTTAGAATAAGGCTGTAACATAACAAAACATGGAAAAAGTCAAGGGGTCTGAATACTTTCCAAATGCACTGTGTATCCTGTCCCGTTTGATCTACAGTCATGGCATTTTAATTTTGTACATATATGCAGCCCCTCATGAGCATCAAGTTTCCTATGAGGACCTATGCCTATGAAATTTTCCGCAAATTATACATTTTGTCCCACATCAAACTTTGAACAAGCATATCTCCTGCCCATTTGATCTGCATCCCATGTAATTTTGTATATACAGTACCAGTCAAAAGTGTGGACACACCTAATCATTCCAGGGATTTTATTTATTTGTACTATTTTTTACATTGTAGAATAATAGTGGAGACATCAAAACTATGAAATAACACATATGGAATCATGTAGTAACCAAAAAAGTGTTCAACACATTTTTCAAAGTAGCAACCCTTTGCCTTGATGACAGCTTTGCACACTCTTGGCATTCTCTCAACCAGCTTCACCTGGAATGCGTTTCCAACAGTCTTGAAGGAGTTCCCACATATGCTGAGCATTTGTTGGCTGCTTTTGCTTTACCATCTCAATTGGGGTGAGGCCGGTCATCTGGTGCAGCACTCCATCACTCTCCTTCTTGGTCAAATAGCCCTTACAGGGCCTCGAGGTGTGTTGGGTCATGGTCCTGTTGAAAAACAAATAATAGTCCCACTAAGTTCAAACCAGATGGGATGGCCACAGGAAAGGAAGACCCAGAGTTACCTCTGCAGAGGATAAGATAATTAAAGTTACCATCCTCAGAAATTAAGCTCAAATAAATGTAACAGACACATCCCAACATCAACTTTTCAGAGGAGACTATGTGAATCAGGCCTTCATGGTTGAATTACTGCAAAGAAACCACTACTACAGGACACCAATAAGAAGAGACTTGCTTGGGCCAAGAAACACGAGCAATGCACATTAAACCAGTGTAAATCTGTCCTTTGGTCTGAGGAGTCCAAATTTGAGATTTTTAGTTCCAATTGCTATGTCTTTGTGAGACGCAGAGTAGGTGAACGGATGATCTCCGCATGTGTGGTTCTCACAGTGAAGCATGGAGGAGGAGGTGTGATGGTGTGGGGGTGCTTTGCTGTTGACACTGTCTTTGATTTATTTCAAATTCAAGGCACGCACTTAACCAGCATGGCTACCACAGCATTCTGCAGCGATAAGCCATCCCATCTGGTTTGCGCTCACTTGTTTTTCAACAGGACAATGACCCAACACACCTCCAGGCCCTGTAAGGGCTATTTGACCAAGAAGGAGAGTGATGGAGTGCTGCATCAGATGACTGGCCTCCACAATCACACAACCTCAACCCAATTGAGATGGTGAATCAAAAGCAGCCAACAAGAACTCAGCATATGTGGGAACTCCTACAAGACTGTTGGAAAAGCATTCCAGGTGAAGCTGGTTGAGAGAATGCCAAGAGTGTGCAAAGCTGTCATCAAGGCAATGGGTGGCTACTTTGAAAAATCTAGAATATATTTTAATATTTAATATATTTGTTTAACACCTTTTTGGTTACTACATGATTCCATATGTGTTATTTCATAGTTTTGATGTCTTCACTATTATTCTACCATGTATAAAGTTTAACAAATAAAGAAAAACCCTTGAATGAGTAGGTGTGTCCAAACTTTGACTGGTACTGACTGTACTTGTACCCATTTGTAAGGTCTGTCATCAGGAATGGACCAAGGCGCAGCGGGAATGTGGATACTCATATTTTTAATAAACTCAAGTAAAGCATCCACAGGAAAAAACCAATAAACACGACAGCAACAGTTTTGCAGGCTAACAAACGCAGTGCAAAAACAACTACCCACAACCCCAAAGAAAAACACACACCTGTTTATAGGACTCCCAATCAAAGGCAACTCAACACACCTGCCTTCAATTGGGAGTCCAACAACCCACTCACATGTAACACAAAAATCTCTGCCACGTCCTGACCAAAACTAATACAATTGCTCCCTCTGCTGGTCAGGACGTGACACCATTAAACTCTGCCCGTTAGATTTTACGCAAATTATACTTTTTTTTCAATACAATACATTTTTGTAATTAAATGCTGCTGCTCTTCCTTCCTATATGATTTGATGACACTACATAACCGCCTGGTCTTTTGTCACCAAACTTTGCGCAATAATTGACCACATGGTGGCTTAAATGTGGCTATGGTGTTCTTGGCCCCCTGGAATTGCTGCTTGTAGCTATATTTTATTCATAACTGATATTCAGATTTAGACCAAAAAAGTTAAGCATAACACCACTTCGCAAAAGCTTTGATGACATATCTGCCTGTTCAATAAACTAATTTCTAATCGCACTTCTTTTCATTGTTGACTCAAGTATGAAGTTGGCAACCTTGGTTAATGGTTAAAAAGACTGACAAAAAATGTCATGGCTGGCATTAAGTGTAACAGTATAGCTTCCGTCCCTCTCCTCGCCCCAACCTGGGCTTGAACCAGGGACCCTCTGCACACATCAACAACTGACACCCACGAAGCATCGTTACCCATCGCGCCACAAAAGCTGCAGCCCTTGCAGTGCAAGGGGAACAACTACTTAAGGTCTCAGAGCGAGTGATGTCACCGATTGAAACGCTATTAGCGTGCACTACTGCTAACTAGCTAGCCATTTCACATCGGTTACATAAGCAAATGAACATAAATGTGCCTGCATTAGATATTCTCAACATAGTATTTTTTTTGCGAGTACTTGATAATCATTTAAGGTGAGTATTCAAACAGTGAAATAATTTAAACTGCCCTAGTAACGCCTTACATTCCTACTGTGGAGACCATTTGCATAAGTGTAAATGATAGACACTGGTGGATCGATGTGAATATTTAACTGTCACTTCATTGACATCGACCATTATGTTACTATCATTATAGTCTGATCTCACTGGCTCTCTCTCTTTCTGTGTATTCTAACTAGTACTTAAAATATTAGCATTATTGCATTATTATAATATTAAAATAATGATTTCTCTGTCTTTCTCTCACTTGCTGTATCATAGAGCCTCTCTTTTTTGACTATGTATACCTATGTTGTGAGTGTTTTCCTCTTTGTATTGCAGAAGGATGGTGCCAACTGTCCAAAGTGTGAGGTCCACAGAGAACAGGCAGCAAATGATTTCTTAACAACATTACAAGGAATTCTGGAGTGGATGAACAATCAGGGGTCTCAGCAGCCAGCCAGCCACTGAGATGTACACACCCATAGCTAGGGACATCCAAGGACTCACATAAGAGCAGAAAGCTACCTGAACAATTGCTAGATGTAGCAAAATACTATATACACTACCGTTCAAAAGTTTGGGGTCACTTAGAAATGTCCTTGTTTTTGAAAGAAAAGCACATTATTTGTCCATTAAAATAACATCAAATTGATCAGAAATACAGTGTAGACATTGTTAATGTTGTAAATGACTATTGTAGCTGGAAACGGCAGATTTTTTATGGAATATCTACATAGGCGTACAGAGGCCCATTATCAGCAACCATCACTCCTGTGTTCCAACCCGCAAAACACCAGTCTCAACGTCAACAGTGAAGAGGCGACTCCGGGATGTTCGTCTTCTAAGCAGAGTTCCTCTGTCAACAAATATCCCCCTGCCACGTCCTGACCAAACTACAATAACAAATAACCCCTTACAGGTCAGAAAGTGACACATATTTAATGCCTTGCTCTTGATGACAAAGACCTATCTCCATACTTCCATTCATTTGTATGGGTTACCTTCAGACGAGTCCTGTGAGACTTGTGAGGGAGGTAGAGCAAAACAGAGAGCACCATCGTGTTTGTGAGAGTCTCCCCTTTTCATAGAGTGGTCATAGTTGGTAGGCAAAACTGTTCAGACGCTACAGACGTTTTCCTGAGAAGACCGATTTTCGGGATGTCTCATGGTCTGACAAACACTGTTGTAGCCACCTTCTGATGCGGAAGGCTGACATAGGCGGATACGGTGCTGCTGCATAAATTATGTAATATGCCTGGGAGATATGTATACTGTAGCTAAGAAAGTAATACTAAGTGTATGTTGTGTAGTAAGCTGTTAGTAGCCCATGTGCCTCACCCTAATAATTTGGCTCCTTTCTCCCTCATAACTTAGCCTACTGTTCTGACTTGGTGGTGCACATGTAGCCTATAGCTCGTTTTAGAGAAATGTAATCATAGAATATTGTAAGAGCTTTTATTGTCTGCTAATATACACCCTTTATTTATCCTATGGTTCTGACTTGGTGTACAGGGAAAATACTGGCCCATGTTCTGAATTCTGTTGCTGTACTTTTCAGAACTGCTGAACAAATGGTTATATTGACTACGTCCGTCCTAGCTCGCTCATTAATGTCTTAATCAAAATGACGGATTGCCTCTTATCTACTCGTCGTCCCTGAATGCCATATTTTGTACATCTTAATTGTGAGTAGAAACCACATAAGTCAGCCATATCAGCTATGTTTTTAAAAGGCAGTAAATGAGGCAGAATTAACTGTTTCGTTGCCAGACAAGGCTCTGCTGACAGCCAGGTGTAGCAGTGTTAAGGATTCACTCCATGGGTGCTGAAAAGAAAGATCTGCTGTTGGGACAGCTTTATGTAGGTCCAAACAGTTTGTGGTCACCGTTTGTCACCGTTATAGTGCAATTCATGTATTGTTTAGCGTTGTGTTGTGTTCTGTAGTGGCTTTGCTGGCATGCATCAACCCCCCAAAACTGGGAGTTTACCCCACCAATATTTACATGCAAAAATTGCCACTGATGATATGTATTGCGATTCTCACGATTCTATATGTATTGCGATTCAATACTGAGACTGTATTGCAATTTGATGTTCCAAACATATTGCTAACTATATGTCTGCTGTATTATGTGAAATATGTCAAAAGAACCCGGAAAAGCCTTTATGCACAATATTGCGATAATGACCATCATATTGAAGTAAACTTGGAGTCGCATATGATATGTTGTGTGGTCCTTTCAGTATGACTTGTGAAAGCATGCAGTTTATTAGGATACAGATGAAATAGGCCCTATGTTATGTTGAACTTCACAGAGTCTTATTCTGGTGACATGATGATCGATGCTTGACTGCCATTTGACAAATAAAAACGATCTCGCTCACTAACCACGTTTCCATCCAGTTTTTATGCTTGAGTTAAGTCATACTGTATGAAAATAAAATCTTGACACCTGTGATGGAAACAGGGATTTAAGGAACAATTTTATAAATGCCTTTGTTCGTTTGACATGGAGGGATCTTTTTGTTTATTAGGCTATAATAAGTTATAAATTATGATGAACTTCCCAGGGTGGTGAATGTCGAGGGTCTTATTCTGGTGACATGATCGATGCTTTACTGCCGTTTGACAAATACAAATATTTTTGCTCTTATCTATAATAATCTCATCATGTTGACAATTTTTTTTTCTTTTTCGCTCTTATCCATAATAATCACATCATGTAGATTCATATAGCCTACCAGCAGAGCCTAACCACACTGTATCTGCTATGGTGCATGTCCCAAGACCAGAGTAGGCACATTTGCTATTTAATGCAACTGTTTTTAAACAAAACTGTTAGTGGAGTTGAAATGTGATGGAAACACATTGAAGCAAAAAAGTACATTTTGTGTGCACTATATCATCACTCAATGATTTATCTACAGATTCTTCTCTGCAACAAGTCCTGGTGGAAACACCACTGGTGGGGAAAATGCGTATATTTTCTTTATGCAGATTTTTGAATATTTGCACGAAAATCTGTCAACAATTGGAAGGAAACTAGCTAGTCATGGAAATAAAAGTGCTGAAATCATGTTGGTTCACTATTTAAAAAGAAGATGGAGAACAAGCTATAGGACTAAAAATACCAGAGTTTGGGTGCAGGTACAGCCGACTAGTGCTAGCTAAAGCTACCTAGCAAGAATATAAAATAAATAAAACATTGTAATATCGATTTTTCCCCCATCACTAGTAGTAGGCCTAGGCTACCTAATGTTTGGTGTACCTCTTTTTATGTAGTATCACTAGGCTATGTGGAAAAAAAGAAAACAACATAATGATACCACAAAAAAAGTTTTTTTTAAACAGTTGGTAAGCATAGAGTCAAATACTAGTATCTCAAGTCGCTATGGTGCATAAAGATGGAGGAATTCCGATGTGATTTATTCCTTTGAGCACTATCTATCCACATACTTTTTAAACTATGGTTCAATGTGCCTATAAATCAGCACAATCTACTTTTTAGTTTTTTTCAAATTTATGCAATATTGGAGCTAGAATTTGGATCAGGTGCATTATAATGACAATTCAAAAAAAGTTTGGGAGAGCACTGTACAAATGGCGAATTTAGCAAATGAGGCGTTTGTGGTAAGTATATGGGGGCCGTCATCTTCATGTACCTTCGCCATTATTATTACAGCCAGAAATCAGGTACGCTGTTATGGACATGGGTTGGGATATGAGACCACTGATGTAAACATATTTAATGAGACTGCACCACTTTAACAATTCTTTCAAACCATCGCGAGAATGTGGTTCGTTGCCTTCCAAATTTCGAAGGAAAATTGGAAGGCTAGCATATTTTTGTTTTAGTTAAGTCCAAACCAAGACACGTGTTTTAGAAAGGTAAGATATAACGTTAGCTATGCTTGGAATGTATTTATCAAAATATTCTTGTACATTTGGGTTGTTTGCTAGCTTAACGTTAGCTTCCTAGCGGGCTCGCGTGATCCTGAGGCTACTAACTTACTATACTAGGCCTTGCTTTCGGTTTTAGCTATCAACATTGTACATTCTCTGTATGGTTTCGGTGGTTACATTATCGTAATAAGCTAACTAACTATAATGTGCATTGTTAGAGAATAATGTAGCTTAGCGTATTATCCTGAAACATATTTTCTCCAGCTTTTTGGGTAGATAATGTAGCTAGTAATACAGTCAGTGTTAGATAGCATTTAGTTTTCAGTCTCACCCAAACAAGGACTGTCTGAACTAAGTTAACAGTTAACGTTAGTTAGAAAACTAAAATCATTGTGCTTTTCAACTCAGTCTCTTTGGAGGAGACCCCGTGTCTAAGAATGTCGGACAGTGAGGACAGCGACTTCTCTGACAACCAGAGTGAACAAAGCAGCGAAGCCGAGGAGGTGGATAAAAATGAGGCAGAGGTAAGCTAGCTAGCTACCTAACAAGGCTCTGGCTAATGTCTGCATGCTAACTAACAACACAAAGCCTTGTACTGTGTGAATGGGTAGGTGGTGGAACAGATGCACCTGTGCATGCATTGCCCTCAATTTGCTACTGTATCAGAATTGATGCTAACAAACCTAGACTGGCTCCAAATTGACATTGCACGTTTTACTGCATTGACATAACTTGTGAGTGGTTTGAATGTTTTCCCCTATATAGGAAGATGGCCAGGCAAGTTTATCTGGCAGTGATAAGGCAGCAGAAGAGGAAGGGGAAGACTTGGCAGATGAGGAGTATGACGAAGAGGAGGAAGAGGATGATGATGACCGTCCCAGAAAGAAACCCAGGCATGGAGGTTTCATCTTAGATGAAGCCGGTAAGACAAATCTAGACTCTAATAATACCATTGCAGTGTAGAATAGTTGTCAACATGTTCTTGGTCACCAACACGTTTTAGTTTTAATGTATCTGAAAGAAACGTTACTTATCCCTCTGGTTTTGTTTAGATGTGGATGATGAGTACGAAGATGAAGACCCGTGGGAGGAAGGCGCGGAGGATATTTTGGAGAAGGGTAAGGTCACACATGGGGCCATGTTTGAGGATATCTAATACCTGAGAGGAAGTTCTATATGAACAACGTTGGGGCAGTTGTCTGTTGATGAGGACCGAGTTCATGAACTTTGTTGAATTTTAAATTATTAGAAAATTACTTTCCTATGGGTGGTGTGCAGATGCTTAGGCATGACGGATTTGTCTGTAGTATTGTTTGGATTCAGGAAGGGACGGGAAGCATTACAAATACAATCAACAAATTTAAGCCAAAATGAGTAAATGTGAGTGTTCTTCCTGTGCTAATAATTCCTTTTCTTGTGCATGCCTCCTTCAGTTAACGGTAAATCAATTCCAGATTTTCTGCTGTCTGTTTTCCTTGTATCTAATTAAGTGGATTAGTTATCTCTCATTCAATAAGTCACATTCTGTTATAACTCCACCCACATTTTCATACTGCTACATTTCTAATCTTAAGGAGCACTGATGGCAAATGCATTATTGGGATCTCCTATAATAACTGAGGCTACCTGTATGAGGTAATCTGTATTAGTATATTGTATTTGACAGCTGTGACCTATTTACTAGTCAGGAAAATATTGTAGAAATGTTGTTGGACGGTATGTTAACCTGACACCGGCAGAGTTATGACTTATCAGTAGGGATGCAAAGGGTCGGAAACTTTCCGGAAGTTAAGCCTGGGATTTTTTGCTTAAATTCCTCAAAAAAGTGATCTTATAACAGTAACAGTGAATGTTTTTTTGGTGGGATACACATAAGGCAATTCTAGGTCTTGTGGCATATTTTGGTTAAACTATCCCCAATTCAATGGAATTGCAACCCTCTGCATGCACAGTGCATTCTTCCATCACATGTACAGCTGATTCTCAAGATCTTGCATGCTAATGAGATGCTATTGAGCCAACACTACTACACTGTCTGAGCCAAGGACTACATGCTTTCTGGTAAGTTTTGATTACAATACTGGGTGGGGTGAATATATTTTATGACATACATTATTTTTTTGTTAACTAGTAAATAAACTCAGCAAAAAAAGAAACATACCTTTTTCAGGATCCTGTCTTTCAAAGATAATTTGTAAAAATCCAAATAACTTCATATATCTTCATTGTAAAGGGTTTAAACACTGTTTCCTGTGCTTGTTCAATGAACCATAAACAATTAATGAACACGCACCTGTGGAACGGTCGTTAAGACACTAACAACTTACAGACGGTAGGCAATTAAGGTCACAGTTATGAAAACTTGGGACACTAAAGCGGCCATTCTACTGACTCTGAAAAACACCAAAAGAAAGATGCTCAGGGTTCCTGCTCATCTGTGTGAATGTGCCTTAGGCATGCTGCAAGGAGGCATGAGTACTGCAGATGTGGCCAGGGCAATAAACTGCAATATCCGTACTGTGAGATGCCTAAGACGGGACGGACAGCTGATCGTCCTCGCAGTGGCAGACCACGTGTAACAACACCTGCACAAGATCGGTACATCCGAACATCACACCTGCGGGACAGGTACAGGATGGCAACAACTGCCCGAGTTACACCAAGAACACACAATCCCTCCGTCAGTGCTCAGACTGTCCGCAATAGGCTGAGAGAGGCTGGACTGAGGGCTTGTAGGCCTGTTGTAAGGCAGGTCCTCACCAGACATCGCCTATGGGCACAAACCCACCGTCGTTGGACCAGACAGGACTGGCAAAAAGTGCTCTTCACTGACGAGTTGCGGTTTTGTCTCACCAGGGGTGATGGTTGGATTTGCGTTTATCGTCGAAGCAATGAGCTTTACACCGAGGCCTGTACTCTGGAGTGGGATCGAGGTGGAGGGTCAGTCATGGTCTGGGGTGGTGTCACAGCATCATCGGACTGAGCTTGTTGTCATTGCAGGCAATCTCAACGCTGTGCGTTACAGGGATGACATCCTCCTCCCTCATGTGGTACCCTTCCTGCAGGCTCATCCTGACATGACCCTCCAGCATGACAATGCCACCAGCCATACTGCTCGTTCTGTGCGTGATTTCCTGCAAGACAGGAATGTCAGTGTTCTGCCATGGCCAGCGAAGAGCCCGACTCTCAATCCCATTGAGCACATCTGGGACCTGTTGGATCGGAGGGTGAGGGCTAGGGCCATTCTCCCCCAGAAATGTCCGGGAACTTGCAGGTTCCTTGGTGGAAGAGTGTGGTGACATCTCACGGCAAGAACGGGCAAATCTGGTGCAGTCCATGAGGAGGAGATGCACTGCAGTACTTAATGCAGCTGGTGGCCACACCAGATACTGACTGTTACTTTTGATTTTGACCCAACCCCCCCCACCTCCTTTTTTTCAGGGGCACATTATTTAATTTCTGTATGTCACATGTCTGTGGAACTTGTTCAGTTTATGTCTCAGTTGTTGAATCTTGTTATATTCATACAAATATTTACACATTAAGTTTGCTGACAATAAACACAGCTGACAGTGAGAGGATGTTTCTTTTTTTGCTGAGTTTAGTTGCCTACAGCAGTGTTTTAAATGATTTCTAACTTGTTAACAATTTCTGCTAGGTAGTTTTTGCTACCATGTGGGTTTTAGCTTGCTTGAGCCTGCTAACTGAGGAGTGTTAATTCACCTGTTTCCATACATGTTTCATTTTAAAACATGTATCTTACAAAGGAGTCATTTAATCTAACTGCTTAACTATTTATTTATCTGTACATGGAATTGTATTTGATTTTTTTTACAATTTTTTTGTAATCTTTACAGGAAAATGCCACGGGCACTATCTGATGTGTGGAGACATTTCACTGCAGCTCATGTAGAAGGAAATGTGTACATTTGCAAGTACTGTGCCAAATCATGTGAAGACTGCAACAAAGATGCAGAATCATCTGGCCAAGTGCATAAAGTTCCCTCAGTGCCTTCAACAAGAAAGCTCTGACAAAAGTCCCTCTACTTCTATTCGAGGTGAAAATGATGAATCAGACACCATATCGATAACAGCTCATGGTCCTCCTGGAATCCAAAGTTCTTTTGACTCAATGGAGGAACGTAGTCAGAGAAATGTTGATGAATGTCTTGCTCAAGCTGTGTATGCAACTGGTTCACCTCTGCTCACAGGCAATGTGTATTGCAAGAGACTTCTGAATGTTCTTTGCCCAGCATACACCCGTTCAACTAGACATGCTTTATCTACTCATTTGCTGGATGCAGAGTACAACAGAGTTCAAGTGATGGGCAAGCTAATCACAGAGAAAGCAGACTGTATTGCAATCATCTCTGATGGGTGGTCGAATGTTCATGGGCAAGCAATCATTAGCTACATCTCCACCCCATAACCAGTATTCTACAAGAGCACCAACACAATGGACAACAGACACACCAGTCTCTACATTGCAGATGAGCTGAAGGCGGTCATCAATGACCTTGGACCACAGAAGGTATTTGCACTGGTGACAGACATGCATTGAATCTGCTCCTCAAGGACATCATGGCACTGAAAACAATGGATACACTCTACAAGAGAGCCAAGGAAATGGTTAGGTATGTGAATGATCAACAAGTTATAACAGCAATCTACCTCACCAAGCAACGTGAGAAGAATAAGGGCATCACATTGAAGCTGCCCAGCAACAGCCATTGGTGTGGTGTTGTCGTCATGTTTGACAGTCTTCTGGAGGGGAAGGAGTCTCTCCAAGAAATGGCCATATCACAGTCTGCCGATATGGACAGCCCCATCAAGAGGGTCCTCCTGGATGATGTATTTTGGGAGAGAGTGGTAAGCAGCCTGAAACACCTGAAACCTATAGCAGTAGCCATTGTACGGATTGAGGGAGACGATGCCATCCTGTCTGATGTTCAGACTCTGCTTGCAGATGTAAGAGGAGAAATCCGTATTGCCCTGCCCACTTCACTGTTGCTCCAAGCAGAGGAAACAGCAGTTCTGAAATACATTAAAATCACGAAGACTTCTGCCTGAAGCCCACACACGCTGCAGCGTGTATGCTGGCAAGAGCATCCTGTCTGACGCAGAGATCAACAAGGCCTATGGTGTCATCACTACCGTGTCTCGTCACCTTGGCCTAGATGAGGGCAAGGTTCTTGGCAGTCTGGTGAAGTGCACTTCCAAGCAAGGGCTTTGGGAAGGAGGTGCAATATGGCCGTTGTGCCAACATATCTCATCAGCACCTGGTGGAAGGGACTTTGTGGATCTGAGGCTCTTTCCCCTATTGTCTTCATCATCCTCCAAATCCCACCAACATCAGCCACCTGGTTCTTGTTTGGGAACACACACACCAAAGCACGCAACAGGTTGACCAATATAAGGGTTGAAGAATTGGTGGCAATCTGTGGAAATTTGAGGCTTTTTGAGCCTGACAACGAGCCATCCTCAACAAGGTTGGAAAGTGACAGTGAAGATGAGGCCTCAGAGTCTGATGTTGAAGAGGTGGACTTTGAGGAGGTCCAGGGAGAAGACATGGAAGCCTGAGAGGAAGACAACTAAAGCTTTAGTCCAGAAACGATAATTTTACAGAGATGCGATGGATCATTCAATATTCTCTTTCTTTTGTTCTTTAGTGAAATCGTCTCGGGATGAGTCAACTCATTTAATTAAAGTTCAATTCATAACTAAATTGTTTTTATTTCTATTGGAAGGATTCAATTATTTGCAATTGTCTACTTAAGATAAGGTAAAAGGTTTGTTTCTGTCTCCATATGGTAAATATATCCAATGCAAAAAACATCTACATTTAAATTGAATTAATATTAATTTTCATATATTCCCGTTAATTCCCACGGAAAGTTTCCACCTCTGAGTATTACCCAAAATGTACAACCTTATCTGTAGTAAGTAATCAGACCATGGGGTTCTAGGCACTTATGTGATCAAAGAGTGAACCAAGTGTGACCATTTGCCTGAAATGCTACCTGCTAGAAGAAAGTTAATGTGTGATTTAGCTAACTGATATTGATTGTTTTTAAGCTTTTTTTGGCTCATCAATCAGCCATATCACAAAGACTCATAAGCATCCACATTACAATTACCCACATTACAATCATCCATGGTCTCATGAGCCATTTGGTCTTTTACCATCATTCATGTACATTTTTTTCTTCCTTTCATTTGTTCCTGTCTGCCCCTGCATCGCTTTGCTGTGTGTGTATGACAATCTCATTTGGCTCTTAATGTGTTTTTCTCCCTCTACCTTAACCTGCCTGGCCCGGAGCAGAGGAAGCGGAGGGTAAGTGTTTTACTTCTTCCAGTATGAAATAGACCCACCTGCCACTTAGGGCTAGACATTGGTGTACACAGATTAGGTTCTTTAAAGGACCACTTGTTTGAACTTTTACATTCAATCTTATACATTTAAATTGTTTTTTTGTGTGACTAATGTGCTCACTGAGTCTGCTTTACTCTTCAGTGTCCAACATTGACCATGTGGTCCTGGATGAGGACAACTCTGGCTCCCGCAGGCTGCAGAACCTCTGGAGGTAATGTGTTCTTATGGGCTACGAGTGGATAGGCTTCTTTCCATTAATGTTCGAGTTGATACTATGCAAAGCTGTGTTCTTGAAGTCTGACATTTGAATGTTTGGATATTTCAGAGATTCCAGAGAAGAGGCCTTGGGTGAATATTACATGAGGAAATATGCCAAGCAATCAGGAAATGAGTGAGCATTTTCACAGTAATCTGTTAATTGTTGTTTCAACATTGATTTTACCGGTTATCCCTTTGACTGAAATATCGGTTTTTGATTCCCTCTAGTTTTCTTGGGGGTTCTGAGGAACTGTCTGATGACATCACCCAGCAGCAGCTGCTCCCTGGTGTCAAGTATGTATCACCTTCACCGAGATGGGGAATGGATTTTTAGTGCATTACAACAATCCAATATATACATAATCTCAATGTTCTTGGTATTGTATTTTCTTTTTCAAAGGGATCCTAATCTTTGGACGGTCAAGTGTAAGGTATGGAGCTTATATTTTTGTGTAGACATCCTAAAGTTCAGCACACAATACATTTTTTTTTTATTTATTTATTTATTTATTTATTTTTTTTTAGTAATTTTGCCTATGTCATGCATTTTGTCATTACAGATTGGAGAAGAGAGAGCAACTGCCATCGCATTGATGAGGAAATTCATTGCCTATCAATTCACAGACACGGTATGTCCCCGCCCTCATTTTCTGCATTCACAGCTTCTACCCCCAAGCCATAAGACTCCTGAACATCTAGTCAAATTGCTACCCAGACTATTGGCATTCCCCCTCCCCGCTTCACACCACTGCCACGCTCTGTTGTCATCTATACATAGTCACTTTAATTAACTCTACCTACATGTACATACTACCTCAACTAACCGGTGGCACCACACATTAACTCTGTACCGGCACCCCCCTGTGTATATATATTTTTTTACTGCTCCTCTTTAATTACTTGTTACTTTTATCTCTTATTCTTATCTGTATTTTTTGAAACTGCACTGTTGGTTAG
Organism: Salmo trutta; assembly: GCF_901001165.1. Taxonomy (NCBI): domain Eukaryota; kingdom Metazoa; phylum Chordata; class Actinopteri; order Salmoniformes; family Salmonidae; genus Salmo; species Salmo trutta. The sequence continues at coordinate 53,589,048 of NC_042969.1, read as the reverse complement.
GGGCTCGTAAGTATGTACGGTCTGCACCTGTTGTATTCGGTGCATGTGACCTAATAAGATTTTATTTGAAATGTAATAAGATGCTAATGTTTGCATTTAGTGTTTTATATGATGGATCTCTTGATATTGTATGTATATGTGTGTGTGTGCGCTTTGACAACCTGTGAAACGGTTTCCTATACTCCATTTCTACACAGCCCCTCCAAATTAAGTCGGTAGTGGCTCCCGAACATGTCAAAGGTTACATCTATGTGGAGTCTTACAAGCAGACTCACGTCAAGGCTGCAATTGACGGAATAGGCAACCTGAGGATGGGCTTCTGGAACCAGCAGATGGTTCCCATCAAGGAGATGACAGACGTCCTCAAGGTGGTCAAAGAGGTGACCAACCTCAAGCCCAAGTCCTGGGTCCGACTCAAGAGAGGCCTCTACAAAGATGACATTGCCCAGGTATGCTTGAAACACATTGTGGAAGTCAACACTTGTGAAGACTGATGAAAATGTATTTTGAAGACAAAGGTAAATATCCTTACCATATTCTTGGAACATACATGTATTCTCCTTTTAGGTGGACTATGTGGAGCCCAGTCAGAACACGATATCACTGAAGATGATTCCCAGGATAGATTTGGACAGAATTAAGGCCCGCATGAGCATGGTAAGACACGCCAGCACTCTGTTATGGGCTACTCACCACCCTCAACTTTGATATCCCCTGACACTCTTCCTCTTGTCTGTCTCCCAGAAAGACTGGTTTGCAAAGCGGAAGAAGTTCAAGAGACCAGCCCAGAGACTCTTCGATGCAGAAAAGATCAGGTACAATGAAACATGTCCTGAAGACTATCATTATTGGGGATTTGATTACACTGTCCTAAATAGATAAGATCGCAGCCTCGGTTACTTCCTGATGGTGTTTTCTTCCAGGTCACTTGGTGGGGATGTCAGCCATGATGGAGACTTCATGATATTTGAAGCTAACCGCTACAGCCGTAAAGGGTTCCTCTTCAAGAGCTTTGCCATGTCTGCTGTGGTAAGACGACCACGTTGCCTCAACACTGTTTTTATTAACCATTTGTTGAAAGTCCTATAGTGAAAAATGGGGCTGAAAAGTGTTCTTAGTTATCTGTACCCATGGCTGTCTCTTTATTGTGATCTATAGATCACTGAAGGAGTGAAACCCACTCTGTCAGAGCTGGAGAAGTTTGAGGACCAGCCAGAAGGCATTGATCTGGAGGTGGTGACTGAAACCGCAGGTAACAGCCACTTCTAAAGCATGCTCAGGATATATGAGATTTGGTATTTACTTTCTGGTTTTCATTTATGTGCATCTGCTTTTGTAAGAGACATGTCTTATGTGACCACAGGTAAAGAGCGTGAGCACAACCTCCAGGCCGGGGACAACGTGGAGGTGTGTGAAGGGGAGCTGATCAACTTGCAGGGCAAGATCCTGAGTGTGGATGGCAACAAGATCACCATCATGCCCAAGCATGAGGACCTGAAGGTAATGACAAGCACCAAGCAGACAATGACATTGGGAGGACATTTCAGATTTGTCCTACTAGAGTTGGGCCTAAAGTCAAATTGTGTGGAAACAGGTTCACATTGGTTAGAATTGTCAAAACGGTACATAATGTTCTGCTGATTTTCGGCAGAATTTTGTTCAGATGTTCTCAGGCCCTAAAGTAAGATATTCAGTCTGCTTGTTGTTAAAAACAAGCCAAAGACATTGACCCGGGGTCAAGCGATCACAAACCAGATTCTTGTTTGCGTAGGAATAATGTGGTTAGTTATTAGTCAAGCCACAAAAACTGGAATTTAGAGAACTAACTCCCATCACAGCATGATGAAGAAATGGGGCTTCCCAAAAATGTGGGACGGATAGAATTACGAGATCAAAACGTTCACATGAGGCGGCCAGACATTCCCAGACACTGTGTTCTGTTCTCATTAGCACTGATACAAAGTAATGGTTTGTTATTGATGTGTGGTCTGTGTGCAGGATCCGCTGGAGTTCCCAGCCCATGAATTGAGGAAGTACTTCCGTATGGGTGACCACGTCAAGGTGATAGCAGGCCGCTACGAGGGCGACACCGGCCTCATCGTACGCGTGGAGGAGAACTTTGTCATCCTCTTCTCAGACCTCACCATGCACGAGGTAAGTAACGTCACATTATTGAACTGGGACATCTATTTTTTTAAATAATGATATTTTACATCATTCCTACGTAACTTCAGTGAACCATTATCAATGTTACGGGGGGGGGTGTGTGTGCTCTGCAGTTGAAGGTCCTGCCCCGGGACTTGCAACTGTGCTCTGAGACGGCATCAGGGGTAGATGCCGGGGGCCAGCACGAATGGGGGGAGCTGGTCCAACTGGACCCCCAGACCGTGGGAGTTATTGTCAGGCTGGAGAGAGAGACATTCCAGGTTGGCACTCATATTACTCTTCCCCAAAATACATTTCCACTTAAATGATCAGGTTCAGATTAGGACAAAATAAATGTTATTTTACAAGAGATTGGGTGTGTGGCTTGGAGTCGTTGTTGTGTGCCTGCTGGAGAGATGTTTTGTCCACCATCTGTTCTTGAAATGGGAGCTTGAGTGTTTTTGCGCAATTTTAAAATTGGCACAGTGTAATGTCTATTAAATTGAGACAGTCAAGCCTAAATCCCTGAGCGTTCCTTAAGTACTCACACATGTATTCCTCTTCTTCTCCCCAGGTCCTCAACATGCACGGCAAGGTGCTGACGGTGCGTCACCAGGCAGTGAATCGGCGGAAAGACAACCGCTTTGCTGTAGCGCTGGACTCTGAGCAGAACAACATTCACGTCAAAGACATCGTCAAGGTCATCGACGGGCCACACTCGGTAAGATTCACCAGAGTTCTGCTTTCTATAGGTCTAAACTCATAAATGTATTTCTCAACTCCAGCTTTAGTAGGGCCCTATAAATTCTGCGATGTGGACAGGAATCATGGAATTAAACAATATTCAAAAATGTATTACATTTAATAGGAAATCAACTAAATGTATTGAACTTAGATCATTTATTCATTTGCCTAAGATGATCATAATCAAGAACAAAATGCATAAGTGATTCTTAGTTTCCTTCAACTTTCTGAAGAGACAACGTGGAATTGCCTCGGGCTGTGTGCGCGTTTGTCTACCTACCACTTTGTGTAGCCGTTAGTTATCATTAGCATCATCGCTATCTTCTGGTAGATGGAAAGGCTTTCCAAAAAACCTTCTCAATTTAAATGTTAACTACAAAGTAGCCTACCTAGCAGAATAATCATGATTGTTTGCATCAATCCAGTGGTGATTTGTTTAGCAAACTCTGCAGTCACATTTGTGCTATAGAAACACTGCTAACCGTACAAGTCTCTTGCTGGTGTACACTTAAATTTGAAGTGGCTCTACACCCAAAAATGAAAATTCCTTAAATTTTCCCCAGACCTCAAACGTGGTCTCCTGATTTCGTATAAGCCTTGTTGTGGCCTTAGAACATTACAATGTTGATTTTGAGACAAAAATTACATCTGAAACCAGGAAAAACAAAACGTTGAATGGAAAAGTAAACGGAATTAGTCTGGACTCAACCCCTATTGACAAAATTGGTAAGTCGGCTTGAAGAGCTTTGACGTACAGTACCAGTCAAACGTTTGGACACAACTACTCATTCCAGGTTTTTTTGGGGGGGTTGCGAGAATGCGAAGTGTGTGCAAAGCTGTCATCAAGTCAAAGGGTGGCTACTTTGAAGAATCTTCCATATAAAATATATTAGGGATGCACGATATATCGGTGAACATATCGGAATCGGCCGACATTAGCTAAAAATGCCAACATCGGTATTGGCCCGATGTCTAGTTTAACGCCGGTGCATCACTAAAATATATTTTAATTTAACACTTTTGGTTACTACATGATTCCATATGTGTTATTTCATAGTTTTGATGTCTTCACTATTATTCTACAATGTAAAAAAATAAAGAAAAACCTTTGAATGTGTAAGTGTGTCCAAACTTTGGACTGGTACTTTATTTTCATGCACAGAATGGGACTGTATGTTGAGTTTTAGGCCATATTGCTTATCTCTAGCTGTTTTTCGGTTTGCCAAAGGTGCGATTTAGCATGTGTATGTTATTAGTGGTGTGGTTTGTTTGCCAGGGGCGTGAGGGAGAGATCCGCCACATTTTCCGAGGCTTTGCCTTCCTGCACTGTAAAAAGCTGGTGGAGAATGGGGGCATGTTCGTCTGCAAGACACGCCACGTAGTGCTGGCCGGGGGCTCCAAGGTCAGTCTCCCATTTAGCTCTCACTGCATCACATCACTTTCAAGTTTTCCATCTATGCCATCAGCTACCTCTTAACCTTCTCCAGTGGGAACCATCAGAGCTGTTGTTGACATTTTGATTCTTCCATTCTTTGGCTATAGCCTCGAGACGTCACCAACTTCACCGTGGGAGGCTTCGCTCCTAAGAGTCCAAGTATCAGCAGCCCCATGCATCCAGGTGGTGGTGGTGAGTGGAGTACAGCTCACAGAGCGCATGCGATCTTAATCCCAATCTCACCCTAAACTGTGTATTACACTGCCTTTTGTTGATTTGTAGACATTAGCAAACAGTTGCTTAGTGCAGGATACAACACTAAATAACAATTATCAGACCACAGGCATTACACAACTCCTGTCCTCTCCTTCAGGCCAGCAGCAGAGGGGTGGTGGAGGAGGTGGACAGATGGGGCGTGGCCGGGGCAGGAGGGACAACGACCTGATTGGACAGACCGTCCACATCTCCCAGGGACCATACAAGGGTAATGCTGTGTTCATAACATCTCGGAAATGTGTAAATATCAGCATTCAATTGGGTGAAATCTACTTGAATGCTCCTCCATCTGGTATTTACTAGTGGGAAACTCGTCTATCACCTCCAAGCTCTCACTTCTCCCACATGCTAAAATCTGATGTAACATACTATTGAAATTATCTCAATAACAGCATTTTTGACACTTAAATGCAACAGCAAAACGTTTTCGAACACTTTTTTATTTTTTTTTGCAACCTTAATAGCTGTACTTTTAGTTTATTGTTAACCCAGCTTGTTTGCCATTAGCCAATCGGCGTTCTCAATGACTTCAAGGCATGTGAATGCACACAAGTAGGATTTTCTTGCTATGAATGCAGAAAAAGGACCGAACCAGGTCACATGTGAACCAGATAGGGTTGTCCTCTGCCATAGAATGAACAATAAACACATTTAGCAGAAGATGCTGTTGCACCGTGTGTGTTGAACTTTCAATACTTGGATCATTCTCAATAGGGAATCTTTTGGCCTAACCCGTGCTATTATTTCCCAGGGTACATTGGAGTGGTGAAGGATGCCACCGAGTCGACAGCCAGAGTGGAGCTGCACTCGACATGCCAGACCATCTCTGTGGACCGACAGCGTCTCACCACAATGTTCGTTCACATCATCAGGGATCTATTACAATGATATATTGTGAACACAGTGATATTAATGCAATAGTTCACCTTTTTAGAGTGTTAATTACTGTTGACTTGTTTTTGTTACATTCAGGGGAGCCAAGAGGCATGGAGGAATGACTTCCACCCACGGACGCACTCCCATGTACGGTTCCCAGACCCCCATGTACGGGACAGGCTCCCGTACCCCCATGTATGGCTCTCAGACCCCCTTACACGATGGTGAGCGAGACACCCCACCAAGAAAATACCTCTATGGCCCTCAATCAGAATATATATCTATGACCTGCAATATAACTATTCTCATTGTGGTGATCCTTGTTCCCCACAGGGAGCCGTACACCTCACTACGGCTCGCAGACCCCGCTGCATGATGGGAGCAGGACGCCGGGGCAGAGCGGAGCGTGGGACCCCAACAACCCCAACACACCGTCCAGGTAGGCTACATGTGGGGAAAAAACTAAATGTGGGAAAGTGCCTCAGCATTCTATGGTTGATAAGGTTTTTTTTGCCTGGTCAAGAGTTGTCAAAGTTAATACAGCTATTTTTCTGTACTTTCTACAGATCCTGAAAATGTTTTCCTAATAGGATAGCTTTGGAAACAGCCTTTAACCTGTTCCTCTTGTTTCAGGGCGGACGATGACTTTGAGTTTGGTTATGATGACGAGCCCTCGCCGTCCCCTCAGGGCTACGGGGGCACGCCTAACCCCCAGACCCCTGGCTACCCAGAGGTGCCCTCGCCCCAGGTCAATCCCCAGTACAACCCCCAGACCCCAGGCACCCCAGCCATGTGAGTCTCACACACACACACACGGTATTCCATTGTCTGTTTGCTGTCTTTTTCAATGTCTCTAGGCCCCTTTTTTACAGTGACGACCAACTGCTCAAGGTGGGTTTGATTCTCTCCGTCCTAGCCAAGTCCACTGACTGTGTGTGTGTGTTCCTCAGGTACAACACTGAAAAGTACTCGCCGTACACTGCCCCCTCCCCACAGGGCTCGTACCAACCCAGCCCCAGTCCCCAGAGCTACCATCAGGTGGCCCCCAGCCCAGTGGGCTACCAGAACACACACTCACCAGCCAGCTACCACCCCACCCCCTCACCCATGGCATACCAGGTAAGACCCACCACGCTTGACATACGTTTTTTTTAGCCACTTAGTAGGACTGATGTTGATTTTTAATTTTACTTGTCTGAAAGCTCAAGTCACTTGTCCCAAAAAAAAGAGAAATGGTCTGTAACACCATTTCTACATCATTGTATGATGCCCGGAACTACTTTAAAAAAGAAAATCCATTACTGTCTTTTTACCATAGAGAAAAGATAGAAAAATGTAGACTACACTCTGCCCATTGGCTTCTTTGCATATTCAAGCCTGTCTCAAAATACAACACTGCCCCTTTAAGGCTCTCCTGGAGGATGGTGGGCCACCCTTGGTAGCCTATAAAAATATTGAAACAATTACAACCTAGTACTTTGTCTATATAAAATTCATACAACCGCTGAACATGAAAAAACATAATTCAAGCACACCCTTCTTATTAACCTGTGGTGAGTTATTCATAAAATTCAATGAACAAATAAGGTTTTATATGTAAGATGGTTAAATAAAGAGCAAAATTATTGATTATATTATTAGTACTCTGGTCCTATAAGAGCTCTTTGTTTCTTCCCACGAGCCGGGACAAATTCACACTCATTCTTAAGTTTAATAAATGTATCGTATAGTGTGTCTGTGTCTGTGGCAGGCTTACAATGATGGCAGAAAACAACATTTGAGAGGGGTGCTAGAGGGGGTACGTTGCTGGAGGTTGATTGTTTGAAAGGGTACTGGACTATAAAAAGTTGTGGAACCACCAATAGGACATAAGAGGTGCTGGTTTCAATGACACATGAATAGTTTATAAATGTTGAGGGAATTATTTTCTATGGTTGTGTTTTGGCTAGGCTAAGCTTCTTTGAAACAAGACGTGTCATAAAATGACAAAAGAGGTTTTGAAGAATTCAGTTTATGGTTAAACAGTTTTATAAATACTGACTGCATCTGCTCAGATTAAAGGTGGGTGACGTATTCCAATGTTGGCTTCTCTGATCAAATTCTCATCTGAGTAATTGTTTGATAGTGTAGATTACATTTTAAATTTTTTTTTAACTTAGTTTACAAAACATTAAGAACACTTTCCCTGACAGACTGAGCAGGTGAAAGCTATGATCCCTTATTGATGTCACAATCAGTGTAAATGAACGGGAGAAGGATTTTTAAGCCTTGAGAAAATAGAGACATGGATTACGTGTGTGCCATTTTAAGGGTGAATGGGAATGAATAAACATGTAAGTGCCTTTGAATGGGGTATGGTAGTAGGTGCCAGGCGCACCGGTTTGTGTCAAGAACTGCAACACTGTTGGGTTTTTCACGCTCAACCGTTTCCCGTGTGTATCAAGAATGGTCCACCACCCAAAGGACAGCCAGCCAACTTGACAACTGTGGGAAGCTTTGGAGTCAACATGGGCCAGCATCCCTGTAGAACACTTTCGACACCTTGTAGAGTCCATGCCCCGACCAATTGAGGCTAGGGGGAGGAGGGGGGGTACAACTCAATATGAGGAAGGTGTTCCTAATGTTGGGTATACTTAGTGTATATTCTTGTCCATTTTATTTATAAAAATAAAATGTTTTACTTGTTCTAGACAAGCGTTAATGTCGAGCCCTGCCACACACTTCATATTATTTCCCAGACATATGTCTTTCTCTTTAAGGGTGTTGCAATATGCTGTTTTAGCTTTCAGTGTGATAAGTGTTGCCTTTCATACTAGTAAGACTTAGTGCTGTTGGTTTATACAATGGTACCCTTCCCCAGATCTGTGATGTTGGGGGGAAAAAAGTTTTACAATCAAACACGTTTGGAGGCTAATCTGCTAAATTCATCAGAACCTCCGTAGGCGCAACGTTAATCTCCGAGCTGCTTCTCATAACCATTGTTATTGAAGTTGCTCTTAAAATGCTTGTTATTTACTGACTGCGTCAGCTATTGTAGTGGTCCAGATGCTTTGTTGCCCTTTGGCACTGTTAGGTTCTTATTTTTCAGAGTAAATAACCCGCGGACACTAGAGAAGCTTTAACCAAGTTTATTCTTCCCAAAGGTTCTGTACAGCTGAAAACGGACAGCTAAACATTTCAGACATCACAGTTTATATGCATCCTACTTAAGACACTCCTCTTTACAGTTTATGGCTCCACAGGAAAGAAGGTGACCAGATAGCAACCCTGATTACTCCCTTAAGGGGAACTGACCTCACCCCTCACCTCCTGACCCACAGATATCCATCTGTCTTCCCTATATCAACACATCGCTCTCCTCTCCTCCATCAAACACATTCCAAAGCCTTCTGGCTTTTTACAAACTCTTTCTATTCAAGGATTTGTCTCTATCATTTATTTAATATCTCAATGTTCAAAGTTTAGCCGATTCCAACAGCACCTTTATACTCAGTTCTCCGCTAAACATAGAATCAAGATTTTTATCTGTCTTTTTGAACGCCGGTAACTCCCAGGACGAAGTTGACTACATATACAAAGTTGCAATGTCTTCACAAATGTTTCAAACAAGTGAAAGTTAAAAAAATATGTTTAAAATGCAAACTGGGATGACTGCGTTAAAAGATAAATGCAGTAGGCTACCTATGCCTATATTTTGAAATCAATTTCATGTTCAACAATTGAGTTCTAATTTTAGGCTACTGTAGTCTAGGCTTATGTAATTATTGTGTCAATATACAGGGCATTCGGAAAGTATTCAGGTCCCTTTTTCACATTTCCTTACATTGACAGTGCATGTCAGAGCAAAAACCAAGCCATGAGGTTGAAGGAATTGTCCGTAGAGCTCTGAGACAGGATTGTGTCGAGGCACAGATCTGGGGAAGGGTACCAAAACATTTCTGAAGCATTGAAGATCCCCAAGAACACAGTGGCCTTCGTCATTCTTAAATGGAAGAAGTTTAGAACTAGTTGGTTAAGAACAAATAATTATTTTCAATGACACCCTAGGAACAGTGGGTTAACTGCCTTGTTCAGGGGCAGAACAACAGATATGTACTTTGTCAGCTCAGGGATTTGAACTTGCAACCTTTCAGTTACTAGTCCAACACTCTAACCACTAGGCTACGTTGCCACCCCATGTCTCAGTCTGTACATCCAGATAATGGTACATGAAAAGCATTGTAATTTAGTTTCTGTAAACCCCACAATGCATGCCTATAGATGTCTCTTAACCCTTCCCCAAGGTGATAGTGACTACCTACTGGATAAGACTGGTTACAGGAGGGCTTTATGCCTGCGTCCTCCAAGGCTCTGAATAACGGGCGATAGAACAGGTAGCTTAGCCAGGATAAAAGCCGTTAACAAGAGGTTTGACTATGTGTAATGGTGAAACAGGCAGGTTAGGTTTGTGAATGTGAACGGTCAATATCGAAGCGCCCGCGTAGTTTCAGACATATCTGGAAGTAACGCAAGGGAGAGTTCATGCCCTCCACACAAGCAGCACAAGAGCCATGTTTGATCCATTCATCTTTCCTGTTGTAGAAACACAGGGACATTCAGTGACACGCTCTGCTATGCAGCTCTAACACCTTTTATTCTGTGAACCGGAATACAGTAATAACTTTTATTCTGTGGGGACCTCTGAACCTTTCCAGTCAATCTAACAGAGAAAATTATGTTATACAGTGCATTTGGAAAGTATTCAGACCCCTTAACTTTTTCCACATTTTGTTACGCTACAGCCTCATTCTAAAATGGATCAAATTATTTTCCCCCTGTTCACTCAACACACAATACCCCATAATAACACAGCGAAAACATGATTTTAGCAATTTGTGTAAATGTAAAAAGAAAAATACCTTATTTATTCAGCCCCTTTGCTATGAGACTCAAAATTGAGCTCAGGTGCATTCCATTGATCATCCTTGAGATGTTTCAACAACTTGATTAGAATCCACCTGTGGTAAATTCAATTGATTGGACATGATACACACCTGTCAAAATTTATTTTTCCTTTATTTAACTAGGCAAGTCAGTTAAGAACAAATTCTTATTTTCAATGACGGCCTAGGAACAGTGGATTAACTGCCTTGTTCAGAAGAACAGGGATTTGAACTTGCAACCTTTCGGTTACTAGTCCAACACTCTAACCACTAGGCTACCCTGCCGCCCCAAATAAGGTCCCACAGTTGATAATGTATGTCAGAGCAAAAACCAAGCCATGAGGTCGAAGGAATTGTCCGTAGAGCTCCGAGACAGGATTGTGTCAAGGCACAGATTTGGGGAAGGGTACCAAAACATTTCTGCAGCATTGAAGGTCCACAAGAACACAATGGCCTCCATCATTCTTAAATGGAAGAAGTTTAGAACTACCAACTCTTCCTAGATCTGGCCGCCCGGCCAAACTGAGCAATCGGGAGAAGGGCCTTGGTCAAGGAGGTGAGCAAGAACCCGATGGTCACTCTGACAGTGCTCCAGAGTTCCTCTGTGTTGATGGTTGTCCTTCTGGAAGGTTCTCCCATCACTGTAGCACTTCACCAATCAGGCCTTTATGGTAGTGGCCAGACGGAAGCCACTCCTCAGTTAAAGGCACATGACAGCCCACTTGGAGTTTGAAAAGCAAGATTATCTGATGAAACCAAGATTGAACTCTTTGGCCTGAATGACAAGCACCGCATCTGGAGGAAACCTGGCACCATCCCTACGGTGAAGCATGGTGGAAGCATGCTGTGGGGATGTTTTTCAGTGGCATGGACTGGGAGACTAGTCAGGGTCACGGGAAAGATGAACGGAGTACAAAGATGTCCTCGAAGAAAACCTGCTCCAGAGCGTTAAGGGCCTCAGACTGGGGTGACGGTTCACCTTCCAACAGGACAATGACCCTAAGCACACAGCCAAGACAACGCAGGCGTGGCTTCAGGACAAGTCTCTGAATGTCCTTGAGGGGCCCGAACTTGAACCCGATCGAACCTGACAGAGCTTGTTAGGTTCTGCAAAGAAGAATGGGAGAAACTCCCCAAATACAGGTGTGCCAAGCTTGTAGCGTCATGCCCAAGAAGACTCGAGGCTGTTATCACTGCCGAAGGTGCTTCAACAAGGTACTGAGTAAAGGGTCTGAATACTTAAGTAAATGTGATATTTCCGGAGGGAGGGTTTATTTTATACATTTGCAAACATTTCTAATCCTACTATGTCATTATGTGGTATCATAGATTGATGAGGGGGAAAAAACTATTTAATCCATTTTAGAATAAGGCTGTAACATAACAAAATGTGGAAAAAGTCAAAGGGTCTGAATACTTTCCAAATGCACTGTACATGTGTAACAACGTGCACGATGATATACCAAATATGTGATTTAGTGCTTTGTTGTAGAATAAGCCGCCTCAATAGGCCTGTTAGCATCTATAGGTGATCATATAATTATGTTAGATTAAAAGGAAAAATCGTCTGTTTTAACGACGCGTCATTCCAACAAGAGCTGAAGATGTAGCACGTGTTTCTCAAAACACCATGCAGAAAGAACATTCGCTTAAATGCATTTTGCGTCATAATGATTTGACACTTTGCTTCTTGAAAGTCCAATATCTTGACAACTTGACTACTGGCATGCAAAACATTTTGGGACTGTATTAACAGTGTACTAATGAAAAATACCCAAATATATTTTTGGAGTGTTTTCCTTTTTAAAGGTAAGGTGTCTAAAGAAAGATTTGAAAAGAGTGCTGATCAGAGAGCAGCATTGCCTTTCTTTTGGTCCCATTGGTATGTACACGTGCTTCAACAACTAAGCAAACCTTCTCTCTGTGTGGTGTTTTGGCTGTTGTCGGAACGATGCATCGTTGAAACACTTTTTAAATCTAAGTTCCATCGGCCTGATGTTTGTTTTCTCCTGTCGTCCCACCCCAGGCCAGTCCGAGCCCCAGCCCGGTAGGCTACAGCCCCATGACCCCCGGCGCCCCCTCCCCTGGCGGCTACAACCCCCACACCCCAGGCTCCAACATCGACCAGACCTCCTGCGACTGGGTCACCACCGACATCCTGGTGCGCGTTAAGGACACCTTCCTGGACAGCCAGGTGGTTAACCAGACGGGCGTCATCCGCAGTGTCACGGTGAGTAGCAAAGACCCCACCACTCCTCCACGTACCTAGATGCTACAGGGGTGAAGAAAGGCTCTCACGGATTAAATTCTACTTTGTTACCCAAGTTTCCTGTCTGGAATGAAATGGAGGGAACATTACTTTGCCTTTTAAAGAAAAAGAGTTGTATAGAAATGTTAATTTCTGGGATTTGTCTCCCATAACCAAAATGGTATGTAGTCATTTGAGTAGAAATGAACTCTGGATTCCTGACAGTAACGGCTCCTTTTTGGCCTGTAGATGGAAGAAAGGAGACTGCCAAGATGGAGCAACACATTTGTCGTATCTTGGGTAGATTGAGGGGAACAAAAACAATTTAATACATTTTAGAATAAGGCTGTAACATAACAATGTGGAAAAAGTCAAAGGGTCTGAATACTTTCTGAATGCACTGTATATGTGTAACGTCCGTGACCAATGATATAGCAAATGTGGGGTATATGCTGTATCATCCCTCATATTTGGTCTCCCATTGCCTTTTGATGTAACCAATACAAACCATACAGAATGGGGGGAATATACACTGCTCAAAAAAATAAAGGGATCACTTAAACAACACAATGTAACTCCAAGTCAATCACACTTCTGTGAAATCAAACTGTCCACTTAGGAAGCAACACTGATTGACAATACATTTCACATGCTGTTGTGCAAATGGAATAGACAACAGGTGGAAATTATAGGCAATTAGCAAGACACCCCCAATAAAGGAGTGGTTCTGCAGGTGGGGACCACAGACAAGTTCTCAGTTCCTATGCTTCCTGGCTGATGTTTTGGTCACTTTTGAATGCTGGCGGTGCTTTCACTCTAGTGGTAGCATGAGACGGAGTCTACAACCCACACAAGTGGCTCAGGTAGTGCAGCTCATCCAGGATGGCACATCAATGCGAGCTGTGGCAAGAAGGTTTGCTGTGTCTGTCAGCGTAGTGTCCAGAGCATGGAGGCGCTACCAGGAGACAGGCCAGTACATCAGGAGACGTGGAGGAGACTGTAGGAGGGCAACAACCCAGCAGCAGGACTGCTACCTCCGCCTTTGTGCAAGGAGGAGCAGGAGGAGCACTGCCAGAGCCCTGCAAAATGACCTCCAGCAGGCCACAAATGTGCATGTGTCTGCTCAAACGGTCAGAAAGAGACTCCATGAGGGTGGTATGAGGGCCCGACGTCCACAGGTGGGGGTTGTGCTTACAGCCCAACACCGTGCAGGACGTTTGGCATTTGCCAGAGAACACCAAGATTGGCAAATTCGCCACTGGCGCCCTGTGCTCTTCACAGATGAAAGCAGGTTCACACTGAGCACGTGACAGTCTGGAGACGCTGTGGAGAACGTTCTGCTGCCTGCAACATCCTCCAGCATGACCGGTTTGGCGGTGGGTCAGTCATGGTGTGGGGTGGCATTTCTTTGGGGGGCCGCACAGCCCTCCATGTGCTCGCCAGAGGTAGCCTGACTGCCTTTAGGTACCGAGATGAGATCCTCAGACCCCTTGTGAGACCATATGCTGGTGCGGTTGGCCCTGGGTTCCTCCTAATGCAAGACAATGCTAGACCTCATGTGGCTGGAGTGTGTCAGCAGTTCCTGCAAGAGGAAGGCATTGATGCTATGGACATGCCGCCCGTTCCCCAGACCTGAATCCAATTGAGCACATCTGGGACATCATGTTTCGCGCCATCCACCAACGCCATGTTGCACCACAGACTGTCCAGGAGTTGGCGGATGCTTTAGTCCAGGTCTGGGAGGAGATCCCTCAGGAGACCATCCGCCACCTCATCAGGAGCATGCCCAGGCGTTGTAGGGAGGTCATACAGGCACGTGGAGGCCACACACACTACTGAGCCTCATTTTGACTTGTTTTAAGGACATTACATCAAAGTTGGATCAGCCTGTAGTGTGGTTTTCCACTTTAATTTTGAGTGTGACTCCAAATCCAGACCTCCATGGGTTGATTAAATTGGATTTCCATTGATTATTTTTGTGTGATTTTGTTGTCAGCACATTCAACTAATGTAAAGAAAAAAGTATTTAATAAGATTATTTCTTTCATTCAGATCTAGGATGTGTTGTTTAAGTGTTCCCTTTATTTTTTTGAGCAGTATATATTTTTTTTATGCCTAATGGTAAAGACATGTATTTTAACGGTAAAAATGTATTACCTTTTTTAATGTGACGTGAACACAACCTGTCGTGTTTTCATCTGACTGTCAAACAAATCACCTCAAAAAGTAGGCTACCTGCACAAGTTCATCCATTCCAAAATAATTCCAGTATCCAAACAGTGCACCTAACGTTTAATGAACAGAAAGAAACATTTTACATAACATCAGTGTAATGACACTCTTGTGACTTGCATTAATTGATGCTGATAAATTGACTTTTTTTTTTGTAAAAAGAAAAATCGACACCTGAAAAGGGGCTGAAATACGGGACGGAAATACAGCCATCTGTGTCTCCTGAGTTTGCTAGCAAAAGCTCAAGACCATGAGAGAGGCAGAGTAAAGAGATTACTGCGACTGAAACAACCTGAAACTGTCACTGGTTTAAACCATGACGGAGAGGTGGGGAAGTTCGCTTCATTCGGAATAACCTTTTATTTTGTATATTTACCGCTGTAGCAGGACAAAATAGCATTTTATGGCTCAGTTGGTAGAGTATGGCGCTTACACCACCACGAGTTGTGGGTTCGATTCCCAGGGCCGCCCATTCGTAAAATGTATGTATGTATGCGTTAAGTCGCTTTGGATAAAGGTTTTTGCTAAATTGCTTATTTTTATTATGCTAGAAACCAATAGAATAGTTAAATTAGAGCCCCCCCCCCTCAAGTTGGAGTTTTGTTTAATTTAGGGGATCTTGTCTTATTTCCCCCCCACTTTTACTAGTCTTACCTATGTGTTACGTTGACAAGTTTGTTCTATCAAACACAACATGAACGTGCTGAGCCAAGTACTCCCATCATTGACCTGATGCGTCTTCTCCTTCCTCAGGGTGGCATGTGCTCCGTCTTCCTCCAGGACACAGAGAAGGTGGTGAGCATCTCCAGTGAACACCTGGAGCCTGTCACCCCAACTAAGAACAACAAGGTAAGGCTGTTTCTCACCACAGCACCTCTTCACTGGACTCAGAGCTCTGTGGACAGATGCATGGTTCATAAGGCTCTGGCTGCTCTTGGTGTGTCATCTGTTGTCTGTGGTGCCTCTCTCCAGGTGAAGGTGATTCTAGGGGAGGACCGCGAGGCCACGGGGATTCTACTGAGTATTGACGGGGACGACGGCATCGTCAGGATGGAGCTGGATGACCAGCTGAAGATTCTCAACCTCCGCTTCCTGGGCAAGCTGGAGCTCTGAGCCATCACACCCCAACCTCACGCCCACAACACGCCCTCACTGCAAAGCAGCGTCACTCAAAACAAGCAGAATATGTGCCCCGGTGTTCACTATCAAAGATTAAAATTGTCCGTTTAATTTTTTTTCAGTCAAACTTGTGCTGTTAGTGAACTCCCATTGGTTTTTAGTGCTCTGTGGTTGTAATTTCTGTCTATGCTTTACTTTTTTGTTATAGAAACTACCTTTTGGTTATGTGTGTACAGTGTCAATTAAATGTTAACTGTTGCGCTGTGTGGTGTCTTAGATAAAAAATTTGTATATACGCAACGATAAGGTGCTTTAAAATACTCATTTATTTTGCCTACAAAATGTATATTTGGACTCACCAAAAGCATGTTTGCAAAAGAAAAATACTTAAAGGACATAAAGTGCCTGCGTATTACAGAGTGCCTTAAATGTAATTTGTCAGATGTGAGCCCTGCAATTCAAGAACTTACTTATCATTAGGTTAAGCCAGCAGGCATGGCAGCCCCGTCTGTGGTGAAGGCAGACTTAACACTAGTCACATGGCTGGTGTGGGCGGTCGTGGTTTATAGGGAAGTAGAAGACAGGGGAGTCTTGTGGACAGGGGTGCCCAGGAAAGGTGTGCCAGAGCTGGGTAGGTTCTGGTTCAGCTCCCTGGTCCTCTTTGTGATGACATCCAAGTGTGAGGTTTTGAGACAGCGGGATCTTCACCTGGACCAATACTTCTCGTTCCTGAGGGAAGTGATGGGGGATTCCATTTACATGCCCACAAATAAACTGTTTCTCTGCATCTGCAAAATCTTTGAAGCATCAGTGCCACTGCCAAATTACACCAAAGGCAAACAGAACTCTCAAGTGGTTATAATGTGTGGTTTGATACAATACCACAGTGGACTCTAGCTTGGTTCCAGATTTGTTTTTGCACTTGCCTACTCCAAACAGTTTGGCATGACACAGTGACAAGGAGTTGGCATGATGGGACAGACAGGCACTCAGGCTAGGGATTGTTACCTAGCTGTTAGCTTACCTTTTCATCATTTATACACTGAATCTGGGCGTTGGGGTCATCTCCAATGACTGGGGCCAGAGCATGGTTGACTTTATCGTACTGAACAGATGGCAGAACAATGCAGTAACTGAATTCAAGTTTCATCATCCATGTAAACTTAAGTTCAATGTTAATTGCCTTTTTTGTCATGTGCTCAGGGTTTCTGATCTCAACCAAGTTCACTTAAGTGGTTTGATTTTTTTAAGATCCTACTGAAACCCATGCTGCAAAAAGACAATTGAGTTATAGCCTTACTTTTGTTTATTTTACTAGGCAAGTCGGTTAAGAACAAATACTTATTTTCAATGACACCCTAGGAACAGTGGGTTAACTGCCTTGTTCAGGGGCAGAACAACAGATATGTACTTTGTCAGCTCAGGGATTTGAACTTGCAACCTTTCAGTTACTAGTCCAACACTCTAACCACTAGGCTACGTTGCCACCCCATGTCTCAGTCTGTACATCCAGATAATGGTACATGAAAAGCATTGTAATTTAGTTTCTATAAACCCCACAATGCATGCCTATAGATGTCTCTTAACCCTTCCCCAAGGTGATAGTGACTACCTACTGGATAAGACTGGTTACAGGAGGGCTTTATGCCTGCGTCCTCCAAGGCTCTGAATAACGGGCGATAGAACAGGTAGCTTAGCCAGGATAAAAGCCGTCAACAAGAGGTTTGACTATGTGTAATGGTGAAACAGGCAGGTTAGGTTTGTGAATGTGAACAGTGGGTCTGACCGGTCAATATCGAAGCGCCCGCGTAGTTTCAGACATATCTGGAAGTAACGCAAGGGAGAGTTCATGCCCTCCACACAAGCAGCACAAGAGCCATGTTTGATCCATTCATCTTTCCTGTTGTAGAAACACAGGGACATTCAGTGACACGCTCTGCTATGCAGCTCTAACACCTTTTATTCTGTGAACCGGAATACAGTAATAACTTTTATTCTGTGGGGACCTCTGAACCTTTCCAGTCAATCTAACAGAGAAAATTATGTTATACAGTGCATTTGGAAAGTATTCAGACCCCTTAACTTTTTCCACATTTTGTTACGCTACAGCCTCATTCTAAAATGGATCAAATTATTTTCCCCCTGTTCACTCAACACACAATACCCCATAATAACACAGCGAAAACATGATTTTAGCAATTTGTGTAAATGTAAAAAGAAAAATACCTTATTTATTCAGCCCCTTTGCTATGAGACTCAAAATTGAGCTCAGGTGCATTCCATTGATCATCCTTGAGATGTTTCAACAACTTGATTAGAATCCACCTGTGGTAAATTCAATTGATTGGACATCAGCATCATGCTGTGTGGATGTTTTTCAGGGACTGGGAGACTAGTCAGGATTGAGGGAAAGATGAACAGAGCAAAGTACAGAGAGATCCTTGATGAAAACCTGCTCCAGAGCGCTCAGGACCTCAGACTCAGACTGGGGTGAATGTTCACCTTCCAAAGCAGTCAAGACCTCAGACTGGGGTGAATGTGCACCTTCCAATGGGACAATGACCCTGACCACACAGCCAAGACAACGCAGGAGTGGCATCGGGACAAGTCTCTGAATCTCCTTAAGTGGCCCAGCCAGTGCCAGTGCCTGGACCTGAACCAATCCAATATCTCTGAAGAGACCTGAAAATAGCTGTGCAGCGACACTCCCCATCCAAGCTGACAGAGCTTGAGAGGATTTACAGAGAAGAATGGGCGAAATTCTCCAAATACAGGTGTGCCAAGCTTGTAGCGTCATACCCAAGAAGACTCGAGGCTGTAATCGCTGCCAAAGGTGCTTCCGCCAAGTACTGAGTAAAGCGTCTGAATACTTATGTAAATGTGATATTTCATTTTTTTTATTTTTAATACATTTGAAAAAAAATCTAAAAACCTGTTGGTGCTTTATCATTATGGGGTATTGTGTGTAGATTGATGAGGGGGAAAAAACAATTTAATACATTTTAGAATAAGGGTGTATCGTAACAAAATGTGGAAAAGTCAAGGGGTCTGAATCATTTCTGAATGCCCTGTATATTAGAGACAGATGGTGGAACAGGTAGTGTAAAAGTTGAAGAAACAAATTTGGTAAGTAGACCTTTTATCTGGGTTGGAGTCAATTCGAATTGAAGCCAGTCAATTCAGGAAGAAAATTGACATTCCAATTCAATCATTTAAAAAAGCCCATCTCTTTTTAATGACTTCTCAATAAACTGAAAAGGAGAAGCTATGTATGTGAAAAATGTACTTCAATTGTAAATTGACCCCCATCCTGCCTCTTACCAGAAGAGAAAACTGGATTGGGTCTTGAGTAGGGATGGCCAAAGTTGAGAGAGTTCAGGGTCCAGTTCCTGAAAGAAAGAGGGATGTCTTCTGAACACACAGATTCTTCATTTTCCTTCAATGGTGACTGTAACCAGAGACATGTTTTACCTTGAGGTCAGAGTGGAATATTGGCCAGCAGAGACAACATGTATGAGCTTTCAAAGGCCTAGGTCAAAAAATGAAAAATGATCACATATGATTTGTTATTCTCATTCAGTTTATTAAGATCAGTCAAAAGGTTTTATTCTGATGGGGAACTACAAAAATGAATGGGTATATATAATTCATGTTTTACCACAGGCCATGGATAGTCCAGGTCTGGATGTTTGGAGGTATTCTGCATTGTGATGAATTCTTTAGACCCTGTGCAGAGTTAGATTGAGTTAAAATAACAAGAATGGGTGATTGATGACGATGAGGATGATGAGGTGCTATGGAGAAGTGGTTGAACTCACCAAACAGAAGCTCCCAGGCCACTGCAGAGTAAACTTCAAACACTGCCATGTACAGAACCTGGGAGAGATAGAAGGATTCTGTATCCTCATGCCCAAGACTATTTCATATTTCAACATAACAGTACATCACACTCACGATAGATGCACATTTAGGCTGGGTTTCTGTACAGCACTTTGTGACATCAGCTGATGTAAGAAGGGCTTTATAAATACATTTGATTGATTTGATTGACATGCAACTATGCTTGTCCCAAAAGATGGTATTATAGTCAAAAATAAACATGTACTATAGAAGTTGAAAATAACTAGACTTAAATGGAAAAGTCCAACTTCTGCACTTGATCGATCTACATTTCACTGTTGGATTGAAGTGTTTACAATGCAAGATCCCAATCTTACTTTTCCTGCTGGTCTGTTATCCAGTGGTCAGACTCCATGGTGACGGTAAGGACAGTCAGCAAGGCCACCATGAGCAGCACTGGTGAAAGCATATTGATGCTAGTCTAGGAGTGTGTGACATAAATATATTGGCTACAATTGCATGTGAAAAAAAGTGTGAAGTATGTTGTTCTCATAAACATTAAAGAAACTGCAAACTAGTCAATTCATAGAAATGTCATAACAAATGATGTGCTAACATCTTGTGTTAGATGCCAGTTGAAGAGGTATCGTACATTTCACATGTACATGCCTTATTGTTGAGTCAGGGCTTGTCTACACTTTGCTAAATCTTACTATCTTTGTTTACATCTCTAACTACAAACAAGTACAGCTAGAGCCATACACGTATGCCTATAAACATCAACAACGTGCACAAACTCTATAGAACAACTATAACAAATGTGTTTTGAGACTTACCAGAGAGAGTGAGTGATCATGTGTGACTGATCTACAATGACAGTTCCCTGCTAATGTGAGAAAAATGCTTAACCAAAACTCTCTGTTTGCCTGATCTCATGATCACAGCTGGGGAGAGGTTAGACAACAGACTCAGTTCCTCTTTCTGAGGACCTCAACACAGAAATGAAACTAAGAGTGTCTAGCTTTGAGACTCTTTTAGAATATTATTCACACAACTGGAAGATGGACGGTGTGCGCTGAAAGCAAGTGAATGCATTAGAACGATGCAAATACAGGAATGAGATCACCTAACTACAAACTGTCAATGAGCAGCATACAATTTCCACATAAAACATTTTCATTTGAATTCAAATAAACATATGTATATTTAATGATGTGTGAGAGCAGAAATCAATGTGAACAACGGCTACCAAAGAAGCAATTGTAGACCATTGGAGGGAAGGCTTGAGCAGAGTTTGTACTCTCCTGGTGACCATAGTTTGGCTCCCATTCAGAAATGCTGCAATATGTGACTGCGCCCTTGAACAGGCCACGGCTAGACAAGCAGCAAGAGGCTTCACACTGAGTACACCCTCCACCATGAATCACCTACTGGTAAAAAAATAACACTTTTTCAAAATGTTTCTGTTCTCTTTGCTGCCAGTAGTAATCTGAATCATAAAAAGAGTTTAAATATTATTTATAGATTCTTGGATCTTATTTGGAAAGAGAAGTACAGTTGGACTGACCTTTGTACCACCTTTTATTAATGTGGAGAGTAGAAGGCAACATTTGTAGTGATATCTGTCTTCCTGATTACTTGTTGCTAAGTATTAAATAAACAAATACATTCCAGTGTGTGTGGGGGATAAGTTAGACGGACTATGGCCTCAAATAACCTGTTGCAGGCCTCGTCTCTGCCCCGGTGGTCGACTGAGAGTAACGCCAGCATATAAGACACTTTAGATAGTAAAACAAGAAGGGTGGTCCCAGGAGATTCTGATGTCATTCTAGAGAAATGCAGTTACAGGGATATATTACTATCTGTCTAGATGATCTCTCTGTGAGGTCGTACTGGACTCATATTGTCATTCAGACGAAAATGGAATACAAAACTGAGTCTTATTGATCTTTTAAAATATGTAGTTTACAAGCTCCTACTGAGAGGTCATATCGTTTTAATTACATCCCTCTCTCTTCTCGGTGAGGTGGAAAAATGCGATGGTATATTAGTCTTGTATATTTTTATTGATTCACATTTCCTCTATCGGTCCTTTATGATTTCTCTAAGCAAACTGTGCCGTGTCCACATATAGCTTACACATACGTACGCAGACACGTATACACACACACATGGAATTCAGTTCAAGGGGAAGGGTTTAATGTTCCTCTCTCCCTCCATCTAATTGGTTGAGGTCACAGGTTGAGTGGCAGTCATTGGCTGGCAGCAATGCCAGTTCTCGCCCTGGTGGTTCAGGCCCCCAATTTGACCTTGGTAGATATTACACTATGGCACAGTTCTCTTAAAGGGACAGAACCCAAGTCAACACAAGTATACGAAATGGTCTTCAATGAAATTAAAAGGTTTTGCCTGTGATAGTAAAAAGTAGTAAGAGATTGACCTCACAGAGAATGTTTACCTGATACCAAGACCAATAGATTAAAAACTTGAAAAGAGATGACTTTCTTTCAGAACACAAGTCCCCAGTGATGAAATAGTCCTGTTATAATATACATAATGGGTCAGAACCAATGGTATGGGTTGACCCTGATTTTCAACTGATTATCTAATTGACAATAATGGTTAAATACCGGTATGCACTTGACAGTGTCCTTTTACAGAATATCGAAAGAATATCGCTCTGATTTCATATTTCATTAGGAGTGACAGATTATCTGTCAAAGGAAGTTGAATCTCTGCCTTGTTAACAGAGAAGACTTTTGGTTGGTTTTTGTATCTTGGAGGATGTTGATTTAATCAAGCATATTTGATGTGACAACCCAGCTGTCTTTGATACTAGCATCACTTTGGATGGAAAGCGTATCTAAGATGCCAAAATTGTATATTCACTCAGAAGGTCTAAAACATAGTGAAGAAGGTGATACACACTTCAAAGTCTGGATAATTTCCCCCCTGCATGCTGTTGAAAGAAAAGAAAAAGGAACGTTTGCGACTGTCTCATTTTTTTGTGTATGGAAACCACTCAAAATGTCTAAAACAGTTAGAAGGGGGTACTTCCTCTCATAACCAAGACTGTATACAATGACAGTTGTTGTCATGACGAACACTATTTCAACGGCGAGGGAAGTAAGAGTAACCCAAAGAGTATTCCATAGCTCTTTCCTCTTACAGAAAACAACAGGCTAGTATCACATCCCTCTAAAAGTGAAAGTAGAAAAACAGGTGTTGAATCGAAAAGGTAAATGCCACCCTATGTTATGTTATTATCAAATTATTTATTCTACTAGAAACACTATGAAAACAGCACCTAGCCTCAGCCGCTCAGTCAGCATGTCCCATCAAGAATCCAACCAATTTGTTTTGCACATTTGGCTGTAAGGGATGCAAAGGAATGTTTTGGTATAAACCCTGTATTTTCAATCTAGCTTTCACATCCTTTGTAACATGGGTGATTTTGTGACTGTGATCCTTTCAGAAGCTGCCCCGGCTGGCTACCAGAGCCTTCAGCACAACAACCAAACAGATGAAGAACAAGGTGCCAGATAATCAGAAGATATTCCAGGTGAGCATGACATCATTAGGACACCTGGATGAGAAACAATCCCAAAGAAGAAAACCAGAGGCTGTTAATAACAGTGTATTTAGATGATTATTGGCGGTCAACAATGTCAACAAGATGTGATTTTGGCAGCAGACAAAAGTCATCTTTATCACAACGTTCATCAGTGTCTGCAGAACATGTTTAATCAAGTACTTTAGAGCAACATTGACCTGATTGGGATCTACTATGTGTGTCATGTTGCAAGATTGATGAATCGCCTGAGATCCACCATTGTTGGTTGGCACCTCAGAGGGGATAGTTGTTCTGTTCTTCAGATTAGTGGTCTGGAATGCAATTCAGTCTGGTTTTATCATATCACAAAGTTATTTTTGGCTTACAATAAAAGCCTCCAATGATTCATGATCATGAATAGGTATTTGAACCCTGACTTTGGTTGCAGGCGGACAACGGCTTGCCAGTCCACATCAAGGGAGGGACCACTGATGTCCTTCTCTACCGTCTAACAATGACCATCACCCTCGCAGGTACCTGTTACATTCCTCCGTCAACGCACTCTGTACATTTGGAGTATTGTGGTGCTGGTTTTCTATGCAGTATCACATATGTTCTAATCATTGTGTCTTTCTGTTCTTTTCAGGCACTGGATACTCCTTATTCTGGATTCTATGTGCCTGTCAGCCTAAGGGCAAATGAGGAAGCCCTGCTAATGCATGTGTTTATTGTTTGAATCAATTCCACTTTATGAACTTCTGTCATGGTACAATTTCTGTACAGAATAAATCTCTCCATTATGCCTCTGTCTCAAGGCAAGCCTGAATGTCAGTCAGTGTGTAAATGTTAACCACCAAATATTTCCCTCTATCACCTATGTGTTAATTCACTTAACCTCAGTGAAAATATCTATTCCTGCCACTCTGTGTTCAATCAGAGAAATGAAGGAACATTTCACACGGAACAAGCTTTGGAAATATCCCTGTGTTATATGGCCGTAGATAGCAACAAGAGGTGTGACTATTTGAATCAGTAACATCATTTAGCTTTTTGTACTGATGCTTGAAATATGAAAATCAGTTGCAAAATATACTACACCCAAATACCAACAGGGTTATTTAATTAAAGATTCCATGTTTCTGACAAAAAGATGCATAGATTTGAGAAATATATTTTGGCACACATTAGTTCAATGCTATCCAGTCAGTCACAAACTGACCCTTTCATTACTCTGGGTCAAAATGTAGACATTAGTTGTTGGACTGTCATTCTCTCTGAATCAAATCTATTGAATCACAATTATAGCGAAGCTTAAGTTTTCATGGCCTTTTCTCCTCGTGAGCAACTCAGTAAAGGAATGATATCATTTACAAAAATATTTATTTGTAGAAATATTGTATCACTTTCATACTCGTATGTATAGTTCTCATGTTCTGTGTAATTGGACAACGACTGCTACATCTAGAGACTTATTGCAGTCAAGTCTTGTAAGTTACAAGGAAGAGTGAACTTCAAGTATCGGGTATCGGTTTCCCTTCATAAAAGCTTATGTTTGCCCTTGTAAAAACGAACCCAATTCAAAATGTAGGTTCTGCAACAACAACAAATGATTAAATTACATTTTACTGTATTATATAAAAGCAGTTACTATGTAATTATACATTAGGCCTATAGTGCAGTTATACTTTGGTACATGATCCCCATACTCCAGTATACAGTAAACATATTAAGTTACAGCATATTAGTCAGTCATTTAAGGTATTTAGTGGTAGTCATCCAGTTAAAAGAATCAGTAATATAGTTTTATTTCCCTGCAGAAGCCTTGTTTTTACCATGGAGGGATGAGTATATACAAAGTGGGCTACATCTCTGAACGGTCAGTTGACCCAATGCAACCACTCTAGCTAGCGCAGGAAGCGAATGCTCATCTTGTGGTCGATGTTTACCTTCTCCAGGGACTGTAGGGAAAAAGAAAAGACAAAGATAGACCGACGAATGGTGGAATTGGTATATTACATCACAATCAAATACAGCATTATGCAGCCACTGAATATGAGAGGATAGGCAAAATACTGCCATCGTACAATGTACAGTATGCTGTTTGACTACAGAAATGGCCAGCATAATTGTCTATGTGTATGACTTAGTATTCTGGGTGCACTGTGCTGCAATGGCTCATGTTGATATGTCATTGTTTGAGCTCTTCCTGGTGGTACCTTGCGGAACTCCTCAAAGGAGATGGCATCATCCTTGTCCAGGTCAGCCTCCTGGATGGTGCGGTCGGCAATGCTCTCTAGCTGCTCCTCCGTCACCTGCATCTCCAGCATGGACCGCAGCACCTGTACATCCCAAACCCATTGGAGAATGGGCTTCATTCTATAGGGTCCTCAAATTCAAATCCCGACCTTGAAGCCAGTTCCACTGCTTGTTTTCATTGTTCCCTTCTAATCAGGGACTGATTTAGACCTGGGACAACAGGTGGGTGCAATTCATTATCAGGTAGAACAGAAAACTAGCAGGCTCCGGACCTCGTAGTGTAAGATTTGAATACCTCTGGTATAGGGTGTAGGCATTTTAGCCATCAATTGCTGGGGCATACCAGACCTGGTTTACAACAAATAAACAATTTGCATCACTAACTATTGGTGGTATATTGTGTTGCTCACCATACAGAGTATTATTGTCAGTAAAGCCAACAGTTATTACAGACCTGTAGAAGCTCTGCTCTGGAGATTTTGCCATCCTTGTCCTGGTCATATAGTTGGAAAGCAACTAAAAGGAAAGAGAAAAATCAGGGAAGAACTGACTGAGTTGAATTTGACTGCTAAAATCTATTTTGAGTCAACCACAAAAAAAAAAAAATCTGACAGAGGACTCACACTTGAGTTTACTGGTCCTACTGTTGACAGGTTCAGGCATACTGGGATCTTTGGGACGTTTTTCGTCCGCAGGCCGGAAGTGGGCCAGGATCCTCACAAAGGAGTGGAAGTCCACCGTTTCCTGTCTGAGAGAGATATTCTTTTAAGACCAGAACCCACTTACATTCCAAAAGTACAGTGTACATGGACATTTTATTTAAAAAATATAAATAAATGGTGCACAGAATCAACTGAAGTTGAATAAATATTTAGTCTTGTTGATTGTGCTCTGTTGTTTTAAGGAGACCTACAAAAAGAATGCGCTTTTTTATTACAGCTGAAAATTGACATTAACCTTCACCTTACCATTTCATTGGCGAGGTTATCAAGTCAATAATGTTACTCAAACATGTAAGAAATGTTGTTCTATACCCTGGAGAGAAGAAAGCCCCAATGATCCGATCCCCGATGGGGTTCATCGCCAACCTATTAATGGCTCCAAAATCCTGTGGGCTTCACAGTAATGGGGATAAAACAAAGACAAGACATTCAGACATAAGTTATTCTGAAATGCACTGTTTTAGTCAACTCCATAAAGCTGACATGGTCCCACCACTTACCGGAGATGGCCTGTCTTCTCCTTGTCCAATGCTTCGAAACGGTCATAAAGTCGAACAATGTGTGCAGGGGTGACTATGATAAAGAGAAAACAAGAGAACCATAGATTCATGCTATTAGTAATGGGGCAGGACAGTGGCCACCAAATAATTTAATCAATATATGCAATAACCATATAGAGGCCAGTTCATTGCTCTGGATACCACTCAAGCAAACACTCCATGAATTATTCAAGCATTTATAAAAGTAGCTTAAAGGCCAAATTATTAATTTACCTACAACTTCTCAAAGCCATATGTATTTGTCAATATGACTCTGTTGAAAGCTTAGACATCCAATACTGTATTTGGTTGGGTAAGACGCATGCTTATTTTGGTCAGCCAAAGTTGCGCGCGCAATTTGCGCATCTGTCAAGCATCAATCTTATGGTTGCAAAAGCGATTCATAATTTGCACGCATTTCAACATATCTGCGCTTTAAAAATTTGATGGAAAAATACAATAGAATGAAAAGAAAAGCTGGGCTCCATACAGCTGTCACAATAACGTCTATAATGAAATCCGTTATACGCCCACTCAAAGATTTGTCTTCGAATTTGGCATAAACTATAAAGTCATTGTATAATCATGACAATCTCAATACAATTTTTATAATAGCCTAAATTACAGTCCTACCCATCGGAGAACTTACAACCCGTTTCTTGCATTAATTCTTCGACGTTTGGAATTTTTGACAGGGTGGAGTTTGTCGAGCCCATTTCCACAGAAAAAAAACAATAACATCTGATTCACTCGATAAATAAACGTCAGGTCCCGGAACTTCAAATTTTCCTGTTAACTTCCCATTGCCTGTTGTTTAGAAATGATAAACGAGTGTAGCTATGAAATAAACGTTAGTATCCTCGACTAGAGCAAGGGTTTATTGAACGTCAAGTCAGGCAGTTCGGGGCTAATGACAGACATCATTTCTACCCAACGGAAGTTCAACCAAGGGGTTCAAATGACCAATGGGGTCGTGATTTATATGTTTTCAAGAACACACATTCAAATTCAGTTTGTTCCTACAACAGATCTCCAAGAATGATATAGAATTTTATCCATAGCCTGGATTTACTATCCAACATGGATAGCATTATATATAGCAAAGTGGATCTTTGATTAATATACGTAAACGTAATCTTTATTTAACTAGGCAAGTCAGTTAAGAACAAATTCTTTGTTCTTGGCCAATTGTGCACCACCCTATAGGACTCCCAATCACAGCCATGTGATACAGCCTGGATTCAAACCAGGGACTGTAGTGATGCCTCTTGCACTGAGATGCAGCACATTACACCGCTGCGCCACTCGGGAGCCCTTATATAATCCCTAATAGCTTGCTACCAACATAATGTAACCTTTAACCTAATGATTATAATAGGCTACTAGCCTGTATACTCCCGTGTAGCCTGACCATCACTATACTGTCCAATACATTGTATTACATGCAAATCAAACATGCTTTGCAGACGCTGTTATAGTGGTCCTTTGACACTAGATGGCACCATCCCTTTCAGATAGCAAGGAAACAGAGGCTACTACTGAGTAGGACAACGTGTGCATTGTGAGAAGTCTAGTTATAGTATGGGTCAGCTCTGACCGTTATCAGTTATCAGTTGGAAAGCTAGTTTGTGTATCATGAGTCAGTGAACTGCTCTGCATTTCCTGCATACTACTTTTCCACAACCGTTATTAGATAATAGTCAATGGGACTCAAAAACTGTTCCTTCTGAATGAACCTGGTGCTATAAAATCCCGATCTATAATGGTGTTCAAAATTATTCATATTTATATAACTTTTAGGCAACAGGTTTCCACATCAACAAAATGAAGGGTCTTTCTCTTCATCAACAAAAACATACAATTTGTGCATCCTGGATCCTTGCTCCCGAGTGGCGCAGCGGTCTAAGGCACTGCATCTCAGTGCTAGAGGTGTCACTACAGACCCTGGTTTGATTCCAGGCTGTATCACAACCGGCTGTGATTGGGAGTCTCATAGGGCGGCGCACAATTGGCCCAGCGTTGTCTTGCCGAGTACAATAAAGGATAAATAAAAATAGCTGATAATTTGTTAGCAACGGTTTGAATTTGTTTACATTACTGGCAGCTGTGATGCTTGCCTTGCTCATCTATTTAAATAGCCCAAGACTTGAATCATTCTCTTTGCTGACCTTTACATTTGAACCATTAAAAAGCATTTGTGGGCTAGAAAGATTGCTGACAACATCAAGAACATTTTAGTAGGCCTACTCACACCAAATGTCAACACTAATAACAAAACAAACAAATCAATGCCTTTTTTCTGTCCACAAACATCTATCATAAATAAACATGTTTCCTTTGTAGCTGAATCATGTTTTTCCGGAAAAGAAAGGCATTTATAAGGCTGGATACGCAATGTGGTGCGTCTCACGGTGTCACATGAAGTAGACATCAAATCCGTCCACTCCACTGCTGCTGTCATGCCCCAAAAATAGTTTGGTTAATAATTCAGGTTACCTTCATTCAACCAAATAGTAGAGTAATAACACATGTAAATATGAGAGATGTAACCATGACGACTGACAAGATGTGATTGTCAAGCCCAGGGCTCCATGCCAAGGCAGCTAGACAGAAAATACCTCAGCCCTCATGATCACACTCCCAAGTGCCAAAGAGAGACATTAGCAAGCTGCTCCCCATGTCTTGTTCTATCATTAGTTGTTAACATACACCATATGTGGCGTGTCACTCACTCAGGAGCCACAGCACTAAGACACACTGGATGGAGCTGGACATTCCTTCCATATTGTAATGTACAGAGAGTTAGGAAGTAAGAGTGACAGAGTGGTCCAATCAGTGCTCTCCACTCAACGAGAGTGAGAAAGCTAGTGTTTTTCTTCTCCTTTGTTCAATTCCTCATTGGTGGCAGAGGTGAACATGCAGGGTGGTTCACTAGATGTTAACACATCTGTCTCCTCCAGACTAGACACACTCGCACGCACGCACACACACACACACACACACACACACACACACACACACACACACACACACACACACACACACACACACACACACACACACACACACACACACACACACACACAAAGAAGAAGTCTCAGCCTCCAGTATTTATGCTGCAGTAGTTTATGTGCCGGGGGGCTAGGGTCAGTCTGTTTCATCTGGAGTATTCTCTTGTCTTATCCGGTGTCCTGTGTGAATTTAAATATGCTCTCTCTAATTCTCTCTTTCTCTCTTTCTTTCTTTCTCTCGGAGGACCTGAGCCCTAGGACCATGCCTCGGGACTACCTGGCATGATGACTCCTTGCTGTCCCCAGTCCACCTGGCCATGCTGCTGCTCCAGTTTCAACTGTTCTGCCTGCGGCTACGGAACCCTGACCTGTTCACCGGACGTGCTTGTTGCACCCTCGACAACTACAATGATTATTATTATTTGACCATGCTGGTCATTTATGAACATCTTAACATCTTGACCATGTTCTGTTATAATATCCACCCGGCACAGCCAGAAGAGGACTGGCCACCCCTCATAGCCTGGTTCCTCTCTAGGTTTCTTCCTAGGTTTTTGGCCTTTCTAGGGAGTTTTTCCTAGGGAGTTTTTCCTAGCCACCGTGCCTCTTTCACATGCATTGCTTGCTGTTTGGGGTTTTAGGCTGGGTTTCTGTACAGCACTTTGAGATTTCAGCTGATATACGAAGGGCTATATAAATAAATTTGATTTGATTTGATTTGAAGTCAGATTCAAATTTAGCACAGTGTGCTGCTGTATAACATGCCTCAGATTGAGTCCTGGGCTTATAAAAATGCTTATTATTATTGTTACACAAGTAAGCAGCCTCTACATATGGCAGGCTCTTCATTTTTAAGAGCTGGAATTTTTCCCAGATAACATCTCCTTTTTCACCACTTACAGTTTGTTTATCTTAATGGAGACCAGTAACTCAGAGCCCCCATTACTTTTTTTCTCCCTATCAGATGTTGAACTATGTACAGTAATAAATCAAGAGTATTTCAAACAGCCAAAGGAGTGAGTTGCCTTCAGTATAACTTTGCAGAATCAAGAAAAGCTGTGTTGACCTAGCTGTAGTACAGTAAACTGAGCAGTCTGGACTCTTGACAGGCATGCATTGTTCTGTGCCGATAGTTGTTCACCACCATAGATAAAGTATTTATAGATTCTTTCACAATGTTTATTCTATGATAGATGATTCCATGTTTGTTTTTCATTTCTGTTCTATATTTCTTCTTTCCTATAATCCACACCTTTTGAATCTCACTTTCTGATACCAGCCAGCGAAGTGAAACTATCTAGGCTCTTAGGTTCCGTTTCATGACATGTGTCACGGGTCACTGACAAGGTGACACCACACAAAGATTCACATTTATTCCAGCCGTCTAGAAGTCACCCATGGGGAACTTTGTTTGGCCATTTGTTGCGTTTAACCTTCAAATGAATTAAGACGAATGGCTCTTTAATGAGCAAGGAATAACCAACAAGACGGCTTTGATTGGAACCTGTCTGTCCAAAGAAACTTCTAACTGCAGAGAACAGATTAACAGAACAAGAGAAAAAAATAAAAAGATAAAAGCGGACTGATGAAAGCCCACCTCTCTCGTTTTGAGTAATTTCCACAAACTTTCTATCGGGGCGGTTTTGTCCTTGGTGCCACAAGCAATGAAAGTGAAAGCATGTCAGAGACTTGGTTGGGCAGTGTGCCAATTGGGTGAGAATGAAGCTTTGCTGGCTATTTGAACTTTGGCCCCGCTCTGCCATGGATGATAAAAGACTTGTAAACACCATCCCCAGTCTGAGTGAATGGGAAGGTCAACCGTGTTCCATTCATCTCAAACTAAAGGCACCACAGGCAGAGAGCCCTCTCAGTCTGTCTGAACTGGAAAACTAGGACATTTTCAATTGTCCTGTATGTCATGGCAGGTTAAGCATAGAAATGATGTTATGTTACTTTAAAAAACAGGAAGCGCAGTTCAACGTTTAGTGTCATACCAGGTTGTCAGCCAGTTGTCTTCTTTACACCCCCTGCATTTCCTGAGAATTTAATAACAATGAGAAAAATACCTCACAGTTAAAAATCAATATGTCTAAATGATAGGCTACCCTTTGATTAACCAAAATCAATGGCCAATATTAATATGGGTAAATAATAATGCATTATGCAAGAGGATGGCGCTCCACCAGGGTGCTCCACATCCTTTCCCTCTGTTGGTGGTCCTCGCTGGCACCCTCACACATCTGAGCGCCATCCTTGGCCAACTCCCGTCATGCAACTTGAGCAGAGGACACCCGCTACCGTCTCAAGTATGCTCAGCCGCAAACTGGGTCAATTAACCTTGGCTGGAGAGGGAGTCTGTTGGCCTGTCTGTCCCCCCCCTCGTCTGTGCGGCTGGAACTGGGGCTGGGGCTGGGTGGGGGAGTGACTTGGAGCTGAGGAAGGGGTGTCCTGCTGGGCTGGGGCAGGCTGATAATGAAGGGAGAACATTCCGGACCAGTGGAGTGCAGGAGAGACCAGACTCAATGTGACAGACACAGGAAATAACAGTGAGCGGGTGCCGCTCTGCTACAACTACCTATCTCCAAAACCTCACCTCAGACACCTTGTCTAAACAAGATCCCCTTTTACTTTCTTTACTTGAGGCCACACTCCAATGCCACCAGGATACAGACCACACTCCAATGCCACCAGGATACAGACCACACTCCAATGCCACCAGGATACAGAGCACACTCCAGGGCCACCAGGATACAGAGCACACTCCAATGCCACCAGGATACAGAGCACACTCCAATGCCACCAGGATACAGAGCACACTCCAATGCCACCAGGATACAGAGCACACTCCAGGGCCACCAGGATACAGACCACACTCCAATGCCACCAGGATACAGAGCACACTCCAATGCCACCAGGATACAGAGCACACTCCAAGGCCACCAGGATACAGAGCACACTCCAAGGTCACCAGGATACAGAGCACACTCCAATGCCACCAGGATACAGAGCACACTCCAAGGCCACCAGGATACAGAGCACACTCCAAGGCCACCAGGATACAGAGCACACTCCAATGCCACCAGGATACAGACCACACTCCAAGGCCACCAGGATACAGAGCACACTCCAGGGCCACCAGGATACAGACCACACTCCAAGGCCACCAGGATACAGAGCACACTCCAAGGCCACCAGGATACAGAGCACACTCCAAGGTCACCAGGATACAGACCACACTCCAAGGTCACCAGGATACAGACCACACTCCAAGGTCACCAGGATACAGACCACACTCCAATGCCACCAGGATACAGAGGACACTCCAAGGCCACCAGGATACAGAGCACACTCCAAGGTCACCAGGATACAGAGCACACTCCAAGGTCACCAGGATACAGAGCACACTCCAAGGTCACCAGGATACAGACCACACTCCAATGCCACCCGGATACAGAGAACACTCCAAGGCCACCAGGATACAGAGCACACTCCAAGGCCACCAGGATACAGAGCACACTCCAAGGCCACCAGGATACAGAGCACACTCCAAGGTCACCAGGATACAGACCACACTCCAAGGCCACCAGGATACAGAGCACACTCCAAGGCCACCAGGATACAGACCACACTCCAAGGCCACCAGGATACAGACCACACTCCTAGGCCACCAGGATACAGAGCACACTCCAAGGTCACCAGGATACAGACGACACTCCAAGGCCACCAGGATACAGAGCACACTCCAATGCCACCAGGATACAGACCACACTCCAAGGCCACCAGGATACAGAGCACACTCCAAAACCACAACCATAACACACCATAACCATCCACCAGCCTGTCTTGGGACAGCATATCTAAACTACAATTTACAACAAACTAAATCCAAAACCCCAGCCACCATCCTGAGGCCCATCAGACACCACCCTGTCCCCACAATGCACTGAGCAGTTCTGGCTAATTAATATTGCCATCCAGATGAAAGGGCAGCCATGGGAGGCACGAGTTGAGGCCGGGGGGTTCCCGGGGCTTGTAAGGAGACAACCCCCCCCCGCCCCACCTCCCTCAGCTAATGATTAAGTTTTCATCTAACAGAAGGTAGCTAAATGGAATGGTAGAGGAGCGCTGGGGCCACCAGGTGGGAAGGGAGGTAGGTGGCTCTCCAGGCCCCAGGACTGGGACCCTGGGTGTTGAACACTGTGGAAGCCCTTTTAATCAAGACATGCCCTGGAGCATGGCCCATCTGTGACAGACAGGGCCCTCACTGAGGGGAGAGAGGAAGAGAGGAGAGGGAAGGAGAGGAGGAGAGAAGAGAGGAGAAAAGGAAGAGAGAAAGGGGAGATGAGAGAGGCGCTGCTGGGTAGGGGGTTGGGCAGGGTTGCTTGTTTACACTAATTTCCCAGTTTGAAGAAGTTTCTCTCCCCGTGCCAAACGATGGATTATAAAATGACTCCTCCTTCCTCAACACAAACGCACCTCAAAATCAAAGTGCTTAACATGACTGTGATGGGTCCAAACCCAGCTACCCCCTCTCTGAGGGGACGGTTCAGTGCCAGGCTGAGATTCCTCTTCTCATTTGGAAGTTGGCGCTTAAAAAGTGTTAAAGAAACTGATGCATAATAGAGCTGAGGAGAGAACAATACGGAGTGGGCTCCTTGCTTGCCACGCTGACAGATGGTGGGGGAGGAGAAGGTTTCTTGGAATAGGACCAGCTCTTAATTACTGAGCGTCTGAATGGAAGGCGCTCAGCTCATTAGCGAGGAGCAGGCTGACATGGACTCTCCCCGCGCTGCGCTGGGGGCTGACAGCCCTGCCCTGACCCTAATTGCGCAAATTGCTGGAGCACCGTCACTGCCAACCCACCTCCCCACCACCACACTGGCCTACTGCAGAACGGGAGGTGGGTGTTGGAAGATGGGGGGGGGGGGGGGGTTACGCCCTTGTATCCCCACAGGAATCAAGCCCTGAAGAAAAAGAGACGTTACGGAAAATGAATGACCCTACACTTATGTAACTTTAGGCCTTGAGTGTGGGATACTACTGGGTCAAAGAAGAGACAATATTGGATAAATGCGTTACGTTCGGAACCCAATGGGAGAGACAGCAAAAGCTGTGTTGTTCCTATAGTTTTGGTTCAGTCTGTTTAAACCAATGATTTATGCGCACGTCATTGGTTTTAACACTAGCTAGCTTTCTGTGGCATGGGTTGTTCTCCACTAAAGGGCAAACTAGCGTGCAAAGCCTTTTTCCTTCTGCTTTCCTAATCACTTAATTGTTATTGTGTGAATAATGTATTAGGCAGGAATGAAACAATCCTCAAAGAGAAAAAAGGCCACTGATCAGCATTGCATCATGTTTAACTTCAATGTAAAACGGCCTCAGACTTCCAGTGATTTATTTCATTCCCGAAATGTTTCCGGTCGGATTAGGTCCTTTTCCAATTAAGCCGTCCTCCATGGGCCAGATTGAATTACTAAACTAGTGATCTACTCATCCGTAACCACTATATATCTGAGTAAATAGCATCTGTTCTTCATCAATACACTGGCATTCCTTGCACTCCGGATAATTTCCCATGTCTGGGTTGCACCAAGTCAGCACGGTACTGATATTCATGTTTGTTGCTCTCATTTGGATGTCTCAACGTTTCTGTAAATGTTTCAACACATTCTCAAAGACAGGTCCTCAATGTGGCCAAAGAAGCCCCTACAATCCCGTCCACATCATTGGGTATTTGTGGTAGCACCTAGCATGTGGTGGACGTGGGTTTAGATCTGATGTTGAACAAAGGTATTTGTCCCTTGATCACAGTACTGGGAAACCACAATGTTCCTTTGTAATGAGTCACACTGTGTATCAATCGTAAACTACACAGGTTTTTCCTGTTTGGGGCTTTTGGACACAATTAACATTGTTTCCACGTCATTTCAATGAATTTATGTTAAACCGATGTGGAACAGACGTTGGATTGACGTCTGTGCCCTGTGGGTGGTCACTGTATGTCAAAAACTTGGTCATATATATAACTTTTTCTATTTTTCTATGTGGAAAATGCTTTTACAGTCACAACTTTTACCATCATGTCTGGAAAAACCTGTACTTGCATTTTCAGCAAATATGTAAGCATCGACCAAGTAAACAGCGGAGTTAATGGCTTACATATGGATGACACAGGGGAAGTGTAGGTAGGCTTGCATGTACTAGGGTCTGGTTTCAATCCATAGCACTGAAGAGCTGCTCTACAGGGTGATAGAAATTAAAGGCAATGTTCCCGCGATAGCGGAGACTGCATTCATGGTAAACGCTGTCGGCTCAAATCTAAAATGACCTTCACATTTCAATAGTGCGAGAGCGCTGAACATCAGCGATACGGATTGAATCCAGCCATAGGTCTTGATATTTTCTTGAGTTAGTGGATGTGAGTTTTTTATGATTAGGCATCTGACTTGAAGAGGTATACAGTCAGCCACGTCTAACAGTGGGAGGCTACCGAAGCCACAAAAACGTACTTCCATAAAGAGGCATAAAAACATCTCTTCCTTTATCATCTACACATCAACCTGTTTAAAAACAAAAAACACCTTACGAGAGGGATTTTCCAAGTCCCTTCAGATGAAACTGGTTACTTTATGTAACGTGCTCCAGTTAGAGCTGTGGTTTACAATAAGTAGTAATTACGGGATACAGTTAGGAATCAAAAAACAAATGGGTTTGCAATGTCTCCGAAGACTAAACAACAACTTCCGGTTTAACTTGACTCCTCTATGACTCCTCTATGACTCCGTCAGCATTGACTCACCAGACAACCATCTAACAGTGGATGGGGAAAAGGAAGAAAGCCCAGGGCAACGGGTGTTAAAACGTTGCTAAAGGGGTGTTGTTGAGGGATGGTTGTCCTGAAGGAACATGGACTGAAACTGAGACTCTCAGATTTCCTGCCAAGGCTTCCTCCTCCAAAGAGAACTCAGATTGTTTAGATATTCTCATAACAAGCTGCTGAAGGCAACATACTTAACCTAGACCTAATGAATACATTTGGCCACATTAATAAGTAATGTTGTTCCATGTCTGTTTAGTTATTCCACACTATCATTACCTATGGCACTGTGTAACTATTCAAGCATATCATAGGGATTTCATTGGACATTTAGTCCTACTAAAACAGGTATACAGTTGAAGTCGGAAGTTAACATACACTTAGGTTGGAGTCATTAAAAATTGTTTTTCAACCATTCCGTTTTGGCAAGTCGGTTAGAACATCTAATTTGTGCATGATACAAGTAATTTTTCCAACAATTGTTTACAGACAGATTATTTCACTTATAATTCACTGTATTACAATTCCAGTGGGTCAGAAGTTTACGTACACTAAGTTGACTGTGCCTTTAAACAGCTTGGAAAATTCCAGAAAATTATGTCATGGCTTTAGAAGCTTCTGATAGGCTAATTGACATCATTTGAGTCAATTGGAGGTGTACCTGTGAATGTATTTCAAGGCCTACCTTCAAACTCACTGCCTCTTTGCTTGACATCATGGGGAAATCAAAAGAAATTAGCCAAGACCTCTGATTTTTTTTTAGACCTCCACAAGTCTGGTTCATCCTTGGGAGCAATTTCCAAATGCCTGAAGGTACCACGTTCATCTGTACAAACAATAGTACGCAAGTATAAACACCATGGGACCACACAGCCGTCATACCGCTCAGGAAGGAGACGCGTTCAGTCTCCTAGAGATGAACATACTTTGGTGCGAAAAGTGCAAATCAATCCCAAAACACAGCAAAGGACCTTGTGAAGATGCTGGAGGAAACAGGTACAAAAGTATCTATATCCACAGTAAAACGAATCCTATATCGACATAATCTGAAAGGCTGGTCAGCAAGGAAGAAGCCACTGCTCCAAAACCGACATAAAAAAGCCAGACTACGGTTTTTAACTGCACGTGGGGACAAAGATCGTACTTTTTGGAGAAATGTCCTCTGGTCTGATGAAACAAAAATGGAACTGTTGGCCATAATGACCATCGTTATGTTTGGAGGAAAAAGGGGGAGGCTTGCAAGCTGAAGAACATCATCCCAACCGTGAAGCACGGTGGTGGCGGCATCATGTTGTGGGGGTGCTTTGCTGCAGGAGGGACTGGTGCACTTCACAAAATAGATGACATCATGAGGCAGGAAAATTATGTGGATATAGTGAAGCAACATTTCAAGACATCAGTCAGGAAGTTGAAGCTTGGTCACAAATGAGTCTTCCAAATGGACAATGACCCCAAGCATACTTCCAAAGTTGTGGCAAAATGGCTTAAGGACAACAAAGTCAAGGTATTAGAGTGGCCATCACAAAGTCCTGACCTCAATACTATAGAACATTTGTGGGCAGAACTGAAAAAGCATGTGCGAGCAAGGAGGCCTACAAACCTGACTCAGTTACGCCAGCTCTGTCAGGAGGAATGGGACAAAATTCACCCACCTTATTGGGGAAGCTTGTGGAAGGCTACCTGAAACGTTTGACCCAAGTTAAACAATTTAAAGGCAATGCTACCAAATACTAATTGAGTGTATGTAAACTTCTGACACACTGGGAATGTGATGAAAGAAATTAAAGCTGAAATATATCATTCTCTCTACTATTATTCTGACATTTCACATTCTTAAAATAAAGTGGTGATCCGAACTGACCTTAGACAGGGAATTTTTTACTAGGATTAAATATCAGGAATTGTGAAAAACTGAGTTTAAATGTATTTGGCTAAGGTGTATGTAAACTTCTGACTTCTACTGTATGTAAGACAGACTTTATGCTAAGCTATAATCTTCTGCATCTCAGTTTCGCTATGAGGCTGAATGTTTTCAGTGTGGCATGGTATTTAACCTCCTCGCTATCTTAACAGCTATGTTTATGTCATGTCATGTTTAATGGATATTTACAAGCACAGGGATACAGTGTCTTTGTCTCACATAAACGATTTCTGGATGTTGACCAAGTTATGAGTCAGCAACACATTACTTCCTGTTTTCTACGAATAGTTACAAATTTGCATTGTGATAAGATCCCCCTCCCTTCCCATTTCTGGGAAGACCCTTACAAGTATTGGATTTTCCAACCACAATGTCAACATAAATGCCCTGCAAGCCATCACAGTCATTACACCACTATTAAAGCTATGTGGTGAACCAGATAGCTTTGAGGAATATTTGAGGAATATTACAGTATGTAATAATCATCTATTACACATCTATTAATGATGTTTTAGCATTAATAGATGTAAAATACCTGTTTTCTCAACCTTTATGCAGTTCATTGACACGTGATATAATCAACCTTTCCCGACACAGAAAATAAATGTAGGTGTGCACAAATGCTTGCGTGTGCATACCTTTATGCATATCTTAGTATCTACCTGCATAGAGAAGGGCAGCAGCGCTTTGGTGCGATTTCTTCACTGTGTCACGCATGGTAAAGAGAGAATAGCGGAAAGTTAGTAGTACAGTCAGAGAGAAAACTGAGATATCAAGGAGCTCGGTGACAACACTTCGCCTGTGGGCGATATCTTTCCAAGGAACAATCTCAATGATGGATGCACTTTAACCTAAATCTCTCCATCTCTGACTGGTTGCATAATGCAGAGGTGTGCTTCTAAAACTCAGGGCTATGTGTGAGCTAGGTGAGAACAGGTGAGAACAGGTGAGGAGATGAAGAACGACGCTTTGAATTGCCATTGGAGCAGGATATTAGGAGTTAGATTGAATGATCATACTGGGTTACATTTCATAACATGCAAGCGGCCATTACGGTATGTGGTTTGGTTTGGTATGGTATGTCCTCAGTTCTGAAACACACTCCGAACACCTAAATAGATGATTCCCCTCAGTGGCCATCTATTTCATGACAGCATTTCGTGGGAGACACCAAAGTGTTTGTTTCTGCCAAGCCTATCTGGAATTTCTGGATCTTGAAAGTAGAGGCAAGGCGTAGAATAATCAGGGTAATTACAAGGAACTTAACGCTGCTTGATATCAACTCATAGTGCTTCACTGTTCTCCAAGACCAAAGGGTGAACCAAACAACTTATCATGTCACATTTGACTGTAGCCTATCTAGTCTTATCTGAATATATGTTGTTGTTGTTGTTTTGATAAGAACCACTAATTGCAACAACTGTGGAATTTAGATGATTCCCACAGAGTCGGAGTTATACTGGTTGAACTATATTTAGAAATATTGTCCTGAGATTCACGATCCACATGGCGATTAGGTATTTAGTTCGTTTTTAAACGCTTGTCATGCCCCATATGCAAAAGTTAAAGAACATTTCATTGCATTAGGCTACTTATATGAATTACCTGGTTTATGTTAGATCAATCGTCAATATCTAATTTATACAGTTGTTATTAACTCAAAAGTTGTTTCTTTACTGCTTGCATACTGTAGGCCTAATTGGCCCAAGTTTACGGCTGTGTGTCACGTCCTGACTAGTATAAGGGGTTATTTGTTATTGTAGTTTGGTCAGGGCGTGGCAGGGGGTGTTTGTTTTGTGTGTTTCGGGGTTTTGGTTTATGTTCTATGTTTTTTATTTCTATGTGGTTTTTCTAGTTTTCTATTTCTATGTTGTGTTTTTTCAATGACCTCCAATTAAAGTCAGCTGGTTGTCGTTGTCTCTAATTGGAGGCCATATTTAAGTGTGTTTGTTTTCACTTGTGTTTGTGGGTGGTTGTTTCCGGTTTAGTCTGTGCACCTTACTGGACTGTTATCGTTGTTATTTTGTTTAATTGTGTTTGCCTTCAATAAATACGAAGATGAGCAATATACCCGCTGCATATTAGTCCGATGATTTCTCCTCTTCAGATGACGAAGATTATGACACCGTGGTTATGCCATAAAGAACTGTTGAGACCAAGGCCACAGGAAAACCCAATCCCAAGATCTAGAACATAGAATGTTTTTGAAATATATTGCCCTACCCTACACTTTGTTTAGGATGATTTCTGACACGTGTTATCTTCCATTTCTATGTGACTCACCTCTGGCACGCGTGGTATGAAGACCTCTTCAACAGAAGTGGTAAATTCGCCTTGGCAGCTCCAACACAGCTACACCACCGACACCTCCAAAACATCAGCTATGCGCATTATTCTACCAAACTACATGACTTTGTTTTAGAGGTGTTCAGAACAAGGTTAAGGGCAGAGAAAGCTTGTTGAACATTAAGAAAACTTTGTTGTAGAGCGTTTAACACAACATCCGGGAAGGGGCCAGCTGAGTATAAGACTGTAACATCTGCATATAAATGGATGAGAGAGCTTGTTGTTGATGTAAATTGAGAAGAGTGTGGGGCCTACGTTTGAGCCTTGGGGTACTCCTTTGGTGACAGGCAGTGGCTGAGACAGCAGATGTTCTGACTTTACACACTGCACTCTTTGGGAAAGGTAGTTTGTAAGCCATGCCAAAGACCCCTCAGAGACACCAATATTCCTTACCCGACTCACAAGAATGGAATAGTCTACCGTATCAAAAGCTTTGCCAAGTTAATAAAAATAGCAGCACGACATTGCTTAGAATCAAGGGCAATGGTGACATCATTTAGGACCTTTAAGGTTGCAGTGATACAGCCATAACCTGAGAGGAAACCAGATTGCATACCAGAGATTACTATAGACATCAAGAAAGCCAGTCAATTGATTATTTACACGTTTTCCCAACACTTTTGATAAACAGGGAAATATATAAATTGGTATGTAACAGTTAGGATCAGCTTGATCTCCCCCTTTAAATAAAGGACGCACCGTCTGGATAGTCCATCAGACTATCCAAATAAAGTGTGACCATGCTCATTCCTCTACTAACTGTTAGTAAAGGAACGCGCACTAACGCCCTGGACCAGAGCTATGGTCCATCCAGACCGTACCAAGGAGAGGGCCTGTGTGCTACACCTGCGGCAGCTTCCCTGCATCTAGGAAGTAACTATTCAAACATGTTTGTAGGAATTGTTTAACAATCACAAAAGCATACATGAGAGTTTAGGAGACTATTGAAACACCAAG
Organism: Salmo trutta; assembly: GCF_901001165.1. NCBI lineage: Eukaryota > Metazoa > Chordata > Actinopteri > Salmoniformes > Salmonidae > Salmo > Salmo trutta. The sequence continues at coordinate 53,547,089 of NC_042969.1, read as the reverse complement.
CAAAGACTGCTCTACATACAAGAGAGCCTGGTGGTAGTGTTCGGAGTAATAACAGACACATTGAGTTGTGTTGGGAACTATAATAGCACTGGAAGGGCTATAAGCAGCACCATCAACAGCCTACGTTTAAATAATCGGGTTGTGTCCAAGTCCATGCTTTATCAGTGTCGTGTTGTTGACTATCATTAAATGTGGATACTGTATCTTATCAAGTCAATTCTTTATGTGTAATTTAATTACGCGATTAAACTAATTATGTAACTTTAATTAACTAGGAAGTCGGGGCACCACGGGAATATGTTGTTTATAGAGTTTCAATTCCCGAATATAACTCTTCAGATATTTTCATATCTTGTCGAGTACAGTCTTGTGTTAATGTATTATTATTACCTCATCAGTCATATTATTGAACATCGCAAACCCTTGGATGTCTGCACAAACCCTAGCCTAAATCATGAATCAGCGATATAAAAATTGGTTCAGTTATTTATTTACTGACTAACTTAATCAATCACAGAATTACATAATCACACACACAATTAGTTATACATTGGGTGCTACATGATACAAAGAAAAAGTCCCTAGCGGACGAAACTGATATGATGGCTTGGTAGACAAAGGAAAGGGGGTGGGGACAGCTCAAGAGCGGGAGACTCATAGCTGATAACTTTGAATAGCTAATACTTTGAATATGAACAACCGCTCATTTGAAAATAAATTGAAATGTACATATTTACGAGCGTATGTCTTGTTGTCTCTCTCTGTAATCGCAAGTCCATCTGCTGGAGAGATTCAACCGAAAAGTATCTGGTTGCGTTCCCCAGAAGTCACAGTCTGTCATAGTTAGAATGGATACTTCAGAGAACCATCCGGAATTGTTCTTAGAATCGGATACGTTTACCAGACTAAAGTATTTAAACAGCTGCAGTCTGAATAATGATTCTTTAGTTTGTAGATTTCTTCTCCATTTCAATGTGGGAATGATCTCCACGTTCTCTGGTCTTGTCCTGTGTGCCTGGCACGTACTACCCCGTTCAACGGCACTTAAATCTTTTGTCCTACATATTCACCCTCTGAATGGCACACATACACAATCCATGTCTCAATTGTCACAAGGCTTACAAATCCTTCTTTAACCTGTCTCCTCCCCTTCATATACCATGATTGAAGTGTATTTACAAGTGATGTCAAGAGGGATCATAGCTTTCACCTGGATTCACCTAGTCAGTCTATGTCATGGAAAAAGCAGGTGTTCCTAATGTTTTGTACCCTCAGTGTATAAGTAGGCCACAGAAAGGGACAGTGCAGTATAATCAGTCTCTGTTCCAATGGCTCAAATCTGAAAGCTGCTCCCGACAGGAGTTGCATCAATGAGTGACACCTGGAGATCACCTAGTGTTGTATGTCATTGTCTGCATACTGTACCCACTCAAGACCAACATCAGTATGTGGCTCTACAGACTGTCTCTGTGAGAACGGAGGTTATCCTTAGCTGGGTTAGTAAGAGGGATCCTACTAAAGCTCTGGACACATGGCCACTGTCGCAAATCCCTTGTGTTCAATTACCACCATCAGATTAGGGACCCTAGGGCGAGAGTGGGGTTCTCCCTCCGTCCACTGTCACTCATCCTGTTCACTGGTTCCCAGGCTTAATGCACATGGAAATATGGAGATGTCAGATTGGTGCCAACTGAGGAGCAGTGGAGCAGTAATCCACTTACTGAACAGATCCACCATGCAAGCTACGAGGGAATGATTTACTCTACATAGCGGTTACTATACCTGCTTGTGATTTCCGTTGTTCTCAAGAACCAGTATAATAAATGAACTATATGGTCATTTTATTGTTAACAGATGGAAGCCGGGAGCAACACAGTGACGCTAGGTTAATAATTGTTCATCTTTTGGCCTTTATTCAGAAGAACCACTTTCACTTTGACACTTTGCCCATTTGGACTGTTACCAAGGACATAGTGGCAAAGTAGAACAGAAATATGCAAGACTAGGATTTTCAGCATAGGTATCTGTATTATGGCAATGCATAATAATTCCACTTAAATCACTTGCTGTCACAGACTGATCGTTGATGTCCATTGATATTCAACACAGCTGGGTGATACATGATGTAACGTGACCTACCGTTCATGTCATAAGATGACCACACAAAAGAGGACATGGGGGATGTAGTGTGATGTCATAGGCCCAATGCTGATGTCAAAGGATGTTGTACTAGGTCACAGGACGGTCCATGATCATCTGCCATGTCTGTGGGTCTATAGAGCCAGAGTAGATGGCTGGGCTGGTGCAGGGTACGGAGTTGCCCTCTATCGCTGACAGGAAACGAGTCAACAGGAAGAGACCGCTTCCCAGTTTTACTTCCAGTCCTATTTTAGGCCCCCTCTGCAGTGACAGGATAGAGACAGGTAAAAACTCTGTTAACCTTCTTTCCTGTAGTCCCCCTCCTAGAGAGAGCAAGTCTCCAGCTTCCTTTTTCTGACTGTTTTTATTTTTATTTAACTAGGCAAGTCAGTTAAGAACAAATTCTTATTCACAATGACGGGCTACGCAGGCCAAACCATAATCCAGGCAAAGCTGGTCTGTAGTGACGCCTCTAGCACTGATATACAGTGCCTTGGAGCGCTGAGCCAGGGTGTCTGTAGCGACGCCTCTAGCACTGAGATACAGTGCCTTGGAGCGCTGAGCCAGGGTGTCTGTAGCGACGCCTCTAGCACTGAGATACAGTGCCTTGGAGCGCTGAGCCAGGGTGTCTGTAGCGACGCCTCTAGCACTGATATACAGTGCCTTGGAGCGCTGAGCCAGGGTGTCTGTAGCGACGCCTCTAGCACTGAGATACAGTGCCTTGGAGCGCTGAGCCAGGGTGTCTGTAGCGACGCCTCTAGCACTGAGATACAGTGCCTTGGAGCGCTGAGCCAGGGTGTCTGTAGCGACGCCTCTAGCACTGATATACAGTGCCTTGGAGCGCTGAGCCAGGGTGTCTGTAGCGACGCCTCTAGCACTGAGATACAGTGCCTTGGAGCGCTGAGCCAGGGTGTCTGTAGCGACGCCTCTAGCACTGAGATACAGTGCCTTGGACCGCTGAACCAGGGTGTCTGTAGCGACGCCTCTAGCACTGAGATACAGTGCCTTGGAGCGCTGAACCAGGGTGTCTGTAGCGACGCCTCTAGCACTGAGATACAGTGCCTTGGAGCGCTGAGCCAGGGTGTCTGTAGCGACGCCTCTAGCACTGAGATACAGTGCCTTGGAGCGCTGAGCCAGGGTGTCTGTAGCGACGCCTCTAGCACTGAGATACAGTGCCTTGGAGCGCTGAGCCAGGGTGTCTGTAGCGACGCCTCTAGCACTGAGATACAGTGCCTTGGAGCGCTGAGCCAGGGTGTCTGTAGCGACGCCTCTAGCACTGAGATACAGTGCCTTGGACCGCTGAGCCAGGGTGTCTGTAGCGACGCCTCTAGCACTGAGATACAGTGCCTTGGAGCGCTGAGCCAGGGTGTCTGTAGCGACGCCTCTAGCACTGAGATACAGTGCCTTGGAGCGCTGAGCCAGGGTGTCTGTAGCGACGCCTCTAGCACTGAGATACAGTGCCTTGGAGCGCTGAGCCAGGGTGTCTGTAGCGACGCCTCTAGCACTGAGATACAGTGCCTTGGAGCGCTGAGCCAGGGTGTCTGTAGCGACGCCTCTAGCACTGAGATACAGTGCCTTGGAGCGCTGAGCCAGGGTGTCTGTAGCGACGCCTCTAGCACTGAGATACAGTGCCTTGGAGCGCTGAGCCAGGGTGTCTGTAGCGACGCCTCTAGCACTGATATACAGTGCCTTGGAGCGCGGCGCCACTCGGGAGCGAGTTGTTTCAGCAGAGGTGGAAAAGAAAGTGAACCCCTTTGGTGGAGGAGAAAAGGATGAGAGGAGATAGGAGACAAAGAAAATTACACTTCCTATTGGCACGGGAGTGAAAACAAATAGCGTCGCATTCCTCTGTGTTCTGCCATAGAGATATAGTGAAGCAAGTTACTGCATTGAGCTGCATAGCCATGTTTAATTATTGCCACAATACCATTAAAAAAATCCTATACGAGAGTTCTCTAAACTGAGTGGATATGCTTATAAATCTCTCAGATATGTATGCACCTTATGTCTGGAACAAGCAGCACAGTATCTCAGTGGATCAGAGAACAAACGCCTACTTGGTCCCTTGTTTCCACCCTTGAACGTTGCATTCACGTGGTATATTACTTTCTGAAATACAGGCTATTGGAAATGTAGTAACTCATCCCACATAAAGATCAGTGTGAGAGATGGATATTGGGAGTGATAAAAGCAAAGGAAGTCAAATGGATTCGATATCCTTGTTCAGTGATGAAATTGCATCAAATCTATTGTAGGATACCTCGTTCCCATGGCATACCATCTCAGTGCATCCCAACCAAGTAGAAGAAATCATAGAAATTGCATTACTCTAATGGATATCCACTTTCAAGTCAACATTTCATGATAGGTGGGTTGGTGGCCATATTGAGTGTACCACCCATGACGATGTAGTCAAATTTCCATGGTTCTAATGGTTCTATTTCTATGGAAACACACTCAACAGCAGCATCATTAACTCCTATCCATTAGTACGGACCACTTCCCACCTATTCTGTCCTCCAGCCTCCACTGCCTCTTGTTATTTTTCAACATGCATCCTGTTTTGCCTGTGTGCGCCGAGGCTATACACATTTATGCAGGAAGCTGTAGGATTGGGGCTCTTGACTATTTTCTCCTGTCTTGCCTATGGTCTTCAGTTGTGTCTGGGGAGATGGCCAGTGGCCAACACAGCAGCCGCCAGGGCCTTTGCTCCACGAGCACATTCTCTGAATTCCTGTCTTGTTTGTGCTGAAATGACTGGAGGTCAAGGCCAAGTGGGGCTGCTGCTACACTACAGGTGTGGACAGGGGCCGTTACTGTAGAAATAGCAAGGGCATGATGATCGTGAGGCTTCAACAGCTTCATAATAGTCGGCTATCAATAATACTATGCAGTGTGTCCTACCTTATACGTTTTGGAAGAGAGAGGCTACTTAACCTTTCACTGCAGTGGGCTAAATCAGGGTCACACGAAGTGTTTCTTGGTAGTCTACAACAAATCTATTTTGAAACAAAAGTATACACCTCACACACATGGTTATGGGCTTAAAACATGGAAAACACCTGTACCAGATATAGAGTTGAAATGTATTCAATTTGGAGTTTGCATCCCAAAATAATACTTTATACATCACAGAAGACTGAAATAAAACAAAATTGTTTGACATAGAAACTTTGGATTTTCTGAATTTCTTTTAATTATGTTTATTAATTCTCAAATTCTGAAAAATATGAACAACATTCCACGCCTGGAAGGGCTAGTAGTCATACGTTCTGTGTGTATTCAAGGTAATCTGGCACCATAAGTGCCAAAAATATCCCAAATATGGAGAACTCACTGTCGGCTTTCCCAACGTGTTTCTCAAGCAGTGAAACGCTGATTGCTGGTAGATTTCCAATTTATTTTCAAAGAGAAATATGTGTTGCCTAATCCGCTGTGCAGAGGCTCTTGAGACCTGGCCAAGGCTTTCGACTCTGTCAATCACCACATCCTCATCGGCAGACTCAATAGCCTTGGTTTCTCAAATGATTGCCTCGCCTGGTTCACCAACTACTTCTCTGATAGAGTTCAATGTGTCAAATCGGATGGCCTGTTGTCCGGGCCTCTGGTAGTCTCTATGGGGGTGTCACAGGGTTCAATTCTTGGGCCAACTCTTTTCTCTGTATACATCAATGATGTCGCTCTTGCTGCTGGTGAGTCTCTGATCCACCTCTACTCAGACGACACCAATCTGTATACTTCTGGCCCTTCTTTGGACACTGTGTTAACAACCCTCCAGACGAGCTTCAATGCCATACAACTCTCCTTCCGTGGCCTCCAACTGCTCTTAAATACAAGTAAAACTAAATGCATGCTCTTCAACCGATCGCTGCCCGCACCTGCCCGCCCATCCAGCATCACTACTCTGGACGGTTCTTACTTAGAATATGTGGACAACTACAAATACCTAGGTGTCTGGTTAGACTGTAAGCTCTCCTTCCAGACTCACATCAAACATCTCCAATCCAAGGTTAAATCTAGACTTGGCTTCCTATTTCGCAACAAAGTATCCTTCACTCATGCTGGCAAACATACCCTCGTAAAACTGACCATCCTACCGATCCTCGACTTTGGCGATGTAATTTACAAAATAACCTCCAATACCCTACTCAATAAACTGGATGCAGTCTATCACAGTGCCATCCGTTTTGTCACCAAAGCCCCATATACTACCCACCACTGCGACCTGTATGCTCTCATTGGCTGGCCCTCGCTTCATACTCGTCGCCAAACCCACTGGCTCCAGGTCATCTACAAGACCCTGCTAGGTAAAGTCCCCCCTCATCTCAGCTCACTGGTCACCATAGCAGCACCCACCTGTAGCACGCACTCCAGCAGGTATATCTCTCTAGTCACCCCCAAAGCCAATTCCTCCTTTGGCCATCTCTCCTTCCAGTTCTCTGCTGCCAATGACTGGAACGAACTACAAAAATCTCTGAAACTGGAAACACTCATCTCCCTCACTAGCTTTAAGCACCAACTGTCAGAGCAGCTCACAGATCATTGCACCTGTACATAGTCCATCTATAATTTAGCCCAAACAACTACCACTTCCACTACTGTATTTATTTATTTATTTATTTTGCTCCTTTGCACCCCATTATTTCTATTTCTACTTTGCACTTTCTTCCACTACAAATCCATCATTCCAGTGTTTTACTTGCTATATTGTATTTACTTTGCCACCATGGCCTTTTTTGCCTTTTCCTCCCTTATCTCACCTCATTTGCTCACATTGTATATAGACTTATTTTTCTACTGTATTTGTTTGTTTGTTTTACTCCATGTGTAACTCTGTGTTGTTGTATGTGTCAAACTGCTTTGCCGTATCTTGGCCAGGTCGCAATTGTAAATGAGAACTTGTTCTCAACTTGCCTACCTGGTTAAATAAAGGTGAAAAAAAATAAAAATAAAAATAGATAAACCGGATGTTTTGTCAAAGATCACTTAGACGTTGGGACAGTACTGGCGGTGTGTGTGTGCACGTTCGGTACGTGCGTGCGTAATGTATGTTTCTGTGCATGCTATGGACAAGCTGAGAAACGCACTGGGAGAGGATTTTAATCAGAGTTGCCATCTCTGCAAGCCCGTGGAATTTTACATTCTATCCCAACGGAAATGTGTGACACTCATATCAGACGTGACGAACAATGGCTTCTTGTGTTCTGATCTATGCACCTGCCAAAGACGAGGGGGATTGCCACCAGCCAAACCAGTTTAAAAGAGGTCATAATCAAAGGCAGGCAAGGTTACTGCAGGATATACTGTATGTCTAAATGTCATTTCAATTCTAATCGAGGTAGAGGGCAGATGTGGTTCCTTCCGTGTGTCACCACACCGTATGGAAGTTGAATTCCCACTACAACCCTCATTGGACCTAACAAAGTCATCTTCTTTCACCTACACCCATTCACTTCAAACCTGAACTCACTTTTGTTTTGACATTGAGGCTTATAATGTGCTTGTATGACCATTTCCTGTTCACTTCCTAAGGTCATTGTCCTATCATGTTAGTTTCGTATTGAGTCTAAAGAATACTGGCATAACATAATGGGTGTCGTAACGCCCCAAAACAAGCCCATTATGTTGAAATTCCCCTTTATTCTATGTTTACTCTGGAAACTGAAGATGGAGTCCCCTTTCTCACCTTTCTCTTTCTAGCTGCTGTGTGTGCAGGATCCTGAACCCCAAGAGGATAAATCACTTCCTCTAACTCCCGATGAAAGTTGGCAGCTTAGCACCCTGGAGAGAGGTCAGAGGTCACAGGGCTCTCTGTATGGCCCTGGACTGGCCAATAAGAGCGCAGTGAGAGAGAAGCAGCTGTCAGGACTCCCGTTAGATTTTTACTGAGCGGGAACGGCCTGTTTCGGGCCTGAACCCCCCAGCAGTGGTGGAAATGACCCCTGCTTTTCCTGTTATTAATCTCACAGATAAGAGACTAGGCTGCCTGGTTCTGTACCAGAGAGAGAGAGGCCACCTAAACTCTGTCGCTGCACTAACACTATGAGCCACCAAACAGGCCTGACTTATCATAACTTAGCCATGTCCTGAGTATCATAGACTGTAAACGATGATCTGGCCAAGCTCTGCTACTAAAGTCATTGCCATACAGCAAATCAAGTGTCATGACTGACATGTCATCCACTCTCACTGTAATGGTGAAAAAGGAGTGAACATTGTATTTCATATCGAATTATTGTAATATAATTATGTTTCTTATACTTTAACATCTTCTTGGGTAATTTGCATGATGTCAAATAGCTGTCGGTGTGATTTCCTCTTCCAGATTTACAAGCAGCTAGAGACTGAACCAACCTGGGATTTGAACCAGACAGGCTACCTTATTACAAACCTGTTTCCCAAATGTCTCATCATACTGCTGCTGGAGGAGATGATGTCATCACTACCTCCTGTGAGGTACAGGAAGGGTTCAGAGGAGTGGATTATGAGACTGGGGAAATAGGAGCCTTTCCGTTTCCTACAAGCCCTAAATACAAAGGATAACTTACGTTTTATACGTTAGAGACCACAGGATTAGATTTCTGTGATCTCGGCGGCAGATAGCCTAGCGGTTAAGAACAGGTTGATGGTTTAAATCCCTGAACCGACTAGGTGAAAAATCTATTGATGTGTCCTTGAGCGAGGTACTTAACCCTAATTGCTCCTATAAGTCACTGTGGATAAGAAAATCTACCAAATCAGTGGTTTCCAAACTGTGGGGTGCACCCCCTAATAAGGGGTTGACGGGGGGAGTGGATAATCGTATCTGCTAAATGACTAATATGTTTTTAAAAAATGGGTCGGGGATGAGAATGGGAATTCTGAAGCATGGTTTTACATAAATAAGGTTTCATTTCATTTTAGTCATTTAGCAGACACTCCTATCCAGAGTGACATAAAGGAGGAATTAGGGTAAAGGGCCTTACTAAGGGAACATCGACAGATTTATCACCTAGTCAGCTTGGGGATTTGAACCAGCAACCTTTCGGTTACTGGCCCAACGCTCTTAACTGTCATTGATTAGTGGCACCAGAGACCAGACATCATTGTCAGGTACAGTACCAGTCAAAAGTTTGGACACACCTACTCATTCAAGGGTTTTTTCTTATTTTTACTATTTTCTACATTGTAAAATAATAGTGAAGACATCAAAACTATGAAATAACACATATGGAATCATGTAGTAACCAAAAAAGTGTTAAACAAATCAAAAAATATTTTAGATTTTAAATTCTTCATAGTAGCCACCCTTTGCCATAATGACATATTTGCACACACTTGACATTCTCTCAACCAGCTTCACCTGGAAGGCTTTTCCAACAGTCTTGAAGGAGCTCCCACATATGCTGAGCACTTGTTGGCTGCTTTTTCTTCACTCTGCGGTCCAACTCATCCCAAACCATCTCAATTGGGTTGAGGTTCGATGATTGTGGAGGCCAGGTCATCTGATGCAGCACCATCACTCTCCTTCTTGGTCAAATAGCCCTTACACAGCCTGGGGGTGTGTTGGGTCATTGTCCTGTTGTAAAATAAATGATAGACCCATTAAGTGCAAACCAGATGGGATGGCATATCGCTGCAGAATGCGGTGGTAGCCATGCTGGTTAAGTGTGCCTTGAATTCTAAATAAATGACTGAGCGTGTCTCCAGCAAGCACCCCCACACCATCACACCTCATCCTCCATGCTACACGGTGGGAACCAGACCTGCGGAGATCATCCGTTCACCTACTCTGCATCTCAGAAAAACACAGCGGTTGGAAACAAAAATCTCAAATTTGGACTCATCAGACCAAAGGACAGATTTCCACCAGTCTACTGTCCATTGCTCGTGTTTCTTGGCCCAAGCAAGTCTCTTCTTATTATTGGTGTCCTTTAGTCCTTTTGGGGTGACAGGTTGCCTAGTGGTTAGAGCATTGGGCCAGTAACTGAAAGGTTGCTAGATTGAATCCCTGAGCTGACAAGGTAAAAATCTGTTGTTCTGCCCCTGAACAATGCAGTTAACCCACTGTTCCTAGGCTGTCATTGTAAATAAGAATTTGTTCTTAACTGACTTGCCTAGTTAAATAAAAATACAAAAATAAAATAGTAGTGGTTTCTTTGCAGCAATTTGACCATGGAGGCCTGATTCACACAGTCTCCTCTAAACAGTTGATGTTGAGATGTGTCTGTTACTTGAACTCTGTGAAGCATTTATTTGGGCTGCCATTTCTGAGGCTGGTAACTCTAATGAATGTATCCTCTGCAGCAGAGGTAACTCTGGGTCTTCCATTCCTGTGGCGGTCTTCATGGGAGACAGTTTCATCCTAGTACTTGATGGTTTTTGCAATTGCACTTGAAGAAACTTCCCAAGTTCTTAAAATTTTCCGCATTCACTGACCTTCATGTCTTAAAGTAAAGTTGGATTGTCGTTTCTCTTTGATTATTTGAGCTGTTCTTGCCATTATATTGACTTGGTCTTTACCAAATAGGGCTATCTTCTGTATACCAACCCTACCTTGTCACAACACAACTGATTGGCTTGAACACATTAAGAAGGAAAGATATTCCACAAATGAACTTTTAACAAGGCACACCTGTTAATTGAAATGCATTCCAGGTTACTACCTCATGAAGCTGGTTGAGAGAATGCCAAGAGTGTGCAAAGCTGTCATCAAGGCAAAGCATGGCTACTTTGAAGAATCTCAAATATAAAATATATTTTGATTTGTTTAACACTTTTTTGGTTACTACATGATTCCATATGTGTTATTTCATAGTTTTTATGTCTTCACTATTATTCTACAATGTAGAAAATTGTCAAAATAAAGAATGAGTATGTGTGTCCAAACTTTTGACTGGTACTGTACATTGAAAGGAACACAATCGAAGCCGTGAGCATTGGGATTCTTTAACATTGTGGACTTGCCCTGTAATGATATTGTATGGTACAGATTCCAGACGCCACGGAACGTGTGGGTTCATAGCTGAAGTGCTTGGCTGTGCTTTCCTCCCATGAACAATGACCATAGCAGGATATCCTCTGGGAGCCCTGAACCTTCCCTAGTAACAGCTTGTTAAAAGGATTGAGGAGCCATATCACACTGCAAAGTCCCTTCAATAAAACAATGTCTCTCTCTTTCTCTCTATATATCAGTTTCTTCCTCTTTCTTATGGTCTAATATGTGTTGAAATGTAGAACTGACAACCTCAATAATCCCTCTCTCTCTTCTTTCTCCTTCGTTGATGGTATACAATCAAGTCCTTGCGGCAACAGTGTTTCAATACTCTACATTTAAAGCCCAACCAAACTTTTGAGCACAATCAGGTAGGCAAGAAAGGGAAAGTGTCTTAAACAGCAGCAGCAATGATGGGATTAGTTCGCAGCTAAATTGACATCCATTACCATGACTTGTATGTGTTTTAAAAGACCCTCTAAATATCTTAGCTAAACTTCGCCATTACTTTTCATTTGAATAGCCTTTTGTATTTCTTCACACAGGCTCTGCTGCCTTTGAAGTTGCAGGTCTTTCCTCCATAAATGGGCTGTGTTGGCCTGGGAAACCAGTTGTGGCTAAAGCAGAATACTGGATGGAGCCCTTTGATGTGGACAAGAGGTGATTCTCTTGCCCCCCCCCATTCTCTCCCCTTTTCCCATCATCTATGAGAATCACTAACCCCCCTCTTACTACCTCTTACCCCCGCCTCCCCTTACTCAATCCCCTGTTACATAAAAGGAGCTCCTCAGTCCTCACCTTAGGACCGAGGCTTTTGGGCCTGGCTCAGGAGTGTGTTGACAGCAGGCACACTTCATTCTTTTCTTTAGGAATGTAGTGAAGTAAAAGTAAAAGTTGGCAAAAATATAAATAGTAAAGTACTTAAGTAGTACTTTAAAGTATTTTTATTTAAGTACTTTACTCCACTGCTCAGAAGCCCAGTTTCGATCACATTTCCTGTACAGAAAAGGGGAAATTAGTTTATATTGGCCTTCTGGTAACCACTTTGTCAGTTGCATGTAAAACCACAAATTATTGTATTGTCCCAAGACAGAAGGAAGCATGTCACTGAAAATGTGTAGTGTACTCTTACCAGCACAGACTGTGTTGATTCTGGTGAACAAATAACCACAGTTTGTTTTCTGTTAACCACAACTGGCAGGCTATTCTTTGTTGAAAAGTCAGCCGATATATGGGACAAACCCACAACACTCACGCTCTTGTAGAATGTGACATTTGTCCTCTCACGAGAGGCCGTTCTGTTTGGGTGTTGCCGTCTGGCTGGCCTCCAGAAGGAAGGACAGAGACACAGACTGGCACACTTTCACACAGTGCTGTTGATGACTGGCTGTGGCTAGCAGGAGGCCCCCAGACTCTGTGGTGGGGCCCTTTGAAGTCTCAGAAGGAGAGGAGGAGCGGTGGTGGCACACGTTGCTCAAACCTCTCCTTCCTCAGGCGCAGGGCCAAGAGGTAGCCTACCTCCTCTGTGATGTGTGAGTGTGGGACTGGGGACAGACAGGCAAATGGAGAACAAGGGGCTGCCACTGTGGGAACTTCTCCACCACTTCCCCATCGGGCTGCTATACAGCCACGGGAACACACTCCCGTCTGACCGTAACCCGCCTGCTGGACAAAATGTCTACGAGTGGTGGGCTGCTGTCCCCTTTCACCTACATACAGTAAAACCGAACCCCAATGCCATAGCAGAGGAAGTGGGTGCAGTGCTCCCTTATAGCCCAAATCTACAGTATGGCCCCTGATGTTTACAGATTCACTGTCCAATCAGTGTCATGATACTATATGCCTTTCCCTTATTGGTCCAATTGCATAAGAAATTACATCATTTAAACTAAAATTACTTGACTATTTTTGTTGAAAGTTGTAGTTTTTCCTACTGGTAAAACTCAATGGAGATAAGTCAGCCTGCCCTAATCACATAGCAATCCTCCATTGCCTGCCCATGTGAAAACAACCAACCTTAATCTGACCTGGAATTGACAGATGTTGTTTTTTGGGGGGGTTTTACCCCTTTTTTCTCCACAATTAGTAGAAGTTACAGTCTTGTCTCATCGCTGCAACTCCGTACGGACTCAGGAGAGGCGAAGGTCGAGAGCCATGTGTCCTCCGAAACACAAGCCAACCTAGCCACACTGCTTCTTGACACAATGCACATCCAACCCAGAAGCCAGCCGCACCAATGTGTCAGAGGAAACACCGTACACCTGGTGACCTGGACAGCGTGCACTGCGCCCGGCCCGCCACAGGAGTCGCTAGTGCGTGATGAGACAAGGATATCCCTGCCAGCCAAACCCTCCCTAACCCAGATGACGCTGGGCCAATTGTGCGTCACCCCATGGGCCTCCCGGTCGCAGCCGGCAGCGACAGAGCTTGGGCTCGAACTCAGAGTCTCTGCTGGCACAGCTAGCACTGCGATGCAGTGGCTTAGACCACTGCGCCACCCGGGAGGCTAGACAGATGTTGTTGAACGCAACAACGAACATTGCGTTCATGGACATGATAAAATATGCTACCACCACACCTGTCATCCTCTCACAGACAACAAAGAAAATGGTGGCCATCATCATCTCCTTTAGAGAATGGTCTGAGGCCGAGCTTGGCCTTGTACAGGAAGTGACCTCTCACCCTGGCGTGTGGGCTGTCAAGGGTGGCCTTCATAGACCAGCCTCTGGATGGAGAGAGAGAGAGAGAGAGAGAGAGAGAGAGAGAGAGAGAGAGAGAGAGAGAGAGAGAGAGAGAGAGAGAGAGAGAGAGAGAGAGAGAGAGAGAGAGAGAGAGAGAGAGAGAGAGAGAGAGAGAGAGAGAGAGAGAGAGAGAGAGAGAGAGAGAGAGAGAGGAGAGAGAGAGAGAGAGAGAGAGAGAGAGAGAGAAACTGAATCCCCTGTGACCGGAAATGAAGAGGGGATATATATAAATGTTTCTGGAACAGTAACCACCAGATCTACTGAAAATTGACAACTCAACATGCTGTTACACATTTCCTAATAGCTTGTGAATAGACTTGTATAGACTTGTGACAAAACAAATGGCAAAAGTCCAATGAAACTAAAGAAATAAAAAATCACTTTTCAAGGAATCGACAAGGTCGTCAGCGCTTTCACTGAGGTGGAGCAGACCAACGAGGGAGTTGGCTGTAAGTCACCCAGTTAAGAATGCCTGGGTTGGTTCCTGGTTGCTGGTTCCTGGTTCCTGAGCCCTGGTCTGGTCTGATGTGATGTGAGGGAGGTCAGTCCTCCCTGTCCCACTGTGTGTTTCCCCCTGGGAAAAGCCTCCTGCTCCTTTTTGCAGATCTTTATCACCACCCTCTCCCAGCGCGAATGAAACCAACTTCCTTCCTCTTCCTCCTTTCCCACACTTTGGCTCCTATTGTGCTGCGAGACGGAGCTGTCCATCATCGAACCGACTGCCCGTCGACAACATTTATCAAAGGTCGGGCGGTCAGTCCGCTAGTCTACTCGACCAGCAGGATATGGTCAGCAGAGGTCGATGTGGAGCGGGTCAGACACTACCGCCATCTCTGACTCGGGCAACCTGGCTGGTACACGGGGTTGTCGCATGGGAGTACAATACAATGATTTACATGACAAACCCCAGAGCTGGTTTCAAAGAGCTGATACAAAAACAGCCAATTACATATTGGAACAGTCAGTCTTTGTGGGTGGTGTGTGGAAATGGTGAGTGCCAGTGAGTGCTCTTTTGAGTGTCACCGAGTGTACTGTACATAAAGCAGCTGGACCCACTGCAGCAGGCTATTCCATCACCACCACAAGCAGCATTCTCCTAGCACTCTTACGTAACATTAGAAACACTGTTATTCACTGTGACTGAATGAAATGTTGAAATCCATAACGGATCAAAATGGAGGAATTGCTTGAGAATCAATTCTGTCTGTTGGTAGTCATTTTCCAAGCAAATAAGACTCATAACAGTACAGATACAATATCTGATGTCATGTCAAGTACAGTAACAATGGCTGGTAGTTTAATCAGCTGCAGATGGCTGCTCTCTATAAAGGCCCTAAAATGAAGCAATGTTACCCAATACTCCTATGTGATTTCTTGCTTGTCCAGGTTTGCCCTGAGCCTTGTCTGCACATCTCTAAACCCCTGTGACCAGCTAAAAACGGGCACTCACCATTTCCCAGGGCATATGATTGATTACCCACAACAAATCCACCTTGTCATCTCCTGTTCCTATCAGGGGTGTCGGGTTTCACCAGTGCAGCTTCTGTAAGAGAGATGGGTGGGAGACAGGAGGCAATGGGGACTGTGTGGGTCTTTACCCCAGCAGTAGCCCATCCTCTGCCCATCCCGCCCTCCCCCTCCTTGGGAAGCCTCAGTGAGAAGAGTCCTGTTAGAGCAGGGGGTGGGGACAGGTGTGGGGCAGGTCTGCTAGAGTCATCTGCACTAATGCCCAATGGTCACGCAGGTTCTCTCCTCGCACCCTTTCCCACGCTGCCAAGGGTCAAAGGGGAGTGCTTAGCCGGATGTGGGGTTCCCAGTCTAAAGCCCCCAAACACCAGAAACTGGCCTCTACAGTCATGCTCACCTCCGTATAGGGAACTTTCTGAGCCACCACCACATGAACTATCAGGTAATATGTCATGTCAGTCCACTTAGACCAGGGATCATCAACTAGATTGAGATGCGGGACCATTTTTTCTTGAGTGGATTATCAGGGCCCGGAACATAATATAGAAATAATTTGTAGATGCAAATTGACCAAGGAAGCCCAAACAGATATAATCTCTGGCTAAAACTGAATCAATTCAAACATTGCTTACTTTGTATACGATCACGTATCTCTTAATTATGTGTGGGAATACTTGGAAACAGATTTACAAAATGTTAGTCACTTGGAGCTGATCTCCTTGTGTTTTTACAGTCTTTTATGTCCAACAACAACATTTCCACAAAATGTTATTTTGATTTTTTTTGGTTTTGTGCAAATAAAACCACGGGTCGCAGGTTGGGGAACGTGGCTTAGACCATCTCTTATGGATGTTTCAAGTCTCCAAATGTATTTCACTCATTTGTTTCCTGTCTCAGAAACCAGTGAGGGCGTACTACACAGTGTGTTGTGGGTGTGTGTGGTGGTGTGGGATTGAAACAGTCATTTAAAACGGTTAGAGAGCACATCTTGCTGCTGTTGTGTTGCTCTGCTTTGGCCTTAGCTAAGTGTTCAGTGGCACATAACAACGTATGCCCCTTTCTTTCGCAGTGAAAGTGCATCTCTAAGGTTAGGGCTGGGTTAAAGGGAGGCTGCTACGGTGTTGTCCTGCTGTTCAGGTTTTGTTTTATGTGTGTGAGGAGTTCATGCTGCTATTGTTTTCCTAGGGAGAGCGAAGGAGGAGAGCCCAGGAGAGAAGAATCTCCCATCTGTTCCACAGGGGAAGGAGGAGAAGTGTTTATTTTCCAGCTACGTGACTTGAGAAACCCCCATTAGTCCAAACACAAACCTCTCATGTCCTCTATGATTGATGGAAATGCTGGGAGATGATTTTTCCTACAGTCCCAACAATAGGCTGAGGCCTATGAACATGCCGCTATGGTTAGGTGATTCATCAGTGCATCCTACTTAGCACCAAGTAGAAACTCAACGGGGTGAACAAGCAGGTTACAAACTAACGATGCAGCCACCACTCGTTCTTTTCAAATATGCAAACCACTTGGCAAACGCCACTAGGTTGAATGGCATTCTTCTTCAACCCTTCAATGAATGTTCTTAGGTCTATTCTCTTTATGTGTGGTCTCTCATGTGGCATATACCACCAGGCTTTGATAAATCTTCCACAAACATAACAGTATGTGTTAGAAGCAGATACTCTACCTTTGGGCTCCATAACCACACAGACAGAAATGGACATTCACAGAAACAAAAGCATGTAAACGTGGAGGCTACATACCGTGCACGCACACACAGAGACAAATGTTCAGCCGTGCATACAATAGTAGTCTACAGGCTGTTTTGTTTTCATTTTTTCTGTAGATTTCACGAGACAAACAGTCTGGAAAGCCCAGGGATCTCAGCTCTGTACAAAGAATGCAATCCGAGAGGAGAGGGGGAGGAGAGGGGGAGGAGGAGGAGAGGAGAGGGGGAGGAGAGGGGGAGGAGGAGGAGAGAAGATGCTCCGATTAGCTTGTTTTCCCTCTAATTGATTTTTGCTGGTTCTTTTTTTGTGTTGTTTTTTTGCTGTTTTGTTGTTCCAACTTCCTTGTCTCCTTCATAGCCTTCGCTTGAAAAACTCCCCCCGGTTACATCCACATGAGAATCACCCCTGTCTGTTATGTCTATATTTGTGTTGGTCACTTCCTATTTGTCTTGACCTTTGACCTACCGGTCCTCAGCAGCTGAGGGGCAGAGGGTGGTGTCAGGGCCTGACCTCTTAAATAGCTTGGAAGGAGGAAGGGAGAGAGAGAGTGTGGGTTGGTGGGGCCCCGGCTCTACGCATTGCCCCACCAACCTACCACCCAGACTACAAGAAACACCCTTGGAAACGTGCTGTTTATTATGAAATGTTGTTTATCACAATGATGATGCTGTATGAAGAAATTTCAGCACATGTATATTACATACCAGTGGTAAGTCAAAAGGAAATGGAACATCTTCCTGCCTGGCCACACACACAAATGCAAACCTATGGACACAAAACTTTGTGTGTGTGTGTGTGTGGCCAGGAAGACGTTCCATTTCCTTTTGACTTGAAAATAAAGAATAGAGGCTGAGGAGTGACGCGTGTGTCAGAACAGGGTTCACTTCCCTTCCCATGTCAGGGCCTATAAATACATGGAAAACAGGAAGCTAACCGGGATGAAATAGCGGGCCAACTTCAAGCCTAGATAACTTCACCTCAACACTAACACCTAACATTCACATCATACAAATACACACCCTATGCCCCTATCAAACAATAAAACCAAAACACATGCAGGCTCCTAACACAACTAACCAACCTCCAACAAACTGAAGCATTCTAAAACCTACACACTCTATCCTCAGCCATTTCAGTTGCAAAAATGTTTTTACTTCAGAGTATTTCTCATTATAAGATCGTATCTAACATGAAAGTAAACTGGTCTGATATCTGCATCGGATGGCCTGTGACAGAGCTCTCCTATGCATGGCAGTAGGCAGCAGCAGAGGTGTACTTTTCACATACCCATCACATTTAGGACCAGAAGAGCAGGTGGCGTGTCATACTTCTTTCCACTTGTCTTTTAGTCCAAAGTAAAGCCAATGCCCCAACAGAGGGCTCGCAGGGCACAAGCATGACCACAGAGGTACTTAGAGTGAGTGTGTCAAAAGATTAAGCTACTTCACCAGTGTTATGTGCAGGACTCTTAATAAATACAAATAATTGTAAGTAGCGCTGCAAGATATGGCCCCAAAAATCTAACGATTATTCTAATTCTATGATTGTAATTTGGCATGAGAGGAAATGAAAAAGCCAGGTAGGAATTATGAATTATGAGTAGGAACCAAAGTTTTGGTCAGTGTTTAACAGGGGCCTTAAATCGCCTTGTTATCGTGAGATGAACGCACTAGCTGCTCTGGATGGGAACATCTGCTAAATGACTAAATTGTGATGTAAATGTAGTGTTATGTATATTATACACACTATAAATACAAAAGTATGTGGACACCCCTTCAAATTAGTGGATTCGGCTTTTTCAGCCACACCTGTTTTATAAAATGGAGCACACAGCCATGCAATCTCCATAGACAAACATTGGCAGTAGAATGGCCTTGCTGAAGAGCTCAGTGACTTTCAACATGGCACCGTCATAGGATTCCACTTTTCCAACAAGTCAATAAGTCAGTTCGTCAAATGTCTCCCCTGCTAGAGCTTCCCCGGTCAACTGTAAGTGCTGTTGTTGTGAAATGGAAACGTCTAGGAGCAACAATGGCTCGATCACGAAGTGGTAGGCCACACAAGCTCACAGAACGGGAATGCTGAGTGCTGAGGCACGTAAAAATTGTCTGTCCTCGGTTGTAACACTCACTACCGAGTTCCAAACTGCCTCTGGAAGCAATGTCAGCACAAGAACTGTTCATTGGGAGCTTCATGAAATGGGTTTTCATAGCTGAGTAGCCGCACACAAGCCTAAGATCACCATGCGCAATGCCAAGTGTCGGCTGGAGGGGTGTAATGCTCGCCGCCAATGGACTCTGGAGCAGCGGAAATGCGTTCTCTGGAGTGATGAATCACGCTTCCCCATCTGGAAGTCCTACGGACAAATCTGGGTTTGGTGGACGCCAGGAGAACGCTACCTACTCCAATGCATTGTGCCAACTGTAAAGTTTGTTGGAGGAGGAATAATGGTCTGGGGCTGTTTTTCATGGTTCAGGCTAGGCCACTTGGTTCAGTGGAGGGAAATCTTAACGCTACAGCATACAATGACATTCTAGACGATTCTGTGCTTCCAACTTTGTGGCAACAGTTTGGGTTAGGCTCTTTCCTGTTTCAGCATGACAATTCCCCCGTGCACCTCCCAGAAGAGTGGAGTCTGTTATAGTAACAAACGGGGGACCAACTCCGTATTAATGCCCATGATTTTGGAATGAGATGTTCAACGAGCAGGTGTCCACATACTTTTGGCCATGTAGTGTATTCTATGTATTTTATTTGTTGTGTTTAGTTTCCTGTTTGGACCCCAGGAAGAGTAGCCACTGCCTCTGCAGCAGCTAATTAGGGATACTAATAAATACTACTACTAAAAATCACATTTGAATTTATGTTTTATTGGATTTTCTTTTAGTCCCACTGGTTCCCCCATAATAAAACTCTAGGTCGCATAACAAAATATTTAATCGCATATGCGACCAAATTGGTCTCACTTCAGAGACCTGGTTGTGTCACACATTTAGAAGATGTGGGCTGTGTCATGGCTTAACTAAATAAGGAACATCTAAACCAAGCCCTATCTATGGAAACACCATAGGACTGTTCGTCAGGAGCTTCATGAAGGTCCGGAAAATTGCTAAAGCCTCCAACCACCCAAGCCATAGACTGTTCTCTCTTTTTCCGCACGGCAAGCAATACAGGTGGATGAAGTCTGACTCCAACAGGCTTCTGAACAGCTTCTATCCCCATGCCATAGACTGATAATTAACTAACTAAATAGCTAACAAAATGGCTACACAGACTATGTGTTGACCTTTGTATTTTATTCTATGCACACTCACAGGGCCCTACAAACTGATGCTCCAACACACATACAAACACTCACTCCATCATTTGCTCACACACAGAATATGCACATTCAGTGGCAAGAAAAAGTATGTGAACCCTTTGGAATTACCTGGATTTCTGCATAAATTGGTCATCAAATTTGATCTGATCTTCATCTAAGTCACAACAATAGACAAACACAGTGTGCTTCAACTAATAACACACAAATAAATGTATTTTTCTTGTCTTTATTGAATACATAATTTAAACATGCACAGTGTAGGTTGTAAAAAGTATGTGAACCCCTAGGCTAATGACTTCTCCAAAAGCTAATTGGAGTCAGGAGTTACCTAACCTGGAGTCCAATCAATGAGACGAGATTTGAGATGTTGGTTAAAGCTGCCCTGCCCTATAAAAAACACTCACAACATTTGAGTTTGCTATTCACAAGAAGCAATGCCTGATGTGAACCATGACTCGAACAAAAGAGATCTCAGAAGAACTGTTGACTTGCATAAAGCTGGAAAGGGTTACAAAAGTATCTCTAAAAGCCTTGATGTTCATCAGTCCACGGTAAGACAAATTGTCTATAAATGGAGAAAGTTCAGCACTGTTGCTACTCTCCCTAGGAGTGGCCGTCCTGCAAAGATGACTGCAAGAGCACAGCGCAGAATGCTCAATGAGGTTAAGAAGAATCCTAGAGTGTCAGCTAAAGACTTACAGAAATCTCTGGAACATGCTAACATCTCTGTTGACGAGTCTACGATACGTAAAACACTAAACAAGAATGGTGTTCATGGGAGGACACCACGGAAGAAGCCACTGCTGTCCAAAAAAAACATTGCTGCACGTCTGAAGTTTGCGAAAGAGCACCTGGATGTTCCACAGTGCTACTGGCAAAATATTCTGTGGACTGATGAAACTAAAGTTGTGTTGTTTGGTAGGAACACACAACACTATGTGTGGAGAAAACAAATGCACAGCACACCAACATCAAAACCTCATCCCAACTGTAAAGTATGGTGGAGGGAGCATCATGATTTAGGCTTCATTTGCTGCCTCAGGGCCTAGACAGCTTGCTATCATCGACGGAAAAATGAATTCCCAAGTTTATCAAGACATTTTGCAGGAGAATGTAAGTCTTTCTGTCTGCCAATTGAAGCTCAACAGAAGTTGGGTGCTTCAACAGGACAACGACCCAAAACACAGAAGTTAAATCAACAAAAGAATGGCTTCAACAGAAGAAAATATGCCTTCTGGAGTGGCCCAGTCAGTGTCCTGACCTCAACCCGATTTGAGATGCTGTGGCATGACCTTGAGAGTGGTTCACACCAGACATCCCAAGAATATTACTGAACTGAAACAGTTTTGTAAAGAGGAATTGTCCAAAATTCCTCCTGACCGTTGTGCAGGTCTGATCCACAACTACAGAAAACGTTTGGTTGAGGTTATTGCTGCCAAAGGAGGGTCAACCAGTTATTAATCCAAGGGTTCACATACTTTTCCCACCCTGCACTGTGAATGTTACACGGTCTGTTCAATAAAGACATGAAAATGTCTAATTGTTTGTGTGTTCTTAGTTTAAGCAGACTGCGTTTGACTATTGTTGTGACTTAGATGAAGATCAGATGAAATTTTATGACCAATTTATGGAGAAATCCAGGTAATTCCAAAGGGCTCACATACTTTGTCTTGCCACTGTACATGTATACTGACTCTATACACATCCGCTCACATACAATCAATATATAAGCTGCTGGCTATACATACAGTGCATTCGGAATGTATTCAGACTCTTTTCATTTTTCCACATTTTGTTAAGTTACAGCCTTATTCTAAAATGTATTAATTAAAAAATGTTCATCAATCTATACACAATACCCCATAATGACAAAGCGGAAACAGGTTTTTAGAAATGTTTGCAAATTTATTACAAATAAAAAAACCTTTACATAAGTATTCAAACCCGTTGATATAAGACTCAATTTAGCTCAGGTGCATCATGTTTCCATTGATCATCCTTGAGATGTTTCTCCAACTTGATTGGAGTCCACCTGTGGTAAATTCAATTGATTGGACATGATTTGGAAAGGCACACACCAGTCTATATAAAGGTCCCAGAGTTGACAGTGTATGTCAGAGCAAAAACCAAGCCATGAGGTCGAAGGAATTGTACATAGAGCTCCGAAACAGGATTGTGTCGAGGCACAGATCTGGGAAAGTGTACCAAAAAATGTCTGCTGCATTGAAGGTCCCCAAGAACACAGTGTCCTCCATCATTCTTAAATGGAAGTAGTTTAGAACCACCAAGGCTCTTCCTAGAGCTGGCCACCCAGCCAAACTGAACAATTGGAGGAGAAGGGCCTTGGTCAGGGAGGTGATCAAGAACCCAATGGTCACTCTTGCAGAGCTCCCAAGTTCCTCTAAAAAGACAACTTTTTCTGCAGCACTCCACCAATCAGACCTGTAAAATCAGTAAAAGGCACATGGCAACCCGCTTAGAGTTTGCCAAAAGGCACCTAAAGGAATCTCAGACCAGGAGAAACAAGATTTTCTGGTCTGATGAAACCAAGATTGAACTCTTTGGCCTGAATGCCAAGCGTCACGTCTGGAGGAAACCTGGCACCATCCCTACGGTGAAGCATGGTGGTGGCAGCATCAAGCTGTGGGGATGTTTTTCCGTGGCAGGGACTGGGAAACTAGTCAGGATCGAGGGAAAGATGAACGGAGCAAGTACAGAGAGTTCCTTGATGAAAACCTGCTCCAGAACGCTCACGACCTCAGACTGGTGCAAAGGTTCGCCTTCCAACAGGACAACGACCCTAAGCACACAGCCAAGACAACGCAGGAGTGGCTTCGAGACAAGTCTCTTTGTGTCCTTGGGTGGCCAAGCCAAAGCCCGGACTTGAACCCAATCCAACATCTCTGGAGAGACCTGAAAATAGCTGTGCAGCGACGCTCCCCATCCAACCTGACAGAGCTTGAGAGGATCTGCAAAGAAAAATGTGAAAAACTCCCCAAATACAGGTGTGCCAAGCTTGAACCATCATACCCAAGAAGACTCAAGCCTGAAATCGCTGCCAAATGTGTTTCAACAAAGTACTGAATAAAGGGTCTGAATACTTATGTAAATGTGATTTCAGTTTTGAAAAAAATAAAATGATTTGTCAGTATGGGGTATTATGTGGAGATTGATGAGGGAAAAAATTATTTAATCCATTTTAGAATAAGGCTGTAACATAACAAAATGTGGAAAAAGTCAAGGGGTCTGAATACTTTCCAAATGCACTGTATATACACCTCTACCAATCCAGTACCAGTCTACCAATCTACATTGTGAATATGGTACTGGAACTAACCCTGTATATAGTATGCTTACTTACCTTATTGTGTTCTTCTTATTTCTATATATTGTGTGTTTTTGTTCTACCTTGTTATTTTGAGTATTACGTTGGTATTGATTACTGCATAGTTGGGGTTAGAGCTTGCACGAAAGGCATTTCACTGTACTTGTGCATGTGACATTAAAACTTGAAACTTAAAACTTTTAGTCCATGATTAGGCTTAGTCTGTGTCCGGGAAACTGAGATACCTGATAACTGTTTGGACTTCTTACTCCTATGCTGCAAACATGTCTTAGCGTAGGTGATGAAATGACAGTCCCTGAGCACCTTAGTACCATCCCATATAATGGTGTCTGTCTGGAATGGAGCGTAGCATGTGAATGCATGATGGAAATCTCATTTGGAGCTGAGAAGGTAAGTGTGTATACAAAATGGAGGTCTTGATTCATGTCTTTTAGCCTTCCTGCTCCGCTTCCTTTTCTCGGTCACACAGGACTGTAGCCAGACGGGGTGTAGCCAAAATAGGCGGCGAGAGGAAGAAGGGTCAGGCAAGTATTGATGTAGTGATGGCAGGTGTGTCTTTCATCTGTGTGTGTTCTTCACTCCCCCTCTCTCCTTATTCCTCCTCCCCTCTCAATTTTCTCTTCCATGTTTCTCCTTTTCCTCTCTCTCTCCCTCCTGTCCTGCCTCTGCTCCCTACCAACCAAAATGTCAAATGTTCTGCTATCATCCACTGAAACAAGATGTTGCACAAACATTTATTTCTAAACATGTTCAAGCTGGTGAGAGGAAAATGATGGAGACATTGCAAGGCCTAGAGGGAGTTGCCATTTTTATGGATAACATTTTGGTATATGCAAATACCATGGAGATGCACGATGAGCGACGATAGAGACTACTGCAGAAGATAGTCAACCGTACTAAAGTTGAACAGGAAAAGTGTTTCCTCAGGGAAACACAGCTACACTTCCTGGGACACCTCATCAATCCATCAGAAGTCAGGCCTGATCCAGAGAAAGTGGGAGGTCAACAGGCAGCTATCCCCACCAGAGAACGTTCTGGAGCTGAAGAGAGTTCTTTGGATGGTTAACTACCTAGGGAAGTATATCCCCAACCTTTCCGCCCTGGGCCAACCACTGCATGAGCTCCTGAAGTCAAAGCCAGCGTGGACATGGGACTACACACAGCAGACGGTGTTCCAGCGCCTCAGAGCTTCTGATGACTTCCCCCGTCCTGACGTTCTACAACAGCAACAGAGCCACCACAGTCTCAGCAGACGCAAGCAGCTATGGGCTTGGCAGTGTACTACTATAGCGCCATGGAGAGGGGAAGCCAATGGCGTACTGCTCTAGGTGGCTCACAGAGGCAGAAACCAGATACGTGCCGATCGAAAAGAAGCGTCTGGCGACTGTTTGGCCCTGTGAGAAGTTTGAGAAATACATATACAGCCTGGAGCACTTCAAATTAGTGACAGACCACAAGCCCTTGGTCCCAGTAATGAACAGCAAAGACTTGGATAATGTGGCTTTACCATGCCAGAGACTAAACCCACAGCAGAGTATGCACCAGGAAAAACCTTGGTCGTGGCGGACACGGTCAAGGAGTCCGTTGACACGCACAAAAAAAGGACAGACACACACACGTTGAGCGTTACGTCGCAGCTAACATCAACAACATACCTGCTACACAGACAAAAATGGAGAACATCAGAGTTGCCCCTGCAGTAGATGATCAAGTAAATCAGGTCAGACTGGTCTGAGCAAAACCCCAGCCACAGTCAGAGATTTTTTTCCAGTGAAACAGAACTGTCAGAGTACAATGGGGAAGTCACAGGGGGAACCGCCACAGGAGGCTACTGAGAGGAGAACAGCTCATTATAATGGCCAGAACGGAGCAAATTGAATGGCATCAAACATCTGGAAACCATGTTTTTGATGTATTTGATACCGTTCCACACATTCCGTTCCAGCCATTACCATGAGCCCGTTGTCCCCAATTAAGGTGCCACCAAATCTCCTGTGGGAACCGCATAGTAATGCCACAGACACAGAGGGCAGACATTGTTGATAGAATACACAAAGGACATCAAGGTCTAACCAGTGGTGGAAAAAGTACCCAATTGTCATACTTGAGTAAGAGTAAATATACCTTAATAGAAAATGACTCAAGTAAAAGTGAAAGTCAGCCAGTAAAATACTACTTCAGTAAAATGTAATTACTAAAATATACTTAAGTATCAAAAGTAAAAGTATAAATGATTTCAAATTCCTTATGTTACGCAAGCCAGAAGGCACAATTTATGTTTTTTATTTTACTTACGGATAGCCAGGGGCACACTCCAACACTCAGACATAATTTATAAATGAAGCATTTAGTGAGTCTGACAGATCAGATATGCGCGTAAATTGGAACATTATCCTGTCCTGCTAAGCCTTCAAAACGTAACGAGTACTTTTGGGTGTCAGGGGAAATGTATGGAGTAAAAAGTACCTTATTTTCTTAAAGAAATAGTCAAATAAAGTACAGATACCTCCAAAAACTACTTAAGTTGCTCTTTAAAGTATTTTTTATGAAGTGCTTTACACCACTGGGTCTGACTAAATGGTGATTGAAAGCCTCAGTATGGTGGCCGGGGATCTCATCAGTGGTAAAGAAAAAGATCCTGTCATATCAGTCTTGTTGTGAGCTTAGAAAGGCACAACAAAACGAGCCACTAATCTCTATGTCACTCCCCGACAGACCATAGAAAGGAGTTGCTCTGGATCTACGTGAGCGTGACAAACAAAACTATCTGATCATGTGGGGCGGCAGGTAGCCTAGTGGTTAGAGCGTTGGACAAATAACTGGAAGGTTGCAAGATCAAATCCCCAGGCTGACAAAAATCTGTCGTTCTGCCACTGTTCCTAGGCTGTTATTGAAAATAATAATTTGTTCTTAACTGACTTGCATAAGTAAATAAAAATCATATCAGACTGTTCATCAAGATACCACACAAACACACAGGTCACCATGAAGATGAAAGGAACCTCCACAAGGTATGACATTGCTGATTAGTTGTTACTCACATTTCTTGAGTAACTGAGAAATGGCAAAGCAGCTTGACTTTAAGCACATTACTTCCTGGCCCCACCACCCTCAGGGTAGGTGCAGACTGTGAAGAAGAGTCTAAAGCAGAAAGACCTGCTGGTTGTTCTCCTGTGCAGGTCAATCCCATGCAAAAAAACAACACAACTCCCAACCTAAGAGGCCCAACAAAAAAAAACACATCAAGCTAAAGGATGCATTGGAAAAGAGGAAACAGAACCTTCTACTACAACCAACCTTCACAGGCCCCTGTGAGACCTTCACAGTTGCTACCGCCGGGACAAACCGTGGTAAAAAGAGAAATGTACATGTGAAATCTTGCATCGCTTTATTGTTCTTTCAAAACCTTTACAGTAACTGTGTCTCTGTTAATTGCTGTTGTGAAGTACAGTTGTCTTCATTGTGGTTACACTCATTTGTAGAAAGTGCTCAAAGGAAATGTGTGAAAGTTAAAGGAGAAGACATCATAGTATGCACGACAGTGTCACGGCATGTTGTAAGGCAGTACGGGAGTTATCTTCAGGCATTCTTGTGAGACGTAAAACAATGAAAGTTACTCCTCGGATTGGACATTCACTTTATATTACAGCCCTGACCACTCCGTTGTCTTAGCCTGCTGAGCTAAAGGCCACTCCGCACCACGGCAGTAATACAACAGGAACAAATGAGGATGGGGTGTAGCTCCCTCGTCCTCATCCCTCGTCCTCATCCCTCGTCCTCATCCCTCGTCCTCATCCCTCCTCCTCATCCCTCCTCCTCATCCCTCCTCCTCATCCTCCTCCTCTGACCGTTGAAGAGGATACAAGGAAAAGACAACAGTGGCAACAGTAGAGTTCCTGCCCCGGTGCCTGGTGTCACCCAAAGCCAGGAGCACAGAGAGAAGGCTGGAGTTTTTCACCAGTGTTTACCTGACTCACCGACTCACCCCCCCCCCCCCGCTATTGACCAAGAGGAAAGGGGATTCCGGGAATAAACACTCACTCATTCAGGAGTTGTATTTATCATTTGAATTGAACTTGAGACCTCCCTGAAAACCATTTTCCCAACCAGATTTCAACCACTTTCTGATGAAATTATTAGGGAGTGGTCTTTCGTTCATGCACAGAAACCAAGCTGTTCTGTTGTGACAAAACATTTGAAAGAATGTTGAACAAACATAAACACTAAATAAATAGATGGATAAAAACAGGGTGAAATTGAAAGAGCTTTTAGTATGTTGATAGGAATCGCTGATTATCTTAGTACCTGCATAGAAAACATCTCCATTTAATTGATAGGAATGAGCATGAGTAGCCCATTGACAGCATTCGCCCCGTCCCAAGAAGAACATAAGGGAAGTAGAGAATCACGCGCAGAGGGCTCTGTTTGTTTTCTGAAGAGATGGCTTTTGACAAGTAGCGCCACAATCAGTTGGCACAGGGCGCAATCAGCCACAGGAAACTAGGGAAGGCCACTTTTGAGGGGCGCAGGCAGGCCCCCTCTCTGCAGCCTCTGCTCGGCGGGGTAAACAGGACGCAGAGGTACTCTGTGACTCCAGCTGCGCGTCTCAGCCACTCCCAGACCTGTGTATACAACCACATCCTGTTTTGACCCAGCGCTCTGGCCAATCCAGAGCAGCCATCTTCAGACGGCCACCACTCAGTCAAACCCTCTCTCTTCCACTCCAGGAGCAGGCAGTGTCAATGGGAAAGACTTGGTTGGTCTTCCTCGCTCCCCAGATGACATAACAAATGTTCAAAGTTCAAACTTTAGTGCAAGATTTTTTTAAATAAAGCCAGGTGAACAGCAGGCAAGCCTGAGGTCTGAAGTCTCTCCACTCCTCTGCTGTTTTCTAACAGGGTCTGAACACGTGGCACTTGGAACTGATTAACTATAAGGATGGTTCGGTTGCCACTGTTTGATGTAACAGAGGCCCTTGACAGTTAGGCTGTGAGCGAAGCTATCTGCTCTGTGCACGCCCCATTTCACTATAAATGAAAGTCATGTACAGTACTATGACATGTTGGGAGGGGTTTCTTCTCTACACAAGCAGTTTAGTGGCATGACTGCGACTTCCTATCATTTTAATACACAGTCATGTTGCTTTCTGTTTTGGTTCCGCTCGCAGAGTGCGATGAAAGGAGCCACACGCCCCTCTGCAATACCCCCTCACCCATGACACACACACACACACACACACACACACACACACACACACACACACACACACACACACACACACACACACACACACACACACACACACACACACACACTCTCTCTCTCTCACAGTTCAGTGTACTCAACAACACCATGTCCAACGAGCTTAGCAGCTTGCTCATCTTAACCCCCACTTTTAGCACCAATGGACAAGAGGATTTGTTAAGATTTTACTCAGGCTGGACAGCTGCAGGAAGAGGGAGAAAACGGAGGGGAGGGGTGTTGTGATAAAAAGAGAGGAGAGTATCAGGCTTCAGATCAATAATAGTTAATTGGACCATGTTTAGATCGGATTATTTCCCACTGGGCACATCACGTCATTTCAACGTGGAAATGTGGGTAATATTTGGTTGAGACGTTGATCAATGAGATTTCGACCTTTATTCACCCACTCAAAAAGACAGCCAGAAGTTTGTTGTATACCCAATGTGTTATCACTATGCTTTCAACCAGCTAAAAGCACAAGCAAATTCCAAAAACAATGTCAGATTTTTGGTTTCGTTTTCATCCAAATGGGTTTTCACTGCGCTTTCAACCATTTAAAACACACAACAAAGCTCAAATGGGAACACAAGGTCAGATTATTTATTTGTTTATGTGCTATCGCTGTGCTTTCTCTAATAGCACAGCCAAATGACCTGGATGGCAGTTGAGAGTACATAGTACATATGCAAGTGATTAGGCAGCCTAGCGGTTAAGTCGCTGGCTCGAATCCCTGAGCCGACTAGGTGAAAAATCTGTTGATGTCCCCTTGAGCAAGGCACTTAACCCTAGTTGCTCCTGTAAGTCACTCTGGATAAGAGCATCTGCTAAATCAGTGGTTCACAAACTGTGGGGCGCACCCCCTGATGAGAGGTCAGGGGGGGGCAGAGTTTTTTTGGGGGGGGTTTCAGTCCGGATTTCACTTACCCTTGAAAGTTGTAATAGTAGAATCCACAAGGTGCAATTTCTAAAATGTCAGTCATTGCATACCTTAGAGCACTATTTATGACGTGTCAGATCAACTAGCCCATGTCAGCTAACGTTTTTTAACCCATAGACTTTGTTGTAATGTTTGAGTTACTCAAATATCAGACATGGCAAGATGGACAGAATTTCACAAGAATTTGCTTTCAAATTGAGTACTTGAGAGGCAGGTTATTCTCAATGGATCTTCCTCCAACACAGGAACACTCAATTTCAGTTTCTCATGATGCTTATTGCTTGAGTAAAATACAGAAAATAAAACAGATTTCAGAACTGATGTTAGAAATCCGACCTCATGAGCAGTCAGCAGATGTGTGCACACGACACTAGGAGCAGTGGTGCAGATTTGTTAACATACGCTTCTCCTTGGATCTATTTTGCACAATACAGGGTCTCGTTGAAGGGGGGGGGGTGGTGGAGAAAGTGATAGAGAATTAGCATATGTATACAGGCGTCAGGGAGATGGATTAGAGCTGGTCTTTAGAGCCAGATAATGTATGCTGTGGGAACTATGCCCCAGGCTTTAGAGAAAACACCCTGTAGGATCTCTCCCTTTTCTAGGCTGGCACATGAATCCCTAGATGATGCATCTCCAAACAGCACCGCAGCCTCCTCCTAGGCAACAATCTGCTAGCTAGTGTCATCCACGTGATTCCCTTTCTGTGATAGCAGGGGTTGGCCTATCTAGGAGGGTTCAAGGGGCCCAGCAACAAAAGTAAATGGGCCCCATCGACTTGAGCACCATGTCCCATCTACTTACCATAACTATCAAGCAAGCAGCCCAAAGACCCCAACCCCCAGTGGAAGACAACACACGAATTACTGTTTTCTCTGATTTATTATGAAAAAAATATATTTTGGGGGACTTTGTGACAATAGTCACAACATAGACATATATACAATTCTCTTCATAAATACAAATGATGTACAAAAAAATTAAATAGAAAGAATATCTCATGGTTATGTACACATTGCATTGTTAAATTAAAGAGGACAATAATACAAATATTTAAAAAAAAAACATCTATTTGGTTTCAAATTAAAAAGAACAACCTCTTTGGAGTCCTTCACTCTTTAAAAAATAAACATATTTTTAAAGATCCAGCACTGTCGGTTAAAAAAAACTAGGATATTTTGTCATCGGGGAAGCAGACTTTATGCATAATGCACTTCATTCAAGTCAAGGGAATGCCATAAAAGCACTGGGTGTTTGGCAAGATGGAAGCTGTAAATTGAAAGACATTGAGAAAATCAAACTGTACAAATGACATGTACTACGACTTTCAACTGGTTCAAATAAGACTTTCTGGTATGTTTGTAAAAAAATAAAAAAATACTCCGGAAGAGACCGAAAAAAACATGTACAGTATCAAACAAACACAAAAGGACACATACAAAATGTCAGTGTGTAAGATCAGTACCATTTTTCCTTAAGTCATAGCATAATTTAAAGATCAGGCACTTGATAACATTTTCCTAAGTATACTGTACATGTAATGCGCTGAAAGATGGGGCACATTGGTGATTTATTTCCATAGGGAAAGGGAGTCCAGTTTAGGGACTTGAAGGCCTAGATATGACATACGGCCACTACAAACTCAGATATTTATAGACAACTGTCCATCTAAGCTTTCAGTAAACCTTAGTCTTCAGTTCTTTAATAGCTTCAACATTGTTTCCCACTTTGACACCAAAAAAAACAAAAAACAAATAGGCCACGAAAATGTCCTTGCTGTTCATTTTGATTCTCAAGTGGATTGCAGTGATATCTTATTCATAGTTTGTAAAAAGGCCCCTCTAGATTAATTGAGATGTCGTTTTCTTTTCGATAAGGCATCAGGAGAGAAAAAGGTCCTGCTTCTCTGTGAATGGTGAATCCTTGGCACTCTTCCGAAGAAAGTTTTTGTTTTGTTAAAATTTAACACAAAGCAAATTATATTAGATTTAAAAATGTAGTGCAAATTATGCCGGAACATTCTTTTTACTCTCCACCCCCACTTTTCACTTATTGTATCCAAAATTGTCAATGTTGTGAAAAAGTTCATTTTAATGAGCAGCATGAATAAATATTAAATAATACATGTTGATTTAATATATCCTCTTCAATTCTTTGAATTGTCTTTGAAAGATTGTAAACATGATCAGGCAAAGCCCTTGTTGGTCACAGTACTCTTGGTGTCGGAATACTGTGTTAAACCTTAGGTGGGAAAATTATAGAGAGAGGGAGAAAGTTACCAATCAAATCTTGAAAAAGTTAGTTGACAATAACTTCCTTCATAAACTTAATAATAACCTGTTTGAATGGGAGGAGCTGCTTACCTCAGTAGCAAAGACACACTGTTCAGCTTGCTGTTCAGTCTGGATGATGAAAACTGGGTGGTACAAGCCTTCTTTAGGGAAGCTCATTGGTGGAACCATTATGCTGCCTTCTGATTTCCTGTTGAAAGAGATAGAGGGAGGGAAAGGAGGTCAGGTTTGGTTCCATAGGCGCCATGGAATCATACATGAGGGTTTCAAAAATCTGATAAAGCCTGAGCGTCACATAGTGAGAGATCAAGTTGTAACATGTTGCTGGGTTCAATACAAGCACTCCAAACTCTAGGGCACTGGTGATCACGTACTCTCTGCTTCATTGGCACAATGCCGTTTGAGTTTGACGAGGCATACTTACTGGTCAAATTTGTTCTTGGCATGACGGTCCTCCTCCTTGGCCAAGTTGTAGTCAACCATCTTCTGCTTGTAGGCCGCCTTGTCTCCGTTTTTGTCTGCGGGGCCCGAGGTCAGCGCTGCGTCCTTATTGGACACCTTGTAATGGCCGCCGGGAATGAGGAAAGCTTCCTTCTCTCGGAGGCTGGACAAGGGGTTGGAACCACCTATGGGCCGGTTGTTGACCGTCTCCAGGTCGTTACGAACGGAAGACGCCATGGCCTTCCGCCCACGCCTTATCTGGCTTAGGACCACGATGGCAGCACACACCACCAGGGTGAGGGTGACCAGGCCCAGGGCGAAGGAGACAACCAGGACTGCGGGCAAGCCGTCTGCCTTGGGCTTGGCGGTGGGTTTGAGGCTAAACTCGCATCGGGAGCCCATGAAGCCGGCCGGGCACTGGCACACAGGTCCGGTGAAGTGGGTGTAGCAGGTGCCTCCATTCTGGCAGGGGAAGACGGAGCATGCATCAGCGCGGACGCTGCAGTCCTTCCTGGTGAAGCCCAGGGTGCAGGTGCAGGTAAAGTCGTTGACGCCGTCCACGCAGGTCCCAGCGTTGTGGCAGGGGTTGCGGGCGCAGTCATCGATGTTGATCTCGCAGCGCGGCCCAGTGAAGCCAGGACGACAACGACACATCAGGCTGTGGCCCAGATCCAGGCACTGGCCACCTATCACAGAGACAGACAGAGACAGAGCGAGGGGGGGGGGGGGGGGGGGGGGGGTTCTAATCACTGCACACTCAACATGTTTATCAAAACTTGAAGTGCAGGTATGAGTGGCAAAGCTTCTTATGGAAGGCAAATATATACTGTGCATATTTGCTTCCTACACCAACAGGAATTTAGCCAATTACAGATAAGCTTGTGCTCATTCCCACATGAAGTACAGTACAGTGTAGCTAATGAGGACCCAGGGGGGACAAAACAGCCCACAACATTCTAAGACTAGTTTTTTCCACCTCATAATGACAGCTTTATCTCACCCCTTATATCAGTCTGAGCCAAGAGCCAAGTGTCTTTTGTATCATGCCTATGCTGCATTTTTTACATTTTAGGCTCGGACTGGATGCATGTCAAAACAAAACTGAGTTTACGTGCAAAAAAGAAAACATTTCTAAAAACCCATGATGGTAACTGCCAAAGAATGTGTCACAGCACAGGTTGAGTTATGTCGTCAGGCGGACAGATAAGAGTTTGTGAGCAGTTCCAACATAACAATCAGAAGTCCTGGTAGGTTTCCCTCACCAAGACAGTGGTTGTGCTGTTAGGGGGATGCTTACCGTTAGCACAGGGGTTGTTGCTGCAGCGGTCAATCTTCTTCTCGCAGTTGGAGCCCATGTAGCCGGCAGGACAGCGGCAGGAGTAACCACCGGTCACCTGCTCCATGCAGGTGCCACCGTTGAAGCAGGGCCCGTCGGCACAGGTCATCGCACTGATCTCACAGTTCTTCCCGTAGAAGCCTTGGGGGCAGGTGCAGGTGTAGTCACTCTCCCGATCCTGGTAATATAAAAAGGGATAGGTTTGCGTTTCATAGTGGACAATTAAAGACTTGGACTGTGAGTAGCAGCTTTTAATCCTGAGAGATAAATGCAACACAGAACTTACATTGCAGCTGCCTCCGTTCTTGCAGGGGTTGCTGTCACACTCGTTGGTTTCGATCTCACAATTGTTGCCACTGAAGCCCGGCCTGCAGGTACAGGTGTAGCTGCCCTGGCCTGTGTTGGTGCAGGGAGCATCGTTCATGCAGGGCTTGTGGTTGGTGCAGTAGTTGAGGTCCTGGTTGCAGAACAGTCCTCCCCAGCCCTCTTTACAGTCGCACTGCCACGGCTGGCCGCAGGTGCCATGCAAGCAGCCAGGATAGCGGACGCACTCGTCACAGAGGGGTCCCTGCCACCCTAGGCGGCACTTGCACTCGCCAGGGGCCTCACAATAACCGTGCTTCTCACTACAGCCAGACCAGCAGATGGCTTTAGAGATAGGGGGAAATTTTTTTGAATGAGTGTTTCCCTTTCTAATCACAAAACAACCACCCCTTCACTGAGCTCAGACACATCAAGTATTTGTTAAGTACTAAACTAAGCAGCTGGTACGCACACAAAAGGAACACATGCCATATTTGTTCACGCAAGGGAGCGCACATTAAGTTCCAACGCGTGTCGCTGTTAAACCATACACTCAGCTTCCATGGTTGGCCCGAACAAAAGATGCAAACTCTATATTTGAATAGACAGAAGCACATTTTTTTACCAGAATATGTCGTTGAAATGTCTGAATTAACTATTTCAAGAATTCTGAACAACAACCTTAAAAAAAAATTAAAAGACTTGGCTTTATCGTTTAAAAAACTTTGTAGTCCTTCTGTACACTTACGTTCTGAACAATATTCTCCTTTCCAACCCGACAGGCACATTCTGGTGCCCGCGGCATCACAAGTATAGTGTCCGAATGGGTCGTCACGGGGACGGCAGTAGTCTGAGCAGCTGTCACCGTGGTAGTGTTCATCGCAGACAACGTGGTAAGAATAACGAAGTTCACTTTGCTCTTCAAAATGTACATCCTGTGACCAATCCTCGCCAATGTCTAGTCTTCTACGGGTGGCCAAGCGGCTGATCAAGTTATTCTGGTTTTCTATTAAAGAGAGAGACATTGAGCAGACGAAAAAGAAAATACATTCCTAAAATACAATCTTGTGAGTTAATAGCTTTAAAAAAATCTATATATATTGTCTAATCAAATATGACCGTATTTTTGCAAATACGTAAAACGTGTTTATACTCAAACGCTTGTGCTGGGAATGACTGTTAGAGGAATATCTAAGCCACTTTCCGTCCTCTAGAGGGAGCGTGACTGAAGGCTACCTACCTGTGGACTGGCCGTCGGAGGACTCTGCGTTCCAGGCTTCAACAATGAGCGAGAATGTACCCTACAATCCACACAGGAAAAATATATACTTTGTCAAAAAGCTGTAAAAGGCGAGATTATTTAAAGTGTAAACTCTTCATGAAAAGCTTCATGCCATTACCCAATCTATGAAATGTACCACAAGGCATTAACCATTAAAGGCACAGTGCTGTAAAAAACGTGATTTCCCTTTGTTTTAAATATACTTCCATAATACAGTGACATTGTGAAAATGATGATAATGCCGTTTTAGTTTAAGAGGTGTTTGTAAAGACGGCCTGAAATTTCAGCCTGTTTCGGTGAGATGGAGTTTTGGCCTGCCTGATGACATCACCCGGTGGTACATTAGTTAATAGACAAATAAGAGAGTTCCCCACTCCCAGTCAGTCCTAGCACAATTCTCACATGCGAAATTGCTCTTTACCAAGAAGACATTTTTGTTTCTTCTTGACCATTTATTTGAAAACAATCACAGTAAGGCACTTAATTGTTACCCAGAAAGGATTTGATATTGAGATAAAAACTGCTGCATTGGACCTTTAATTTCCCATCAGCTCTATGGTATATTGAGTATGTGTACAGTAGGCTACTCACCGGCCACTTGAAATGGAAAGGCACTCTGATGGGTACGCTACTGGAGATGGAGCTCGGGTCAGCACTGAAGATTTCGGTCAGTCCCATGCCATAAGTGCAGGGGGGCTCAGGTGAGATGACATCTTGGGAATGTTTAAGGCAGACTCGGAAGAATATCTGGCAGTCCCTAGACCGTTTACAGACACTACGGGTACTACTGAAGGAGTGTACTTTCAACTCAAACACACCGGACGACTCGACCTACAGGAGATAATAAGTACATATCAGTGCGTAAAAGGCGCGACTGCACAGGTTACTAACTCATAACATAACTCTATCAATCTTGTACGGGTACTCACCAGTGGCGTTGATATCAACGCCAAAAAACACGTTAATAACAAATGAGCCATTCTGGGAAGTGTTTCTTCGTCTGCTATGAAAGTTTAGCAGACAGCGCCAGATATCCAATATAGAGGGGAAATGTATTGTATCCCAAAACAAGAAAAAAAATATCACGTGCGAAATGTAACAATAGAGCGCACTTCTTGTCAGATGTTTTTAGTCTTCATACAATACTTAATATAAATGGAGCTCACAACGAAAATAAAATCCCTTTGCTCTGCGGAGCAGTTGCACTCTGGACTTCTACCTTTAGTTACGTGAAGTGGAACGTGCACCAGGGATTTTATACCGCCTTCCAGCATGAGGGGGGAGGAAGTGGGCGCGAATGAAGGGGTGTGTGTCAAAGGCTGTGCAGACTTGGATGCAATTTGGGGACTGTTTACGATGTGCTTTGATTCTGTGTCACCAAATTGGATAGGGTAATATAACGAAATGCAAACCCATTTAAGTTTAAGGCTCTATGGACACTTCAGCCACATACCTGAACGGAAATGTGAAGAAATAGGCTATATATATATATATATATATATATATATATATATACGCGTTGAAAGAACTGCGCACCATGATTGCGAAGAGACCTAACCTAAACTCGTGTGATTTAAAAAACAAACATATTTTGATCTATGATTAGACATTAATTTCAAGACGTAGGAAATTAAAGGACTGGATACATGCAATGTTGAATACACTTTGTCGATGGGGAAATGTAGGTTTGCTGTGTAAGCGTGATAGGGTCATAATGTGATTGGCCATGAAAAAATCCCCAGTGACTTTACTTCTATTAAGCAGTGGTTAGTTTTCTCCTCTTTTTGTTTTCTTCGGCGTGCCGCGTGCCACCCTATTCTTCATGGATGTTTTCGTCCTTTTCTCCTGGGAGGGAGGACAATGGCGGTGTACGGTGGAGGGGAGGAGGGGGCTTCGCGCACACCACTTTAATTCAGCCCCAGAACTGTAATTGTTCTGACGCGTGAGGCCTCAAACCGGCAGACTTCGGAGCGAGATATTTTATTGTGTCATCAAAAGATTCGGAGGGGTAGCACTGGAAATGTCAGATAATTGCTTTTGTATGAAGGAGGGGGGGGGGGGGGGGGGGGGTCATGACTACAGCTGTATGATAATCAACGGCACCTGACTATGCAACCCACCTTCTCCTTCCATAGGCTGGGCTACACAACATCGCTGCGTAATAAGCACCCAATGTCAGAGAAGGGAAAAGTGAATCATTTCCATGGGTAAATAGCATTGTTTTTGACTGGACAGATTAGGGGGTAGCCTATCCTACACCACAGCACAGCTAATGATGTAGGATAGGCTACCGTATCTCATGCTGCTCGGGTCCAGGCAGAGTAAGTAGCATACAATCCATTCCACTTTTGTATAATTAAAATGTAGGCCCATGAAGATCGCTACAATTAGGTCTACGCGCGAGCGTGCAGGCAGGAGATGAGCATGATATAAGTCAATATGAATAAATCCTGTCCCTCATTAGGTCAGTACAGGTGCATCAAAACTGGGACCGAGAGACTGAAAAACAGCGTCTATCTCAAGGCCATCAGACAGTTAAATAGACGACACTAGCTGGCCCATGCCCAGTACCCTGTCTTGAACTTTAGTCACTGTCACTAGACGACTACCACCCGGCACCGTTGAGGCTGCCGGGTGGATATATTCTATCCATATTGTCTAAATATACACAGTATCAGTCAAAAGTTTGGACACACCTACTCATTCAAGGGTTTTTCTTTATTTTTACTATTTTCTACATTGTAGAATAACAGTTAAGACATCGAAACAATTAAATAACACCTATGGAATCATGTAGTAATCAAAAAAGTGTTAAACAAATCAAAATATATTTTATATTTTTCAAACTAGTCACCCTTTGCCGTGATGGCACCTTTGCACACTTTTGGAAAGAATTCAGACCCTTTGACTTTTTCCACATTTTGTTACTTTACAGCCTTATTCTAAAATTGATTAAAAACAATCTACACACAATACCCCATAATGACAAAGCGAAAACGTTTTTTTCACAATGTTTGCACATTAAAAATAAAACACTGAAATTTCACATTTACATAATTATTCAGACCCTTTACTCAGTACTTTGTTGAAGCACCTTTGACAGCGATTACAGCCTCATGGATATGACACTACAAGCTTGGCACACCTGTATTTGTGTAGTTTCTCCCATTCCTCTCTGCAGATCCTCTCAATCTCTGTCAGGTTGGATGGGGAGCATTTCTGCAGAGCTATTTTCTCCAGAGATGTTGGATCAGGTTCAAGTCCGGGCTCTGGCTGGGCCACTCAAGGACATTCAGAGACTTTTCCCGAAGCCACTTCTGCATTGCCTTGGCTGTGTGCTTAGGGTCGTTGTCCTGTTGGAAGGTGAACCTTCACCCCAGTCTTATGTCCTGAGCGCTATGGAGCAGGTTTTCATCAACGGTCTCTATGTACTTGCTCCGTTTATCCTTCCCTCAATCCTGATTAGTCTCCCAGTCCCTGCCGCTGAAAAACATCCCCACAGCTTGCTGCCACCACCATGCTTCACCGTAGGGATGGTGCCAGGTTTCCTCCAGACGTGACGCTTGGCATTCAGGCCAAAGAGTTCAATCTTGATTTCATCAGACCAGAGACTCTTGTTTCTCATGGTCTGAGAGTCCTTTAAGTGCCTTTTGGCAAACTCATTCTGGAAGGTTCTCCCTTCTCCACAGAGGAACTCTGGAGCTCAGTAAGAGTGACCATTGGGTTCTTGGTCACCTCCCTGACCAAGTCCCTTCTCCCTGATTGCTCGGTTTGGCCAGGTGGCCAGCGCTAGGAAGAGTCTTGGTGGTTCCAGACTTCTTCCATTTAAGAATGATGGAGGCCACTGTGTTCTTGGCGACCTTCAGTGCTGCAGACATTTTTTGGTACCCTTCCCCAGATCTGTGCCTTGACACAATTCTGTCTAGGAGCGCTACGGACAATTCCTTCGACCTCATGCCTTGGTTTTTGCTCTGACATGCACTGTCAACTGTGGGACCTTATATAGACAGGTGTGTGCCTTTCCAAATCATGTCCAATCAATTGAATTTACCACAGGTGGACTCCAATCAAGTTGTAGAAACATCTCAAGGATGATGAATGTAAACAGGATGCACCTGAGCTCAATTTAGAGTATCATAGCAAAATTTAGATTATCTCCAAAATACTTATGTGGATAAGGTATTTCTGTTTTTTATTTTGACTAAATTTGCAAACATTCCTAAAAATAAAGGTGTCCAAACTTTTGACTGGTACTGTATACACTGTATATACACCGGTCTACTGTCCATTGCTCTTGTTTCCTGGCCCAAGCAAGTCTCTTCTTATTAATGGTGTCCTTTAGTAGAGGTTTCTTTGCCGCAATTCAACCATTAAGGCCTGATTCACTCAGTCTCCTCTGAACAGTTGATGTTGAGATGTGTCTGTTACTTAAACTCTGTAGCATTTATTTGGGCTGCAGTCTAAGGTGCAGTTAACTCTAATTAACTTATCCTCTACAGCAGAGGTTTCCTGTGGTGGTCTTCATGAGAGCCAGTTTCATCAGAGCGCTTGATGGTTTTTGCGATTGCACTTGAAGAAACTTTCCAAGTTCTTGACATTTTCTGGATTGACTGACCTTCATGTCTTAAAGTAATGATGGACTGTCATTTCTCTTTGCTTATTTGAGCTGTTCTTGCCGTAATATGGACCTGGTCTTTTACCAAATAGGGCTATCTTCTGTATACCACCCTTACCTTGTCACAACACAACTGATTGGCTCAAACACATTAAGGAAAGAAATTCCACAAAAGTACCTTTTAACAAGGCACACCTGTTAATTTAAATTAATTTCAGGTGACTACCTCATGAAGCTGGTTGACAGAATGCCAAGAGTGTGCAAAGCTGTCATCAAGGTAAAGGGTGACTACTTTGAAGAATCTCAAATCTCAAATATATTTTTTATTTGTTTAACACTTTTTTGGTTACTACATGATTCCATGTGTGTAATTTGATAGTTTTGATGTCTTCACTATTATTCTACAATGTAGAAAATTGTAAAAAATAAAGAAAAACCCTTGAATGAGTATGGGGGCCAAACTTTTGACTGGTACTGTATTGTATTTGACCAATAAAATGTGATTATTTGATTGTAACTGTTCCAGCTTCAACTACACATAGCAGGTAGGCATATAGAATCTGTGATATACCGTTTTGGGTACGGCTGTCTGTTTATGTATCTCTGTAATGGTGCCGATGGCCCTCGAGTGGCTTCCAGTCAAGTGGATTGTGTCCGCCATATTCTCTCTGTGAAAACATGAACAGTTGTCCGGTCGTTCGTTCTATCCAAACCTCTGAAGGAAGGCTATTGCAATGGAATAACTACTAAATAATCAGATGAAGGGAGTGTAGTCTAATAGCTTTAGCCTAGAACATTTCCTTGTTGACGCTGTACTGCCTAGTTAAATAAAGGTTAAATAAAGAAACAAAAAATGACAATGAACATTTAAAGGCGTAATTAAAAACGTAAAGGAATAACAAAAAGAACCATAAATCTGAAGTCCACACGACAGCGACATTATCTGTAGCCTACAATCTAATGTGTGTCAGTAGACTGCGTGTGCTTGCTGTTGCGGGGATCTACAGAGACAATGGGCAGCTTTGCAAACTGTTGCTCATCTTCGGCGCTCGTCTATTGTAATGCTAATGAGGGCCGCGCGTGCCTCGGCTGGCCCTGACTACCACAGGCACGCTTCGGCTGAACCGCGTCACAAAAATAAAATAAAAAAATAGGGTACAGATGAACCTCTATTGTCATTATTTTGTTGGATAATTATCCAGATTGGGTGCTTTCGCGGCTTGAGTTCCAACTCGGGACAAAAGACCGGATAAATAAATATGAACTGTTCTCTGTAAACAATAAAAGTTGCCATCATGCGTGTCCACAACCGGACGGAACGCATCCTTTGTATGAGATTGCTTTAACCAAAACAACAATGCAAGTTGTGTGGTTTTAATACGACAGCATGTTGTGTTATGACACTTTTGATAGGATATGAATGTCAACAATGACCTTTTTATTAGGTCCATGGCACTAAGCCTTCTATCCAATACACATTTGAGTCAGTGAAAGCAGATAATTGCCTGAAACAATGACAGCATACGTAACATCCAATGCACATTTTGTTTTGCGTATTTACGCTCTCATGGGAGCTATAGTCAAATGCGTCAAACACTATAGTCGGAAAAATTGCGCCCAATTCTTGACACTCGTTGATTTTGTTGCAGAGAAGGTGGTGTGCGTGCGTAGAAGCATGGTATTATGCAGTGCTTGACTTGGGCGGAAGCTGTCCGGAACGCCGTACCGGCACTTCCATTTTTGGTGGAATTGCATACTGGCTCTTGTATAAAAACAAAGTAGCCTATTTCTGGCAGATTCACACACCGAGGCAAAAAAGGTTGATCAATGCAGAATGAAGGCGGGATCTTCATTGAATAGCAGTGAAGGATGGATATTCATTTCCTGATTCCGCTATGTTTCAAGTTTATTTGCCGCTAGTCTGTGAATGTGTGAGTGACTGAGTATAGGCTGTTCAAGATTTCGCAGATTGAAAATGTGCCAGCATGAATGGCATGATGCGCGGTTACAAATTGACAACTGAGGGTTTGTAAGGTCATGAAAAGTCATGAAAATTGGTTTTATAATTGTCATTAATGTAATTCATAAAAGCACACTTTTAAATATGATCAATCAATTAAAAAAATAATAAAATCAAAACATAACTTGTAGCAGTTCTCGGTAGTTAACTATAGCTAATTAAGTATTCATTTTGTTGTTACCTTTCCACCAGCACTGTTGAGCCTAAATAAATCTGCACCGTTGGAAAATTGGGATTCCCAAGATTAAACAGTAGCCATGCAATTGCGGAAACGTTAAACATATTCTAAGAATAGCCTAATGGACAAATAACTTGCTGTGCATAGATCTCCCCTGCAACCTGAGTATTTGAGCCTTATACATAAACATGTCTAGATAGATACCTTGATTCCCAATAGCCCACATTAATGTTGAAAAATCCTGCACACCCAGGAGCTCTCCAGATGGAGGGTTGACCACAGGTTAACAACATGTGACTATAACAGTGCAGTTCTATGTGGGGGACTAAGTGCCTTGATCAAGGACACAACGGCAGGAGGTGATAGGTCTACATGGGATCAGACACAGCAGCTTTCCAGTGTCAAAAATGCTTACTTTTTCATGTAGGCTATAATAATAGTCATGGAAATTTGGTTGAAAGCCATGGAGGTCATGGAACATGTGTATAAACCGTTAAAAGTGAATAATCAGAGGTTTCTATACCATAATGTCGTTAGTGAATTTCGGTGAACAAATGGACCGACTTGGAAAAAGACAGCTCCTGCACTTCTACCATCCCAAGTCAAGCACTAGTATTATGCAAATGAATATCAGATACAATTGTTAGGGAAAGGCCTACGCAGGTGTCGCGCGCGTGACTTGTCATGAGAGGAATTCGACGAAGGGAGAAAGAATAGTAAAATAAGTCGATGGCCAGATGGCACGATCGAATATGTGCATAATTGTAATTTGCCTATGTTTGCAGAGGCAGATATTCGACAGGACATGACAGCACGCATTTAACAAGTATTTAGCATGCATAATGTCCATGGAACGAGCTTGTCAGAAATGTTAATGTTATGAAATAAAAAATATTTGGTCGATTTGCATCTAAATGTTGTGCTATTTCTTCAACCATATAGGAACAGCTTTTGGGCAAATGTTCTAGCACTTGCCACTCAACTCGCCACACGTGCCCAAAGTCCAAATGGTGTAGGACTCGTCGCTTTTGCCATAGTGTGGCGTGTGTCTGACCTGTGGTGCTAAAACTGGGAGGAGTAAAAGAGGGAACAACCTGGAGGAGCGGAAAGACGCACTGCGAGAACATTTGGAGAGGTGTTACTCGGTGGCAGAAGGCATAGGGCGCCTATAAATGTGAATTTGCTCATTCTGTAGAGGTGTCAAGTGTAACACCACAGGCCGATTCCCAGGCTTTCTGCCGCGTGCATGTTCATTAAATAGCAGTTTAAGGTGGCACTTTATGTTCGTAGAGTTTGGTCGCACCTTTCCACGAGCAGATTTTGCTTGGTCTAAATGAAATGGCACATTGCCCTTTGCATGCCACATGGACAGGCCTATTCATTTCTTACCCCCAACTTATCCTAGCCTACTCAAATAAGGTCAAACTCTGCTGGTAATAAAAATTACCTCACTAAAGCAGACAGAAAAAAAAACTACTTTTGTCCAGATCTATGTAAATGACATCCCTAGTGCATTACGTAATTGTCACTTCAAATGAAATTGTATTTGTCACATGCTTAGTAAACAA
This sequence comes from Salmo trutta, assembly GCF_901001165.1. NCBI lineage: Eukaryota > Metazoa > Chordata > Actinopteri > Salmoniformes > Salmonidae > Salmo > Salmo trutta. The sequence continues at coordinate 53,503,164 of NC_042969.1, read as the reverse complement.
CAAAACAATATGTCACTATAGTCATTTGATTGGTAGTACTAGTTCTTTATTACTTGAACTATAACGCATGGGAAAGTGTAATTCAATTTAAAATGTGACACATTCAATCGAATTTCGTTATCTTCCAACCCAGTAGCCTACTTCTGATAGTTCTACTAATTATTAAGATATTATTCTATTAAAATATGCAGATTAAATCAATACTTCGTTAAGTATATAAGTAAATAACCATGAAATTAAAATAAAGATTAACTCTCACTCATTTTCACAAGAAAGCCTGTGGCCATTTGTATTTTGGCACGTGTTCGTCTGTCTAGGGGGGAACCAAAAAGCCCCGACACCTCACAATTTGCAGGCATTTGTGAATTGAGCCATCACATGCTGCTCCCTTCACACCTTACTCTCAAACGGTGGCATTATCATCTAGCTGTATTCCAATTGGCGTCACACAAAGTCATGTGTTTCTGTAAAGTCTATTCAAACGATTTTTTTCCCCTCTTGATGAATGTTCTATTAATTGCCCACACTATGGGCAATGCTATTTTACAGCAACAGGTTACAGCAAATATGTTTTCATAATACAATAAAACAATACATTTTGTCAAACGAACACATTTTCTCCTAGTTTGTGCAAAATCCAAGAACAGGGACTTCAGGCTTAGTGATTTCACAAATGACGTCCAATCCCTCAAACAAATATATTTTAAATCCTCGCTAAAATAAGTATCATTCTCAAATAGAGAAATAAAGAAGGATTTTAGACACCTTAAAACCCAACATAAATATCCATCAGAGGACGAGGCGCATTGATCGACCCTAATCTAGCATTGCAAATATTTGTGCCGAGATCAGCTGCGTTTAAACTGCAAATACCCTAGTGCCAAATACTGAAGAGGCTCATAGTGTTTGTCAGCAGTTAATCGTCACAATACTCAATTACGACCTTATTTGTCATTTGCTAAAGTCCTACTTGAGATGCTCTGGCACATGGCCATTGACTACCTCCAGCCCATTGTCTGACCCACAACTGTAAATAGGAGTTGGTAGAGGCACACTCACTCAATCCGGCCTATGGTTGAAAAACGTTCGATGTTGTGGAGTATTCTTCCAACAGTACCAGTTGGAACGTTTGGACACACCTACTCATTTAAGGGTTTTTCTTTATTTTAATATTTTCGACACTGTAGAATAATAGTTAAGACATAACTATGAAATAACACATAGGGAATCATGTAGTAACCAAAAAAAGTGTTAAATCAAAATTTATTTTATTTTTCAGATTCTTCAAAGTAGCCACCCTTTGCACCCTCTTGGCATTCTCTCAACCAGCTCCATGAGGTAGTTACCTGGAATGCTCTTCCAACAGTCTTGAAGGACTTCCCACATATGCTTAGCACTTGTTGGCTGCTTTATCTTCACTCTGCAGTCAAACTCATCCCAAACCATCTCAACTGTGTTGAGGTTGGGTGATTGTGGAGGCCAGGTTATCTGATGCAGCACTCCATCACTCTCCTTTTTGGTCAAAATGCCATTACACAGCCTGGAGGTGTGCTGTGGGTCATTTTTGCGACTGCACTTGAAGTTCTTGAAATTTTACAGATTGACTGACCTACGTGTTTTAAAGTAATGATGGACTGTCATTTTTCTTTGCTTAATCGAGCTGTTCTTGCCATAATATGGACTTGGTCTTTTACCAAATAGGGCTATCTTCTGGATACCAACAGTACCTTGTCACAACACAACGGATAGGCTCCAACGCATTAAGGAAAGAAATTCCACAAATTAACAAGGCACACCTTTTAATTGAAATACATTCCAGTTGGATGAGAGAATGCCAAGAGTGTGCAAAGCTGCCATCTAGGCAAAGGGTGGCTACTTTGAATCTCAAATATACTGCTCCAAAAAATAAAGGGAACACTTAAACAACACATCCTAGATCTGAATGAAAGAAATAATCTTATTAAATACTTTTTTCTTTACATAGTTGAATGTGCTGACAACAAAATCACAAAAATAATCAATGGAAATCCAATTTATCAACCCATGGAGGTCTGGATTTGGAGTCACACTCAAAATTAAAGTGGAAAACCACACTACAGGCTGATCCAACTTTGATGTAATGTCCTTAAAACAAGTCAAAATGAGGCTCAGTAGATTCAACATATTGCCATGAAAGCACCTGACTGATGTAGTTCACATGACATGTTTGTTTGTGCCAAATCACACAAGATGCTAGATTTCATATTTTTTTTCTTTATTTGGGACTTTGTGAATGGTTCACAAAATGAATCTAATAGAACATTCAACAAGCATATATTCAGACATGTCGATCCATTTTCACTTAGTATGTGTGGCATCAGCTCAATTTCACATGGCTTGCCTTGGCTTGATTTGCTGAAAATGTCTCTCCCACTCATTCCTACAGCGCAAGCTCCAGCCTCTGTTGCACACAGTCCCGTTGGCATCGGCAGTACCTGTCCAAGGCATGACTTCTCATTGGTGGAGATAAGCTTAGAGAGTCTCAGAGTGCACCATGTTTAATATTAATATCCTTTACCCTGACCAGCTCAGTCTTAGATATGCACTAAGCAAAACAAATAATTCGCTGTTGTTCAAAGCTGATCAAACTCCATTCCAGAGCACCAAATCCAAGTGCATGGGAGTTGCAGATAAGAGCACTGTTCTCTGGTCAGTTCCCTGTATGACCGGCTGGTGAGTAGAAGTGGATGAACTAATGTGGACTGAAACGGTTCAATCAGTAATGTCTAACCACTCAGCACCATTTTGTATATGTCAGTGCCAACACCAGAGCATCTGACATCCAGGAAGTGATGTCGCTGGCGACAGAGGTACGAGAATGTTATTTTGGAGCCTTGCTCCTTTCCAGCTCATCCCCCCAAAGACATGCTTGCGACAGTCAAAAGTCCAGCTGATTGGATGGTCTCTCCTCCCCCACTCCAGAGACACCCGCCGCCCACCCTGCCGAGTGACTGTGGCCTGCCATCCTTTTGGCCTGACACTGGAGGGGTGGGCTGCGATTGGTGGGTGCGAGTGAGGGGGCCACTCACTCTTGTTTGGAACGCCAGAACCTTCCGGCGATTGAGCCCAAGGACATGCCCTGCTTCTTCTGCTTGGTCAGCTCTGCCAACCTCTGTTCTTCTTCCTGTCCCCACACAAACAAAACAAAATCTACAGTTACATCAGTACAATGGACTATTGCTCCAAAGCTCTCGCAAAACAGTTGGAGAAAGGGCATCAAGCTATCAACAGTGAAAAGGTTTTTCCCTACAGAAAATGTCATGTTTCTTGAGGATGAGGACACTTCTCTTATGTTAATAATATTGGTAATGTTAGTGTATTTGTTAGTTGTCATCCATTGCTCCTATACATTGGGTTTGTTTAGACTGTACCTGTGCTAACTGCGCTTGTCTGCGTTTGAAGGCCTCTACGGGGTCATCTTCCAGTGCATAGTTCTCCAGGACGGAGCGGACGTCATCCACTCCACTGAGAGCAATGGCTGCCAGAGAGAAACACGAGTGAATAGCGTGTCTGGGAAGGAACAGGTTGGTCAACACACACACTGACCACACACACACACACACACACACACACACACACACACACACACACTTACTCTTGAGAAAATGAGCTAGGTCATAGAGTGTTCGGTCCTCTGAGTTGCCGTCCCATTTCGTCAGAGCCATGCCATTGAAAGGCTGCAGGCTGAAAGCTTCCCTCTTACAGTCTACCACTATCACCTTGGAAGTGTCCCGGTTCAGACACGACACGTCCTACAGGGGGGGGGAAAGAGTTGAGTTACAAGACACTCTGAAGGAATTTATCTAAAGTTTCGATAAAAAAATAAATAAAAAATCTATCCCTTTCATTGTTTAATGGTAATTGTGACAATTGGAAGAAATACACAAATGGCTTGCAATCACCTTTTTTCATCAATGAATGTAATGTTTGTATATGCAAACATTACATTTATTGATGAAAAAAGATGATTGCAAGCCATTTGGAAAGTATTCAGGCGCCTTGACTTTATCCCCCCCAAAATCTGTGTTACGTTACAGCCTTATTCTAAAATTTACTAGAACATTTTTTCCCCTATCAATCTACACACAATAACGACAAAGCGAAACAGGTTTAGACATATTTGCAAATATATTAAAAATATAAAAACAGAAATACCTTATTTACATATGCATTCAGACCCTTGATACTCGAAATTGAGCTCAGGTGCATCCTGTTTGCATTGATCGTCTCAAAATGTTTCTACAAATTGGAGTCCACTGGTGATAAATTAAATTGATTGGACAGGATTTGGAAAGGCCGACACACCTGTCTATGTAAAAACAAAAGGTCCCACAGTTGACAGTGCATGTCAGAGCAAAAACCAAGCCACGAGGTCGAAGGAACTGTTCGTAGAGCTCCGAGACAGGATTGTCTCGAGGCACAGATCTGGGAAAGTGTACCAAAAACATTTCTGCAACATTGAAGGTCCCCAAGAACACAGTGGCCTCCATTCTAAAATGGAAGAAGTTTGGAACCACCAAGACTTCCTAGAGCTGGCCGCCTGGCCAAACTGAGCAATCAGGGGTAGAAGGGCCTTGGTCAGGGAGGTGACCAAGAACCTGATGGTCACTGACAGAGCTCCAGAGTTCCTCTGTGGAGATGGGAGAACCTTCCAGAAGGACAACCATCTTTCAATACTCTACCAAATCAGACAGAAACCACTCCTCAGTAAAAGTCATGACAGCCCGTTAGAGTTTGCCAAAAGGCAGCTAAAGGACTCTGACCATAAACAAGATTCTCTTGTCTGATGAAACCAAGATTTAACTCTTTGGCCTGAATTCCAAGCATCACGTCTGGAGGAAACCTGGCACTATCCCTACGATGAAGCATGGTGGTGGCAGCATTTGCTGTGGGGATGTTATTTAGCAGCAGGGACTGGGAGACTAGTCAGGATCGAGGGAAAGATGAACGGAGCAAAGTATAGAGAGATCCTTGATGAAGAGCGTTCAGGACCTCGGATTGGGGCGAAGGCAACTACCAACAGGACAACGACCATAAGTACACAGCCAAGACAATGCAGCAGTGGCTTCGCGACAAGTCTCCGAAAGTCAATGAGTCACCCAGCCAAAGCTCGGACTTGAACTCGGTCGAACATCTCTGGAGAACTGAAAATAACTGTGCAGCAACGCTTCTTATTCAAAACTGACAGATTGAGAGGATCTGCAGAGAAGAATGGGATAAACTCCCCAAATAGACTCGAGGCTGTAATCGGCGGTGCTTCAACAAAGCACTGAGTAAAGGATCTGAATACTTATGTAAATGTCAGTTCTTTTATACTTTAGCTAAAATTTCTAAAAACCTGTTTTCGCTTTGTCATTATGGGGATAGTGTGTGTAGTCTGATGAGGGAAATAAACAATTTAATCCATTTTAGAATGAGGTTGTAACAACAAAAATGTGGAATAAGTCAAGGGGTCTGAATACTTTCCGAATGCACTGTACACACATTTGTAGAGGGGAGAACAAACCCACTTCCGCTGGCCTGCCCTGTGCAGTCAGTTTCAGTGGTAGACCTGGGGAGCAGATGGAGAGGGATGCTCTCCACCTCACTGAGGTTATCTGGATCCCCCTGAGGTGCCCGCAGTGTGTGTGTGTGTGTGTGTGTGTGTGTGTGTGTGTGTGTGTGTGTGTGTGTGTGTGTCTCTAGAGGTATAGGAAAGAACCAGCACTCTCAATAAATAATCGGCATCTGCCTTCCTTCTGAGACAGGGCCCAATCCCCAAGAGAATGTGTGTGGATATGTGTATATTGAATTGTGTGTGTTTCTACATTAGCCCTTGTGTGAGGTGCAGTAACAAGTTTGTGAGTGATGTATTGATGTCTGTGCTTACAGTTGGTCAACCTTTATGATAACTTACTATTTCAGTCAGATAAATATAGTGTGTGTGTTTGGCACATGTGTAGTTGAGAGTTGGGCTGGTGGGCCGTGTGATGCATACAGTGCTTCAGAAAGTATTCATAACCCTTGACTTATTCCACGTGAGTTACAGCCTAAATTCAAAAGATGTGTATTTCTCACCCATCAACACAAAATTCCCCATAATGATAGTGAAAACATGTTTAGACATTTTTGCAAATGAAATCCAGAAACCCCTTTGCTATGACACTCCAAATTGAGCTCAGGTGTATCCAATTTCCTTTGATCACACTTGATATGTAGCTAAAATTGGGAGTCCACCTGTGGCCAATTCAATTGTTTGGACATGATTTAGAATGAAACACACCTGTCTATATAAGGTCCCACAGTTGACAATGTCAGAGCAGAAACTAGACCATGAAGTCTGAGGAACTGTCTGTGGATCTCAGAGAAAGAATTATGACGAGGCATATATTTGGGGAAGGGTAAAAAAACAATAACAATTCTAGAGTGTTGAAAGTTTCCAAGAGCGCAGTGTTCTCCATCATTGGGAAAAAATAAATAAAATCGAACTACCCAGACTCTGCCTAGAGCTGGCCGTCTGACCAAATTGAGCAACTGGGCAAGAATGACCTTGGTCAGGGAGGTGACCAAGAACCAATGACCACTCTGACAGAACTACAGAGTTCCTTGGCGAAGATGAGAGAACCTGCCAGAAGGACAAGTCTCTACAGCCCTTCACCATCTGGGAGAGTGATCAGATGGAAGTCACTCCTGAGAAAAAGGCACAACAGCACACCTGGAGTTTGCAAAAAGGAACGTGAAAGACAGATCACAAGCCAAAAGAGTGTGGTCTGAGGACACAAAAAATGGTCTGAATGCAAAGCGCTATGTCTGGAGAAAACCAGACACAGCTCATCTTCCCTACCGTGAAGCATGGTTGTGGCATCATCATGCTATGGGGATGCTTTTCAGCGGCAGGTACGGGGCGACTGGTAAGGATAGAGGGAACAATAAATGGAGACAAATACAGGCAAATCCTTGATGAGGACCAGCTTCGGATTGCAAAGGACCATAGACTGGGGCAAAGATTTATGTTCCAACAGGACAATGACCCCAAGCATACAGCCAAAGTAACACTGGAATGGCTTCAGAACAAGAATGTGATTGTTTAGGCCAGGTCATCTGATGCATCACTCCATCTTTCTCCTTGGTTAAATAGCCCTTACACAGCCTGGAGGAGTGTTGGGTCATTGTCCTGTTGAAAAACAAATGAAAGTCCCACTAAGCCCAAACCAGATGGGACGGCGTATCGCTGCAGAATGCTGTGGTAGCCATGCTGGTTAAGTGTGCCTTGAATTCAAAATAAATCAGACAGTGTGGGGGCACTTTGCTGCTCACACTATAACACCACCACCTCCATGCTTTACGGTGGGAAATGCACATGCGCAGATCATCCGTTCACCCACACCATGTCTGACAAAGGCACAGCGGTTGGAACCAAAAATCTAAAATTTGGACCAGACCAAAAGGACAAATTTCCACCGGTCTAATGTCCAAGGCTCATGTTTCTTGGCCCAAGCAAGTCTCTTCTTATTGGTGTCTTTTAGTAGTGGTTTCTTTGCAGCAATTCAACCACAAAGGCCTGATTCACAAAGTCTCCTCTGAACAGTTGATGTTGAGATGTGTCTGTTACTTGAACTCTGTGAAGCATTTATTTGGGCTGCAATTTCTGAGGCTGGTAACTGCAATGAACTTATACTCTGCAGCAGAGGTAACTGGGTCTTGCATTCCTGTGACAGTCCTCATGAGAGCCAGTTTCATCATAGCGCTTGGTTTTTGTGACTGCACTTGAAGAAACTTTCAAAGTTCTTGAAATGTTCCATATTGACTGACCTTCATGTCTTAAAGTAATGATTGACTGTTTCTCTTTGCTTATTTGAGCTGTTCTTGCCATAATTTGGACTTGGTCTTTTACCAAATAGGGCTAATTTCTGTATACCCCCCTACCTTGTCACAACACAACTGATAGGCTGAAACACAACTTCTTTGGGATCGTTGTCCCCTCCACGGGACGGTTGAGCTAACGTAGGCTAATGTGATTAGCATGAGGTTGTAAGTAACAAAAACATTTCCCAGGACATAGATATGTCTGATATTGGCAGAAAGCTTAAATTCTTGTTAACCTCTCTAGGGCAGGTGGCACCAAATCGTCCCACCTACGTAACAGCCCGTTGAATCCTGTGGCGCGATTTTCAAATACCTTAGAAATGCTATTACTTCAATTTCTCAAACATATGACTATTTTACAGCTATTTAAAGACAAGACTCTCGTTAATCTAACCACACTGTCCGATTTCAAAAAGGCTTTACAACGAAAGCAAAACATTAGATTATGTCAGCAAAGTACCCAGCCAGAAATAATCAGACACCCATTTTTCAAGCTAGCATATAATGTCACAAAAACCCAGAAGACAGCTAAATGCAGCACTAACCTTTGATGATCTTCATCAGATGACACACCTAGGACATTGTTATACAATACATGCATGTTTTGTTCAATCAAGTTCATATTTATATCAAAAACCAGCTTTTAACATTAGCATGTGACGTTCAGAAGTAGCATACCCCCCGCAAACTTCCGATGAATTTACTAACAATTTACTAAATTACTCACGATAAACGCTCACAAAAAGCATAACAATTATTTTAAGAATTATAGATACAGAACTCCTCTATGCGCTCGATATGTCCGATTTTAAAATAGCTTTTCGGTGAAAGCACATTTTGCAATATTCTAAGTAGATAGCCCGGCATCACAGGGCTAGCTATTTAGACACCCAGCAAGTTTAGCCTTCACCAAACTCCGATTTACTATTAGAAAAGTTTGATTACCTTTCCTGTTCTTCGTCAGAATGCACTCCCAGGACTTCTACTTCAATAACAAATGTTGGTTTGGTCCAAAATAATCCATAGTTATGTTCCAACAGCGACGTTTTGTTCGTGCGTTCAAGACACTATCCCAATGGTAAATAAGGGTCACGAAGTGCGCGTGACAAAAGATTTCTAAATATTTCATTACCGTACTTCGAAGCATGTCAACCGCTGTTTAAAATCAATTTTTATGCCATTTTTCTCATAAAAAAGCGATAATATTCCGACCGGGAATCTGCAATTAGGTAAACAGCCGAAAGAAAATACAGCACGGGGTCGACTCGGGCACGCGCCTAATTCCTTTGTCCTCTTATCGGCCACTTGGCAAAGGCGATAATGTGTTTCAGCCTGGGGCTGCCTCGTCATCGTTCAGCTTTTTCCCGGGCTCTGAGAGCCTATGGAAGCCGTAGGAAGTGTCACGTTACAGCTAAGATCCCCACTCTTCAATAAACAGAGACAAGAAGAACGACTCCTTGTCAGACAGGCCACTTCCTGCATGAAATTTTCTCAGGTTTTTGCCTGCCATATGAGTTCTGTTATACTCAGACACCATTCAAACAGTTTTAGAAACTTTAGGGTGTTTTCTATCCAAAGCCAATAATTATATGCACATTCTAGTTACTGGGCAGGAGTAGTAACCAGATTAAATCGAGGTACGTTTTTTATCCGGCCGTGTAAATACTGCCCCCTAGCCCTAACAGGTTAATCTAACTGCACTGTCCAATTTAGTGTAGCTATTCCAGTGAAAGAATACCATGCTATTGCTTGAGGAGAGTGCACAATTTTGAACATGAAAAGTTATTAATAAACAAATTAGGCACATTTGGGCAGTCTTGACAATTTTTTTAACAGAAATGCAGTGGTTCATTGGATCAGTCTAAAACTTTGCACATACACTGATGCCATCTAGTGGCCAAAAAATACATTATGGCCTCTCTTGCATTTCAAAGATGGTACAAACAAATTACAAAAGAACGGGTTTTTTTTTCTTTGAAATGCATTCCAGGTGAGTACCTCATAACGCTGGTTGAGAGAATGCCAAGCTGTCATCAAGGAAAAGAGTGGCTACTTGAAGAATGTCAAAAAATATTTGTTACTACATGATTCCATATGTGTTTTTATTGTTTTGATGTCTTCACTATTATTCTACAATGTAGAAAATAGTAAAAATAAAATCCCTTGAATGAGTAGATGTTCCAAAACTTTTGACCGGTAATATACACATTTCTGTATTCCATTTTTCAATAAATAAAAAAAACATGTTTGTTTTCACTTTATCCCCATAATGACAGTGTGTGTAAATGAGTGCTCTTTTTTAAAATTTTGAATTCAGACTGTAAAACAACATTTGGAATAAGTCAAGGGGTATGAATACTTTCTAAAGGCATTGTAGGGCTCCAGTTTCACAGCCAGCCGTGCTCTGTGATCCCCTAACAAAGCAACAGGCTGTAAGCCAGAGTAGGCATGTGTCCTACCCCCACACCCTCTCACAGGGTGACACACCCCTACCCACATGTTAGGTGTGCAGATAAACACACTGCACTAGTATGACAACTTAAATCTGACTCTCCCATGGAGAACAGAATGACAATTTGAACTAAAATAAATAAATAAAAACTGAAACGCTAATTTGGTGTGGCAGTCGAGCACTCAGTCTTTCAACTCCATCCAGTTGGTCCACCTGTGACAGAAGGTCGTGCCCTCCACTAACTGCCCTCTGTCTTCAAGGGTTCCCTCAAAGTTGGACTTGTCATCAACATCAATGGCTGATTCTACCACAGCCTGGTTCTATCACAGTTAATTAGACAGACCGGCCGATAATGTGAGTCGTCAGATAGGCCCGCTGATTTTATTGGCACCTTGCATCTGTGACTCCACATTGTTTGAAAACTTTTTTTTGGGGGGGGGGGGGGGGGGGACACCATCGAAATTCACCATTGGACAGACGCCTGGTGCCTTGGGGGACTCGGCTCTCTATTCAGACCTCCCTTTCTCTCGCTCCCTCACTCTCTTTCTGCCTCCCTGTTGCGCTTCAGAGGGCCAGATGGAAGGCGAAGAAGGGGAGAGGAAGGGGGAGGAGAGAGGGGGTGAAGAGAGACAGATATGGGCAGAAGGTCACCAAAGGAAGGGGATGAGGACAGGACACACGTGAATTCAGGTGAGTACACAGGAGGAGATCCTCTATGTAACGTTAGAATCAGGATGACTAAAATCACCAAATAAATACATTCAAGTTCTGTATAGCAGGGGGTAGCAGGTTACCCTCATCAACTCATGTTTCCCGATGAATACGAGTTTTAGTAATGAGTGATTAACATGGAAAGAACTGACCCCGATGAATAACCCATGGCCATGCATCATCACATAGAAAAGGTATACCTATAAAACCTACCCACCACGTCAGCCATACACATCACAACAGCTAGGCCAATGTAGGGACCATAACCACTTTCACTACCAGGCCAATCTAGTTTCCTCATGCATTACAAAAGCACTCCACTGAAACATGGTGATGTAGGCTATCCATGTTACGGTCTGATACAGCCAGTAATATACAACCATTTAATAGATGCTGGATAGGAGTAAAGCAACAGCAGCCATCTTAGAAAGCATTGCGTTAGAAGTTCCCTCAGATGACAAATTAGGTTAACTTAGTTTAGCAAAGTCATTAACACTGCTGTACTTCAGCCATGCATGGAGACAGACTGGCTGTTGGAGAGAGGCAGGCATAAGGTTAATGAGGCCCAGAAGGGGGGGTGGGGGGGAAGAGAACCCCCCTATTGTCAGGGGGCGAGAACGAGAGAAAGAAAGAGGGATGGAGTCGGAGCATAGGAGAATCAATGCTGGAGCAGAAGGCGGCTATGCAGTGGAGACACGGGGGGTATGGCGCCATTGTGTCGACTGGGTCACAGTGGAAAGGGGAGCACCGGGGGATCTGGGCTGGGGGCTTGGCCCAAGAGGAGCGGGGTTGAAAAGGAGCACACTAACGTCTCAGAGTCTTAAACTCAACGAAAAGTCTTAGATAACAAAGAAACGGAGACAGTGAAAGAGTGAGAAAGCGAAAGCGCATACACTGGTCTAGCCAAACTAAAGCAAAGCAAATCAAACAAACAGGGCATTTGTCTGAACAATGATGGATTTTATACACTAACATGACATTTGTTTTAAATTCAGAAATATGGAAAACATTCAATTCACAGAATGCTGTGTTATTGGAGGCTTATGCAGTGTACATTAAACTGTGTGTACACACACACGGTGGCCATGGTGGAATGTCAGCCTGATGATTTGTTTACCTTGACGTGATGTCCCTCCACGTAACGCGTGGCGTCCCTGAAGAGGCGGTACATGACAAAGCCCTGGGGATCGATGCTGTCAATCAGAGGGTACGCCGTCTGGTGAGAGGACCCGCATCACATCACAACCTCACACAGCATTGACATGCTAGATGCTTCTGCATATGCATGATGGCCATCGGTTACATGGCTAGAGTTGGGCTGAGGATTGGCTCAGACCTTTGATTGTTTTGCATGGGGTCTAGCTTCCTGGTTACGACTCATAAAAGCCCACTTAAAATCTCTTCGCATTAGAAAATCTGAAGTAACAGCTTCTCATAGTACTATATGGTTTAGTCAGCACTAATGCAGTGGGTAGGTGGAGAATACGTGTGCCAATGTGAAGCACAGGAAACTTTGATGGGTTAATGATCCATACTCCGTAGGGCAATCTGCAGCTAGCAGCGTTACAGACAGACTTCAGTTTGACTTGGCACAGTCACTGCTGCAGGTCAACACAACACTGACCTTCACCGAGAGAAAACAAAACAGTCCACATCTAAAAAAGGGGCCAATTAGACCTTGAGCGGAGCATGGCTCATTTGCATATACATGTTGCCATGAATAAAAGGGGCATTTGGAGCCCAAAAGGAAACCCATTCTGAATTCGCCTGTCGGCCAAGACGTAGGTTATTAGGACAAACAATAGGGGCGAGGCGTATTGGTGCCAAAACAACAAAAAGTCAAAACGCAACAACACTAGGGATGTTGTTTGAGATCAAGAATCAGTGAGAGTTTGGAGTGGCATAACACATTCAAACGTCATGGATTTGTTTTGAGGTGACCATTAGAACAAACGTCTACAGGGGAATCGAGGTGCTGACAGGTGCAGTCACAACAAACTTTCTAAGCTTCACCCAGCGGTAAGAGCGGCCCTGATTGGCTGTGGTGGAGGGAAGCTGTGGCAGGTGGTTGTTAGGTAAGTGAGGCAGGCAGGTCTACGCCTTAACCAATCCAAAATGCTTCTTCACTGAAATGTGACATATGGTAGCAGTTAATGATTTGTCCGTTGCGACACCTATAGAATTGCAGTGTTGATTGGCACGAGACAAGTTCAGAAAAAGGTACAAAAGGGTGAGTGGGGGATTTAAGGGAAATTCTGTCTCAAAGAAGACTATTTGTCAACATAGGACTTGCAAAGTTTTACTTGAAACAATGACGGTACAATAACACTGTGACAAGATCTTGTAAAAGTCGTCATTGGCCCGTGCCAGAACAGCGTTCAAACCCTCGTGTTGCAGAGTGATGTCACTCACCATGCCTGTTTCTGCAGTAAAGATCACTATCTCGTAGAGAGGGGCTAGCTGCTGGAACAGGTAGTCGATGCCTGGCCTCTTCTTGAAGCGCCAGCCTGTAGCCAGCTGTGGGGAGAACAAACCAGTCCACTTCACATGCATAAAGACATACTAACTACTCCCAACTACAATGGGATACGTGTATTATGGCTGGAATACTCACTGAAAACTATCCACAAAAATAGTCAGTGAATAATCAATTTAAAAATCAGTTTATTATGTTATAGAGCATCTTTTGAGAGCCACTATCCAATCCACAAATACCCAATGAATGATTGACTCAGTTTGTCGTCACGTTATCAAGTGGTATATTCACAGGTACACATTTTTTGCTTTTTCCACGGCCTAAATTGAGCAGCTTATGGCAGATGAAGCGTTTGGATGACCTCTTGGGCCACTTGTAGTCTTTTCATCAGAAATCAAAGCCTGTGCAGGGCCGCCAGGTGGCTGACTGCTGGTGTCGGGTTACGTCCACACCTCACCTGTCTATGCACGCGCCACTCGTAGGGGGGAGTCATAGGGGGAGGGAGCATGATACCACTCAGGGAAGGACGAGTAGGTAGTGTCTCAGGTAGGAGGGTCTCAGCTAGGAGGGGCAGGTGGTGTTAGAGTAGGGGTTGGGACAGGCTTTGAGGTGGCCAGGTGGAAGCCACAGGTAATGGGATGGTCTTTAGAGATAGTGGAGGTAAACAGGTGGTGGGCCCCCAGCGACCCACAGGCCAGATGGCCGCCCGCCACACACAGAGGGACGGGGGAGGCCGAGGTAAAATCCTAAGTAAACAAATAAAAAAAACGATTCTACTTATGAATGATTAATGTACAATCAAACCCAAGGAATGAGACGATACATGTTTTATCTTGTTGTGTTCTTGGCGATACTGAGAGAAGGCATCCAGGTCACCCAGCCAGTCACTGGTACCAGGAGGCCAGGGTGAGGTGCTGGGTGAGAGGTACGTACCGACCACTCGGGGTGCAGCAGGACGTCTGTGAGCTCCAGGACCAGGGTGTAGGGAGGCTGGTAGTAGGGCTCCCTCAGGGGGTCAGGAAGCAGCTTGGGGCTTGTGGGCTCAATGATCATCTGGGGACGCACAGATATGACGTCGTCACACAACTATACAAAAACACGATTCTGCAGTGGGAGGAACAAGTGACACATCAGAACTATGTGGGTCAATTGACAACAGCCAAGCTCCAATAAAAAAAAAGTATGCAATTTGTATTTTGTGGTGAACGAGGCCTATCCCTTTAATACTTGAGGTCCTTCATAAGGGTGTTTTTCCTAAGAGTTGAAGACTAGTCTAATGTCAACATGGTCACAAGCAAGTTGCAGTAAAACACACGGAGGCCATCACTCCCGGCTCGCAGGAGGAGTAAAATTGGAGGGGATTGTATTTGGCTGCAGGAGCGTTAAAAGATGGTGGTCTGCTTCCTTATTTCGTTTGTTGGCTCTTAGCTGGCCTTATCACTGCAAACCCCAGAAAACCAGAATCCTATAAGAACCAGCTGCAAGAGGGAGATGGGACGCGTGGAAGAGAGAACTGACATGTTCAAGAGACCAGGGAGGAGAGGGTGTGTGTGTTGTCAATATGCAGGGTGGAAAAAGGGTGGGCGTTCGTGTGTACACACACACACGAAGGAGACAGGGGGCTGTTCACGCTCCATTGAAGAGATCAAAGCGCTATGAGGGAGATGGATTTTGGTGTGTGTGTGTAGGGGTGGGGGGTTTAACTGAACAGCAGCTGCAGGCCCATGCAGAGAGGCCTTCCTGCTCTAAGCAGTCTGGCTGCACCTGCCTCTGCTTCAGTAAAGACAGACAAGCAGCCTAACATGGCTCCCAGTGTAAAAATCCCAATCCAGCGGTTAACCCAGGGGTTTAGTGGACAAGGACCTTCTATTCTACCACCCTGAACCAGCCACAGGAGGAAAAGGCTGACTAGATCAGCCACATAGCACATACTACCAACTGTAGAGTGGAGCCATCCACTGATCAGGTTACATTAAACAGCAGGAGTGGCAAAGGCCGTTTTAACCGTCTTGTGTTCGTTTATCATCACCCACCTGTCTGTAGTCTTGGAAATACTTCAACGTCCTTCTCAACTGCTGGATAACCGGTGCGTCTGTAAGAGAGATCAGCTATAAACAGTGTGGAGTGAGCATCGTTTCTCAACACGCCATACTCAAGACTGAACACTGAGCCTAAGGGGAGTTGTGGTGCATGCATGTATAGGACATAGGAGTTATTGAGCATCTCAAGCCAACTCCGTTGTTGGTAGACTGTACATAGCTGTAGTCCTAATGAATTACATTTTTAAAAAAGGGGGCAATCAGCAGTTTCTACATACACTGAACCAAAATATAAAATATGTAAAGTGTTGGTCCCATGTACTGACATTTTTTTTTAAATCAAAGAAAATGTTCCATACACACAAAGCTTATTTCTCTGAAATTTGGTGCACAAATTTGTTTACATCTCTGTTAGTGAGCATTTCTCCTTTGCCAAGATAATCCATCCACCTCACAGATGTGGTATATCAAGAAGCTGACTAGACAGCATGATCATTACACAAGTGCACCTTGAACTGGGGACAATAAAAGGCCACTAAAATGTGCATTTGTCACAAAACACAATGCCACAGATGTCTCAGGTTGAGGGAGCGTGCAGTTGGCATGCTGATTGCAGGAATGTCCACCAGAGCTATTTCTGGAGAATTGAAAGTTAATTTCTCTGCCATAAGCCGCCTCCAACGTCATTTTAGAGAATTTGGCAGTATGTCCAACCGGCCTCACATGTGACCACATGTGGGCGAGCGGTTTGCTGATGTCAATGTTGTGAACAGAGTGTCCCATGATGGCAAGTGGGGTTATGGTATTGGCATGCATAAGCTATGGACAAGAACACAATAGCATTTGATCAATGGCAATTTGAATGCACAAAAATACAGTGACGAGATCCTGAGGCCCATTTCTTTTAAGTATCTGTTACCAACAGATTTGTATTTATTTATTTACCTAGGCAAGTCAGTTAAGAACAAATTCTTATTTACAATGACGACTTACACCGGCCAAACCCAGACAACGCTGGGCCAGTTCTGCGCCACCCTATGGGACTAACAATCACAGCCGGTTGTTGTGATACAGCCTGGATTCGAACCAGGGTGTCTGTAGTGACGCGTCTAGCATGGAGATGCAGTGCCTTAGACCGCTGCGCCACTCGGGAGCCCAGGGGGTGTTACCCAGTCATGTGAAATCCGTAGATTAGGGCATAATGAATTTTTTTTTAATTGACTGATTTCCTCATATGAACTGAAACTCAGTTAAAGTCTATGAAATCGATGCGTTTATATTTGTTCAGTATACATTTAGACAAATTAATATATACCCATTGATTATTGAAGAATATAACAAATACGTCATGAGCTTAGTTCAGTCATTTCCCATCAGAATCTAAAATAAGCTTGTTTTACTCCAATGTTTGTAAACAAAATCTAAAACATGGTTAAAACTATAATTTTAATAACATGGATGGTTAGTCCTCGCATCCATAGCTGAATTTGAGAGTGGTTCAATTTCTCCAGCTTTTTAAACGAACCAGGGAGACCGCTTTATTGTTTCTACAGCTGATTGCCGCTTTAAGAAAGGCATCTCTGTAGGGGACCACAGCATTGGTCCCAACAGATAACATCTCAGCAATTTGATGGCAGATGCTCCTAGGCTAGTTCTCCACTCAGCTAAAGCATGCAGCCAGGGGCCTCTGGGATGTGAAGTCCTTTGGGACAGAGACAGAGTGAGAGAGATGGAGTGGCTCTCTATGGGCCTATAGCATCCGGACAGTGTGTATAACCAGGCAGGCCCCTCTGGGTCCCCCAGCCGAGTAATAGCAGGCCTGGGAGTGGGTGAGCTGGTGAAACCCCCCCTACCCCTCCGGCCTGCCTGCGTATGTGTGTTTTATAAGGCCTGGGCGGAACATACTCTTCCAGAGAGCGTGGGACTGTGACCGGCCCTGTTGACAAACCTCTCCCCTGGGAAAGCAGAGCCAAGCCAGGCTGGGGGTGGGTGGTGATCGTTACAACCCCCTGGAGAGGGACGGGGGTTGCCGAGGAGTGTGTATGCATGCGAGTACGTGTGCACAAAATGTGTAATACGTTCGTGTCTGTGCGCGTGCCCCTGTGTTTGTGCCTCAGAGTCACTGTGAGGATAGGACGGATCAAGGCACGCTTTTATGGTAATAAAAGGGGCTGGGGGTTAGTAGTGGTGGGATGAGATTGAAAGGAGGATGACAGGTAAAGGATGGTGACGAGATTAATGTGTCAGCCAGGCCACAGTGGGTCCTCCAATGATGTGAGAGGTGGGGAAGCTACCTCTAAGGGGCAAAGGATCTAGCCATATAGTCAGGGACATAGGCATTCCATTTTCTCCGTTGGTAACTGTTGGATGTCATAGTGACTGTGATCACATTAACTCCCATTATGGCAAAAACAGTTGGGACTGACATCGACTCTGAAAGGAAGACCGTTACAAACTAAAAAACAAAGGCTCCCAGAAAAGAAGGCTTTGACAAGCAGCAGAGCACTCTGGTCAGGCAGCCTCTTGTCCTAACCTTGTTTGCCGATGTAATAGAGGCAGGCCATTGCGGCCAGTGGAAAGGCTACGTTGCTCTCGGAAGGGATGTCCATTTAAACAGGCAAGAAGTAGGGAGGGAACAAGGGAGGAAGGGCGAGAAAGATCGATGGCCGTGCCTCCGGACACAACAAAGGCCTCCTTTAATCCACGACCGGGGGGGCATATGCTCCGCTAGTTTGCTTAAGGCCATTATTACTCAATTGCCTTTCTTCTCCCTGTTCTTTTATTTGGGGGGGGGGGGGGGGGGGGGGGGGGGGGGCTCTTGCTTTTCTTTTTCTCTTTTGGCCCGCGCTGTCAATCGCTTCTTTCTTGGGCCGTGACAAACAGTCGTCCGACCTCGCTCTTTGCGGTGGGGCTCTATTAGAGTATCTGTTTAGGGACATATGCTATTGGTTGGGCCGGTAGGTGTAGGAGGCAGGCTGGATTGGTTAGTTTGTTTGTTTGTTTGGAGCACTGGTGGTCTCTATCCTCCTAGGGGCTGTAAGTCTGTCAGAGTGAGCAAACATGGAGGTCGTACAGAACGGCCCCTCATCAAGTCAAAGCCAAATACCGGCTCTGAGGATCCTAGCTGCAGGATACTAACTGGGACACATGGGAGGATGAATGATGTGATAAAATGGACCGAAAGATGTCTTCCAAGTCTTGATACGCCTCCAAAAATTACAAGTCAGTTATTTAAGCCTAATAATAGTGCTTGAAGAGAAATGCATTCTCTCCCTCTAAAACATCTGGTGTGTGTACTGATTGATTCCATACTGCATCAAGACCGTTTAATAGACCCACAGTACACACTAGAAAGCAACAACTTCCAACCTCAGTGAGTACTTTAAAAGCAGTCCTGCACTTGTTACACCCCAGTGTGACCTCAACAGCGTGGTCTTTGGGGAGGTCATCACCACCACAGCGTCCAACGCTCCTCCGCATAACGCCCCTGGCTCTGAATACCATCACTTGGCATGGCGACACAGATCTGGCGAGCACGCCTGACCTCATCGCCCCAGGTCCCTGAGGACCCATCCAGCGGAGGCGTCCAGGCTGCCCCCCACCCCAATCCCCCCCACTAGCCTTCTGCCACTTGGGGTGGAGGGGCGCGTGGGCAGGGGGCTCGAATGCTCCCTCTACGCTCCCCCGTGGGCCCCTTAGACCGTCAATGGCCTTCATTAGGGGTATTGAACACTGTGGGTGCATCAGGGCTGGCCAATAACAGCAGCAGCCGAAGCAGCACTCTGGATACTGACGGAAATAAAGGGACGCAGCAGCAGTGCCAGATAGAGACAGGACTTTGGGGAGCGTGACAGCGTGAAGAATTAATGAAGCAATTATTGGTATAACAGGGTGATTGTTATGCGTTTATAAAATCAACACTTCTGGAAAGGGCCACAGCTGTCCCCGGCATTAGCATAGCTTTGAAGCAGGGAGGGGAGGCACCTCGCGACTCAGTCCCCCTGCTCTGTCATTTCAACAGCAGAGCCAGTCCTAGGAGAACACTACACATTCCCTTTGAGCTCCACACTGGCCAAACGTGCACTCAGAGGGGAGAGAGGATGTCAATCAAAATACCAATGAAACACACACAGCTAGGACTACAAATCTATTGGGGAAACCAATGGGTTTTAATACTATTAAATTTAAATGGAGAGAAACAATCAAATGGCCAATTTCCTGTGTCGGTCTGATCATGAGGCCCTTTTCACCAGGTTGTCAGCCTGGCAGTTTATAGGGATGACAGAGGCATATGGGGGGGGGCAGTTGGCATTGCCTGTACGTTGCAAGGTGGCATTTCTCAGTGGGTTGATTGATCATACGCCCACCTTCCTGCCCGTCGTCCTAGGCTGACGACAGAACAGGCAAGCCGGGCTCATCTGGATCACTGTCAGTGAATGGGTGGTCAAGTTGTAAACGTGGTATGGATATGTTAGGTATTAGAATGCTAGAGGTCTGCCTGAGGGGGCAAACAAACAGCACCTTTTTATTGAGAAATCTAAGGTGAACCTAAATGAGGCGAAGACTTCACAAGTTAACCACCAACAGCTGTCTGAACCTTGTTATTCCATGTTTACATAGCCTTTGCATCAGCTATAAAAGATTACATCAGTTATGTGAATCGAGATCCATTTACAGCCCAGGACCAGATTTATGGGAAGGCAGAGGTGTGCCAAAAGCCTCGGAGACCAAGGGGGCATTAATAAAACGCTCATCTCTAAGCTAACTCAACTTTGAGAAAAGAAAACCTCTCCAAAATACCATAGGGACTCAGTCGTTGAGGAAACAAAAAAGGAAAACAACTCACCGTTATCAAACTCATCTGGAATCTGTAAAAGACAGAAGGAAGGTGAGAAATAGTCCACTTCACAGGCTTGTGTATGCCAGGTCAGTGTCAGATGGTACTGTTGACAGAACTTGACATGAATTACACTACGGCCTAATGCATAAGGTAAATAACGTGACATTTTGTGGTTGTGTTGACGTTCAAATGTCAGTGTCAGCTGTTGGTGTTTAGGTCCAAATAGCCACAACACCTCTCAAATACTACAGAATATTCCTTTATTGAAGTCGATAGCCTTCCAGGTTAGTTAGCATTTCATCTCTCTATGCATCAACACCAGGGGTAGGCAAATAGATTCAGACGCAGGTTGATTTCTCAGTGCAAATGGTCGAAGGGGCCACTCACATTCTACTCTCCACACAGATGCTGGGCTGTCCAGGCATTGTGCACTGTGTAGTAGTGTCCAGTATATATTTTTTTAATTTAACTAAGCAAGTCAGTTAAGAACAAATTCTTATTTACAATGGACGGCCTAACCCGGACGACGCTGGGCCAACTGTGCCGCCTGATCATGGCCGGTTGTGATACAGCCTGGAATCAAACCAGGGTCTGTAGTGACACCTCTAGCACTGAGATTCAGTGCCTTAGACCGCTGCCCCACTCAGGAGCCCTGTTGCTTGTCTCTGTGCGTTACGTGCTGTCATGCCTACGTGTTAGACCTGGCCCCTCCCTCACGGTGACACTCTCCAGCCCACCAATTCATCTCTCAGCTGATGAATATTCAGCTGCATCTGCCAGCAGGTCCCTGGCCCGGCCCACCTGGGGGTCTGCCTGCCCAAGACAGGCAGAAGGCAGACAGAGAGAGAGAGAGCCAGCCGGGGGTCGAGTGGGACACCACATGCTGCACGCTTGAGCCACTACATGGGAACCGAGGGGGTAGGCTGGAGCTGTTTCATCCCCCTCAACACCCCTCCCTCCCTATCAAGGCTGTCCTGAATGTGTTGCAGTGGTTGAAGAGACACTGCTCAACTACGCTCTCTGCTGCCTGTGCATGGTTATGAACTTTCCTTATATAACGTAGATCATTTGATCAGTGACAGTTCACTGTGTTGGTCATTACTGCGTCGGGGTAGGCCGACACCTCTAGCACTGAGATTCAGTGCTAGAGCTGTCACTACAGACCCTGGTTCGATTCCAGTCTATCACAACTGGCCGTGATCGGGCTGCGCACAATTGGCCCAGCGTCATCCGGGTTAGGGTTTGGCCTGGCTAGGACCCCATGTCCCTTAATGTTGATGTGGTTGATACTGACAAGAAGCACATGGCTGTGCTCTTTAAATCAGCACTTTATTAAGTCAGGATTCCTTTTGGTCTCAGCCATGCCTCCTTGCCCATCCAACATTTCCTCATCTCCCACCCCTTCTATCGACTATCCCCGATGCTTCTCCCTCTTTTCCCCTGCCCCGCTACAAAGTTCCTCCTTGCAGGAAGTCACTGAGTCCGAGGTGCTAAAGGAGCTCCTTAAACTTGACCCCCAAAAAACATCTGGGTCAGATGGTTTAGACCCTTTCTTTAAGGTTGCTGCCTCTACCATCGCCAAGCCCCTCTCCTTTCTGGGGAGGTTCCCATTGATTGGAAGGCAGCCACAGTTCATCCTTTATTTCAAGGGGGAGATCAAGCTGATCCTAACTGTTATAGGCCAATTTCTATTCTGCCCCGTTTATCAAAAGTGTTGGAAAAACATGTCAATAATCCTCTGACTGGCTTTCTTATGTCTATTGTATTCTCTCGGGTATGCAATCTGGTTTCCGCTCAGGTTATGGACGCGTCACTGCAACCTTAAAGGTCCTAAATGATGTCACCATTGCCCTTGATTCTAAGTAACATTGTGCTGCTATTTTTATTGACTTGGCCAAAGCTTTTGATACGGTAGACTATTCCATTCTTGTGGGCCGGCTAAGGAGTATTGGTGTCTGAGGGGTCTTCGCCCTGGTTTGCTAACTACACCTCAGAGTGCAGTGTATAAAGTCAGCAAATCTGCTGTCTCAGCCACAGCCTGTCACCAAGGGAGTACCCCAAGGCTCAATCCTAGGCCCCCCCGATCTTTTCAATTTACATCACCAACATAGCTTAGGCAGTAGGAATTTCTCTCATCCATTTATATGCAGATGATACAGTCTTATACTCAGCTGGCCCCTCCCAGGATTTTGTGTTAAATGCTCTACAACAAGGCTTTCTAAGTGTTGAACAAGCTTTCTCTGCCCTTAACCTTGTTCTGAACACCTCCAAAACAAAGGTCATGTGGTTTTGTAAGAAGAATGCCCCTCTCCCACAGGTGTCATTACTACCTCTGAGGGTTTAGACCTTGAGGTAGTCACCTCATAGAAGTACTTGGGAGTATGGCTAGACGGTGCACTGTCCTTCTCTCAGCACATATCAAAGCTGCTGAATAAAGTTAAATCTAGACTTGGTTTCCTCTATCGTAATCGCTCCTCTTTCACCCCAGCTGCCAAACTAAGCCTGAGTCAGATGACCATCCTACCCATGCTAGATTACGGAGAAGTAATTTATAGATCGGCAGGTAAGGGTGCTCTCGACCGGCTAGATGTTCTTTACCATTCGGCCATCAGATTTGCCACCAATGCTCCTTATAGGACACATCACTGCACTCTATTCTCCTCTGTAAACTGGTATCTCTTTATTCCCGTTGCAAGACCCACTGGTTGATACTGGTTTATAAAACCCTCTTAGACCTCACTCCCCCTTATCTGAGATATCTACTGCAACCCTCATCTACTGCAGCCCTCATCCTCCACATACAACATCCGTTCTGCCAGTCACATTCTGTTAAATGTCCCCAAAGCACACACATCCCTGGGTCGCTCTTTTCAGTTCGCTGCAGCTAGCGACTGGAACGAGCTGCAACAAAAACACAAACTGGACAGTTTTATCTCTTCTTCCAAAGACTCAATCACAGACACTGACAGTTGTGGCTGCTTTGTGTGATGTATTGTTGTCTTTACCTTCTTGACCTTTGTGCTGTTGACTGTGCCCAATAATGTTTGTACCATGTTGTTGTTGTGTTGTGACCAAGCTGTGTTGTCATGTGTTGCTGCCTTGCTATGTTGTCTTAGGTCTCGTGTGTTGTGTTGTCTCTCTTGTTGTGATGTGTTTTGTCCTATATTTATATTGTATTTAGTTATTTATTTTAATCCCAGGCCCCCGTCCTCGCAGGAGGCCTTTTGGTAAATAAGAATGTGTTCTTAAGTGACTTGCCTAGTTAAATAAAGGTTAAATTAACAAAAGATAACAGCTGATAAAGCACACTGCCTATCAGATTAGTTTCATAATGTGCCAGGTAAACCTGTATATTAGGGCAAAGGTAAGGGGATGGGCCAGTGTGGCTCTGTAATGAGAATGAAATAGGCCTAGAGTTGTTTTAAGAGGCTCGCCCCCAGATTCCAAGGTTGGCTGCTGACAGAATTTTTGGAATGCGACGGAAACGGATCTCCTTCATCAGCGCCATTTGCATAGACTATGTACAGCCCTTAAGATGTACTTTGCTGGCAGACAACCTTGGAATCGGGTGCTATCCTCTTAAAAAACACTAGACATCTCAGTCAGAGATAAGCTTATGCTTAGAAAAGGAAGGCAGGTAAATGACTGAGTCGTATCGTCTAGTACAGTGTCCAGCATCGCCGGTCTCCTTTCCTAAACCAATAGTGTCACGTAAGCTAGTCAGGGTTCAGGAAATTTGTTGAAATTCATGAAAAAAATCATGAATTAATTGATCTTATTTCAGTGCCCTGTCTCAGATATAATTTGCCTAATTAATTTAATTGCATGATAGTCATGGTTAATCTCAAAGCGCTAAATATGGAACTATAAAAACACAATCTTGCTAGAACAGATTGGTTTAATGGGCAAAACATCGCTCTCAAGAACCACTTCTTATAACACAGAGCAGTGAATTAACTTATAACAAGACTTGGGTCTTCCAAATTGGACTTTCAGAGGAAGTTGACAGGGTACGAGGTGTGCGAATGCTCATTTAGGGGTAATTCACACCTCGTCACAACAATGGGGCAGAGGCCCGGGAGACCAGGGGCAGGCCCTGTTCCCAAACCAGCTACAGGATGGCCATGGGAACTCTCACCAGACAGAGGTGGCCACTCATTGATCTGAGAGATGAAAATAGTTCCCACACTAATAGCCGTGTACAATATGGATGCATGAGAACATAGACCCTCACAGCAACACACTGGTGAGGGGCAAATCCCATTATAAGAGATGTTGCTCTAGCTAGTGAAATGAATGAGAATTGGTTGTCACTACCAAGTTCCAAAATGCACTCATCTGTTATGGAAATGCAGCACAACCTAGTCCAACCTCTAGAGCTGTGGTCATCAAGTCATGATCACTTTTGCAATCAAAAAGCAAGCAGAGATCTACTGCTCAGAATTATATATATATATATATATATATATATATATATATATATATATATATATATATATATATATATATTTTTTTTTTAAAACATGACTTAACATGAACCTAATAAAAACAGTTCTGTAGGCATGAGGTTCGTGCAGTAGGCCTAATACATTGCAGCATAGTGGCTATATGCCTGGCCTACCAATATTGTTCATTTTAGACCATATTATATTTCAAAACTCAAGCTTGGATAAAGTAGATTAGTTGGTGTAGCACTTGCGAGGCACAGCTGAGGATAAATTGAAATCAGCAAATAATTTGCTGGACTGATGGTACCTGCAGCTGATGGTCATGGTGCTTTCCAGACAACTGGGAACTCTTAAAAATAAAAAATCCTAGGCCAAATCAGGACGTCCGTGATCTTCAGGTCGGAAAGTCAGAGCTCTAGAAAGACGTGAGTTTCAAACTTGAAATTCCAAGGTTGATGACCGTTCCAAAAGATTTTCCCCCAGTCGGATCTTGTTTTTTCCCCCGGAGTACCCAGTTGTCTTGAATGCACTGAAGTGGGAGATTTGCGACTTCCCAGTTGTTTTGAACATGGCATTAGTCTAAGCAGAGGTAGACTGACCAGAGAGAGGGGACACCGACTTCCACCTGACGGCGAAACTCGAATTGCACCACATCAGCCTCATGCACAAATTCACGTTCCTATGACCAGATAAAGTGAAATATTCCTTGATATTAAAAGACACGACGAGCTACCCTTGTAGTAGGGACAAGCACTTTTATGTTTTGTAATAGTGTTGAACAAAAACAGTGTTGACAGTGCTGAATAAAAACTTAGACATGAACTCACTCATTAAAACAGCAGCTCTTTGCTGTATTTGACACTCTCTGGTCATTGGCCTCGACTAACAGGGATCCTAATCATTTTTACTTATTTATTTTATACAAGGAATGCCTTGAAGAACGTGATTGACCGGTTGGTGACCACTGCCCTGGAATGACAAAATTGTTCTCATATTCCAGGATAATAGTTTAATCTAATTTGAACAGGGGTAAAAGGGAGCCAAACAGAACCCAATCGAAATTCTACTTGACTGACGAGAAGGCTTTAGATACTGATGTCACTCAGTGCAAAAATGAGTGCCTCCTTATTTTATCCCCCCAGAAACTCAGTGTAGATGACTAGTCATGCCTTTACTAGCATGTTCAGCCTTAGAACCTTGAGGCAACTGCATTAATTCAAAGACAAAAATATGCTGTTGTACAAGACTGGCCTTGAAATATAGCTGCATTAATCTAGCCTTTGCACTCTAACATCGGACAGGTGTTCAAGACCTTAGGCTCCTCTGGTCCCTGACAGGAAGCCATAGAGATGAGAACAGGGTCCAGCTCCTTTTCTCACAGTGACACCCAAACACCTCAAACGAACACAGCTTCTCCAGTCTGAGGGGAACAAGTGTGGGATCCAGCACGCAGAGGCCTGGCACACGCCACTCACAGCAGCCTAACAAGTGTGCCCACAAGTGCCCTTTGAAGTGGGTGATGGGTGAGAAGTGTACTCTTTTAAGTGCCCACCTACCCAAAGTTCCAAACCCAGAGCTCTAACCACTGGCAGAGGGCCACAACTCACAGCAGCCTAACAAGTGTGCCTTTTAAGTGGGAACAAGCTTCAACTGTAAAGTGAACAGCAGGGCATCAGAAGTGAAATAAGTGTGCTCTTTGAAGTGCCCTATTCCCACTGACACAGACCACAATCTCAAGAGGAGTGTGCCCTTTGGTGACTTAGTCTCACTTAAGGCAGGACATGATGGGCAACACTTCATGAGGAAGTGTGCCAGAGCTGTAGAACCACAGACCAGGATATCATCTGACCAAATCCAAAGCGACCACAACCTAAGACTTGGCTGTAGAGCTACTGATGTCACACAGGCAGAATGAACACCTCATTTCCTCCCCACAGAAACTCAAGGGTAGATGACAAGTCAAGTTTTCACTACCACGATCAGCCTTAGAACCTACTGATGAATGCAAAGCCCAAATATGCTGCTGTACAAGATTGCCTTGGTATGCAACTGTCTTAATCTACGTTAGGACTATTCCATTGGACAGGTGGGCCAGACGTTCACGTTAGGCTCTTCTGGTTCCTGAGAGGAAGCCATAGAGATGAGAACAGGGTCCAGCTCCTTCTCTCACAGTGACACCCAAAGACCGCCAATTGACACAGCTCCTCCAGTCTGAGGGGAACAAGTGTGGGATCCAGCACGCAGAGGCCTGGCACACTCCACTCACAACAGCCTGACAAGTGTGCCCTTTGAAGTACATTTACATTAGTAAGATAAGTGTGCTTTTTCAAGTGCACACCTTCCCAAACCCTCACCTCTAACCTGTGGCAGAAGGCCACACATCACGTAAGGCCTACATCCCTCAAATCACAGCAGCCTGAGAAATGTGCCCTTTGATGTGGCCACAGGTATTTAACTATGAAAGACCAAACTAGAGTCTTGGTGATGTAGTGAGCCAAAAGAAGTGTCCATGTTCCCAAACCCACAGCTCTAACCCCTTGCACATATCACAGTTACCTGAGACATATGCCCTACGGAGGA
Organism: Salmo trutta; assembly: GCF_901001165.1. Taxonomy (NCBI): domain Eukaryota; kingdom Metazoa; phylum Chordata; class Actinopteri; order Salmoniformes; family Salmonidae; genus Salmo; species Salmo trutta. Next base: position 53,475,734 of record NC_042969.1, on the reverse strand, counting down.
CGTTGCCCCCAATCCTGTTCTCATTCCACACAACCTGGCTAAACAAATGCCACTGAAAAATAGACAGTGACCACAAGAGTCATCTCAGCCAACTACAGCATATTCACCTTGCGACAGGCTCCTTTGGTGGCTTTTGGATTATATTTTACCCTTATTATGGGTGTAACTTATAGTAAAATTGTGATACATTGCTGTAAGCACAAAAAAACTTTATATTAGGTAAGTAGCCAGTCATCTCATGTACTATAATAAGGTTTTCATTCAAAACGTGTAAATGGACATCATTCACTCAGAGATTGACAATTCACATCATGAAGGCTGAGCCTTGGAAAGGTGTTCAAGACCTTAGGCTCCTCTGGTCCCTGACAGGAAGCCATAGAGATGAGAACAGGATCTAGCTCCTTTTCTCACAGTGACAACCAATCACCTCAAATGAACACAGCTCCTCCAGTCTGAGGGGAACAAGTGTGGGATCCAGCACGCAGAGGTCTGGCACACGCCACTCACAGCAGCCTGACAAGTGTGCCCTTTGAAGTGAGAGAAGTGTGCTTTTTCAAATGCCCACCTTCCCAACCCCATACCTTCAACCCATGGCAGTTAGCAGACTATTTACAGTAGGCTGACAAGTGTGCCCTTTGAAGTGGACAACAGGACCACACCTGAAAGTTTAAAGAAGTGTGCTCTTTGAAGCAGCCACCTTCCCAGACTCACACCTCTCGTCCCTGATGTGCCTTGTGGGAAACAATTCACACCGCAAGCACTAGCTTGAACCAATTAACGAGCTACACGGGATCTACCAGAGAAGTGTGATAAGAGTGTCACTTGAAGTAACCACCTTTCATTTTGCACACTTTAAAACCCACTGGCACAAGCCAGTCTGCTTAGAAGTTTTACAGAAATTCATCTGGCAATCTTTCACCTCTACTTTCAATAATTGGTCCTACAAGGCAATAAACCACAAGCACCGAAACATGTTTTCATTAAAACATACCGTGTTTCCTTGTTCATCCACTGAATTGCTACCTGTAGACAGGGAGAAAAACATTACTTATGATAATATTACAGATCTATTTTCTTTGAAAAAACATGCACATTTATTGCATCAGATGCCATGCATTCACAATTCAAATGACTTCTGAAAAGCATATGGCACCGCAGTGTCAAGCGTTTCAGAAAAGAGAGACCCGTGAAACATTCAACCATTCCTTTTGACAAATATTCCACCGAGCACGGAGAGGGTGTCCCAAATCACTCCACTATCTTCAGCATGACCTTCACTATGGCTGCTGGTTCAGTGTCAGCCCTTGACACGCTGCTGCTCTGACAGAGTGGAGGGAACAGGCGGACTCACCAAATACGTACACCATGCCGACCGCACCCCCTATCCCCATCAGGCCTGCTAACCGCATCACCATCTTCTTGGCATAGGCTGTGTTCTCCTTCTGTTTCTTGTCCTCTCCCTGGTCCCGCTTCTGCTCCGAGTCCCCATCCCCTTCTGGAGGGGGCTGACACTGTCAAAGCAAATAGCCAGATCAGATTCCTTTTTACTTCCTCACACAAGTCAGCTAGACATTATATTGGGAATACATAGCTATAATACAGAATAGCTTGGAAAATAAGGAATTTAAGTATTTTAAAGGGAAATGAGATCAGGTGCACACACACAGATAGGTAGTGCCAAATCAATAAAAACAAACTCAGTGATGTAAGACAGGGGTCATAGATTCAAAAGATTGGGATTCAATTTAAAGTAAAATATCCTGCACTGTTATTAAACTTTGACAATAAGATTAATGAGCGTCTGCAGGAAATGCATTGGGGGCGGAGGGTCTACCTGACCTTCAAAAATCTAGAAAAACCTTGACAGATAATGTTACCATATATATATAATGTTAGCCTTGATGTGTAAATAAATAAATAGACGGTGGGAGTATAAGTGCTAGCTAGCTGGATATCTAGGTAAAGCTAGTTATCTACTTGGCTAGGGGATGAATCCACTACCTCCTTGGTAGCTGGCTGGCTAGTATATCTCCTGGAATATGCCTCGGTGTGTGACATGTGAAAGTAAGCTAACAAGTTACGTAACACTAACTCACTGGCAATTGATAAAAGATATGCAGCTAGCTAACTAGCGAATTATTACGGCGAGTAGCAAAGACACTAGGCTAGCTAGCTGACTGACAGGGTCCGTGCTATCTGGGATCCTCCAGACGTCACTACCCAATTGAAGGTGAAATGCAAATGGCTTAGCTAAGGGTTAGGGTATGGTCAAGGAACCTGGATTGCACTGACCTGGATGACAGACTAGCCTAGCTCAACGTGCTAATCGGACGAGTTCATATATTCAGCCACATAATAGGGTGTAAATGGAAAAGTGTCGTGAGAGACCCGGAGGTTCAACAAACTGGAAATGACAACATGAAAACCAAACCAGCTGATTTATTGAATGTCTCTGGTTTTTCTGTAGCCTTGCATGATAAAATTGTGGCTGTCTAGCTAACATTACCCAACCAGGCAGGGGGAATGTCAGTTAACGTTACCTAGCCTGCTTGACTCACCTGACTCTTCTGTTGCTGCTTAAGCCTCTCTTGCAAGATTGCTTGAGCGAGTCCACCTGTAGCACTGCCCTCTCCTGTTGGCTTCTCCGTGGAAAGTGCCCGAATCAAGTCCACCACTACAGGGGTTGAGCCACGTCTGCTCCAGTTCCTGAGCGTGAGGAGGCCCCTACTCGCCCGGACACACATGGGGAACATCGACGTCGCCGACATCTTGAATGGGAAAGAGCCGGTGACCATAGCGCGAGTGAAAAGGACAAAGGCGCCTGATTGGCTTATGTTACTCTGAGCAACATCCATAAGGTGCAATAAAAATCGTTAAAGGTCATGTGGAACAAAATAGGGCGGTACTTACAGCTTTTCTCCAATCGAAACAAAGATTTCATTGACCTTCGAATGCACCCCAAAATGTCCATCATTACTGATGGCAATGCCCAAAGTATGTTAAAAATATATCACCTGCCCTGTAGGTTTTTACTGTAGCCTAATACACACAACTTCGACCAGTCTAAATTGTATAAAATTCATTTGGTATTTTATAAGACATGGCAAACTTAGTTTGCACTGATTTGTCTTTCAAATGTTAAACCTTTAGGCCCCTATGATGTAATTAATTATGATTTTCGTAGAGCATAGCAACAATCATTATCATAATTTCATCCTTTCATGTTGGTTATTTTGCTTTTCTATATCTAATATTAATGACCACTAGAGGGTAGCCATAACAACACACAGCATCTGCTTCAGATTTTGGGTGTTGCACCCGCAGGACGAGAATGATTCTATTTCTACGGTTGCACCGACGGTACCAGAGTGACCTGCCACAGTTGTACCTGTGCACCACTCTATTTGTGGACATTCCACATTACTCATCATATTATTTTATTAAGTGTTCAGTTGATCAAATTGTTCATATACATCAACAAGTTTCAAGTAACAACAGTGCATTCATTATGGAACAACAGTGCATTATGCATAAAAGCAATCAGGAAAACAAATTAAGACAAATATATAATTTATTGTCATCATTAAACAACAAACGTTAATCAAAAAGTGTTTAACATAAGAAAAAAATACTTGTTGACCACCGATGGTAACCAAAACAATCAGTTCTTCACAAATGTTACAGATAAAATTACACCCTAAATTCACCTTACAATTTCAAAACATCAAGCAAACATTCACCTATCCTGGATCTCCACATGGGTAAATCAACTGTTGTTTTTTGTCACATGTCCGATACCCAGACCATTCAAAGATAGCATGGTTGCTGTCTCTGTTCAGCTATTACATTCCACTCCTTGCCAACACTCTTTGGAAAATAACACAAGGAGTGGAATGTTACATAGACTGGTACCCAGACTAATTCAAAGGGTGCCTTTCCGCGGGTCACATTCTCTGCACTGTTGGAACAGGCTACCGCATAACTATTGCATAGCTGTTCACACAAGGATCAATTACCATCTCTGAACAAAACAAAAGGAAATGCATATAGTGTCCAAACTCATTGATTGTCATATGCTGTAGTTTGTGTATGGCACTAGCAACAAGAATTCCCCTCCTCTGTAGCAGCCTCGTCTTTCCCCCCGGGCCAAAGGGGTGCACTGTTTATCTTGTTACCCACTTTAGCAGCCTCACTTTGAACACCATCACTTCCAACACACTTCTGTATTTCAGAGGCCATGGTTAAAAATGATTTCTCTACATTATCAGCATTCTTCGCACTTGTCTCCAGGAATGGAATCTTTAGGGATGAAGCAAATTTCTGAAGCAATTGTACCAAGAAAGAGAGAGAGCAGAATTGTATGACATTTATCACGACACACCAGAACAAAAGCACAATAACGTGTGATTAGCATGTCTATCTATGGTTAACAGTGATTTGTAGTTAATGAAGAATCGATTGTGCATTGGTGGCACAAGCATTTTATGAGTGAGAACAGACACTTACTTGACCAGTGGCAGAGTCCACTACCTTTTTAGAGACCAAGTCACACTTGTTTCCCACAAGCAATTTGGAGACATTTTCACACGCATAGCGGTCAATCTCCTCCAACCACTGCTTCACGTTGTTAAAGGACTCCTGGCAAAATAGTTGAAATCTCGTACATATAGTTTTATCTCTAACTCCAGTACATTTTGATGCAATATGGTCAATCCAGCCCATAGAGAGGGGGAGTTCAAATACACTGCATTACCTGATCAGTGACATCATACACAATGATGATCCCATGTGCTCCTCTGTAGTAGCTGGATGTGATGGTCCGGAACCTCTCTTGTCCGGCTGTGTCCCACTAGCAGAGAGATCAAACAGTTAGAAATTACAAACAAGCCTTACCACATCCCCATTACCAAAATGTACAACTATACATTTTACAGAGCTATACAGTTTGTCTTATAAACATGTACTTACAATTTGTAGTTTGACAGTCTTCCCATCCATTTCAATGGTTCTGATCTTAAAGTCGACCCCAATTGTGCTGATGTAGCTCTCTGTGTAGGTGTCATCCTGAGGTGTAGAGACAACTTAGCAGTGTTATTATTTACAATGGGAGAATGGCTGAACAAACATTCCAACAGTGGTTAATTACTGGGTTGGATGACGTTTTGCAGTGTCCTTTCCACAAAGGAAATGGCCTTCGTTTTCTGTTTACTCTAGACTCCTTGACATATGGGACAACACAAAGGATTGTGTGTATTCTATTTTAACACAATCAACTACAATTTTTATTGGTCACATACACGTTTAGCAGATGTTATTGCGAGTGTAGTGAAAAGCTTTGCCTACCGCAAACCGCAAGAGCAGGCAAGACTTGCCGACACCAGAGTCTCCAATAAGAAGAAGTTTGAACAGGTAGTCGCTGAGGAATACATTACATTATTATTTAGGTTGATTATATATCATCAAGTAGGATTAAGAAACACACCATTGATAAATGGAAGATGCACTATTGTTATAACATACAAGCTCTGCAGAAACACACACACACAGCTGTCGGCCTGCCATCTCTTTAGTATTGGTTGGTTCGGCCAAGTTATCGAGGGCCAGAGTTTCTTTGTGCTTTTCCAAAGCAACAAAATAAAACATTTGTTTGGGTTGACTCCAATTGCACCACATCCATTGCCCTAAGTGGGAAAAAGTGTCCCAAATTCAGAGCCTTTTATTGTCCCAAAAACCTAAAGGGGCCTTTAAATGTAGCTACAATGTTATCCAAGACAATAACCTACTTAAACATGACACATCACGCTTCGACAACCGTACAAATAATACTACACCATTGTCACTCACAACTCATCACTACTTACTATTCAGGAATCATGGCCAGATAGCTGGATCCAGAGGGCAGAATGTAACAGAAAAAAATACAACTGTGAACAGAATGCCTGTGTTATCTTGGGCCTTTCACAGATGCGTTGTGTTGACGTTCTTCAGACAGCACCTTGTATGATGAGCCGGGAGTCCTATCATTTATTAAAACCTAAGATCATGTTTCAATGCTGTCATTACCTGAGTCTTAAAGCTGTAGCCTGGTTTAGCTTGGGAACTGACTGATCACAACCCATACATTCATTCACTGCCTCCAGGAACAAATAAGTTCAAAACAGGTTGTTTTATTCTCAAGATTTGGTTGAAGGAGTCACATATTACATGTTACAGTACAGTTGTCTAGAGAATGTTTTAAAAATCATTCAGTCTGGAAGAACAAAAGTTAATTGAAGTTCAGTGAAAAGGTTAGTTTTTCATAAAAACATTTCTTCAGCATTGACAAAATATATCTAAAACATTCTCAAAACGTTCCTAAAAAGTTGGACACAATATAATTTAAACTCAATATAAAATGAAAATACATTAAATTGAAGTGCAAATGCTACAAATATGGCCAGTTTCTATTTAGTCGTCTCGTAGTTGTAGTGGGATTTATTGCCAGTTTAAAAACCAAACCACCTAACCTTCGGATAGTAATATGAGAGGTTGGCAGACGAAAACTCATTCATACTTTCCACATGTGCTGCTCTTTTTTTGTAATCTAATCGATTTGACCCAAATTAATCTAGAAATGTGGCTGGTTATGCTTGAAGTGTGTGGATGACCAGTCTTTTTATACTACAAATGAGGCCATGTAAAACAAAACCGGCTCAGATAAACAGTTCGCTTACCCTTGAAAATATTTTTTAGAGTATTGCACAAGTTTTTCTTTGACAGACATCCTTGCAATGTCCACTCTTGTTCCATTCAGAAAAAAAATTATAATAATGTATTAACCATATTTCTGGAACCATGACACGTGGATGCATTGCTCTTTATCATCAAAAGTATCACAAAACAGTCACTAGTTAGAAAGCTCATCTCCAGTATATAAAGATATTCATAATTTTATTTTGGCTTCCTGCTATTCAGTACTCTATACTAGTGGCAGCATACTCATTCTCAAGGTGAATACGCAAACAGTATTAATGACATGATCTCAGTCCACGGGCAAGCACTTCACAGGTTGGGTCCGTGTGTATGTTGTGTTGGGTTCTGTAGGTGAACTGGGAGTTAAGAAGGCGGGTGGCCGTTGACCTTGTCCCGCAGGAGAGCCAGGGCATTGGTGGAGAAGTCTCGCAGGACACTCACAGTCTCTCGCTGCATCTCCAGGGAGTCGCGTACAAACTCCTGCTGCGACTCCACCAGCTGCTGCACAGACTGGGCCAGGGCCCCCAGAGACCCCGACACGGCCCCTAGCAGGGCAGTAGTGGCCTGCTGCTCCTTGAGACTGAGGGAAGCACTGTGGGCTAGCTGCTTCCGGATTGCCCCCTGCCCCATGACTGACCCTGGAGAGGTAGAAGAGGAGGGAGGAGCAGGGAGAAAGGAAGAGGGAGCTGGGAGGGAGGACGAGGAAGTAGCCATGGAGGAAGACACAGCGGTGGAAGAGGTGGCGAATCTGGAGTAGGTGCGACGAGGCTCAGCAGGAGGGCGGAAGGAGCCCATGTGCCGCGGCTCCTCTTCTAGGTCCTCAAATCCCAGACTGTTGTCTATGGGTAATACACAAACAATGTGATACACACAGAAACATGGGTGCAAACACATTTACCAACAATAAAGCGAGAGAGAAAATAGTTTTACCTTCATCGACTGGTGTCATGAATGAAAAATCATGAGACGACTGAGAAGGATCCCCTAAAAGGACAAAAAATAAATAAAAAATATGACAAGGGAGATGATAAAAATCAATACAACATATTGTGTTGAGTGCGAAGAGAAGAGGAGAAATGTTGTTCTGAATACAGGAAAGACTCACGGCCAAATGGCATCCGAGAAAACATGCCAATATCTTTATCTTGAGTTGAGAAAGGTGACATAGACGAGCCCATGGCGTGGGGGCTGGTGCCAGGCATACCCATATGATGAAGGCCAGCCATACCATTAGAAGTGCCAGAGGAGCGAGTCAACATCTCTGACATGTCACCAAAGTCATTCTCCTCAGGTTCATGATTCATACTGCCCATGGTGGCCTTGTTCGGAGGGGACGTGGCTAATATTTCGTGCACCATTTTCTCCACCGGCGACAGGTTCTGGGAGATACGGACACCATTAGGCCCTCGCATGGCCACCATCCTGCGCTTGGCGTCGCACTTTAGGTCCGCCCACTTCTTGACGATCTCCATGACCTCCCTTTGGCACTCGCTGATTTTGTTGATGCAAATCGCGATGTCCGCCCATGTTCGCTTCCTCAGGTCTGACGAGGCGCCTTGGTTGAACTTGCCTGTGGCGGTGACAAATGCAGATAAAGCACTCCAAGGAATAAAAGGCAAGCAGAGAATAAAAGAGACAAACAAATGCAAAGTGAACATATGTCTATTGAGTGCTTCATGCTGATCATGACCAAAGGCCTCACATAATACCATGCATAAACTTCATAAATGATCAAATCCATGTAATTTGTGCACACAGTACACACTGAGTGGAGGTACTTACTTACGAGGATGTGCCTGTTTCTTTTGACCTCAGACAGCAGCAGATGGACTTCATCGAAAGTGAAGCGTGACTTCCTTTTCTTCATGGGCAACTTGCCCCCAAGTTCCTCTATTTCGCTATAGGTGAATTTGAAATTCATGTTGCACCCCTAGGCCTGTTTACACACCCAAGAGATAGCCACCTATACCTGTGAGGGCACCCTGGCACTGCCAGCCTGCAGGAGAACAAAATGTAAACCTCAGTGCACTCCACTGATAGGAATCCCTGTGTAAAGACATTATGGTTATAAGAGACTGTGTAGCTCAGTTGGTAGAGCAAGGTGCTTGCAACGCCAGGGTTGTGGGTTTGATTCCCAGGGCCATGCCTTTGTAAAATGTATGCACACATGACTAAGTTGCTATGGATAAAAGCATCTGCTAAATGGCATATAGAATGTTTTGGGGGAGATTTTATTCTGTGGGAAAATAATATGCAGTAATCAATGGGTATTCCAGGGATCCATCCCTAAGTGTGCCTAAAACAATACTTCTGTAATGAATCAATCACTTTACATTAAAAAATGTAGTGAGGACACCATGATTTACTATTGACGAGAATACCTGACAACAGTTCATTGTAAAAAATAAAAATACAACTCTGCATGGGAATTAAATGTGGGTATTTGTCTTTAAATTAACCATTTGTATAATTAGTAGCTTCAATCTCACACTCTCTTGCTAGGCCAATGAGCATTATGCTTCCTGGTTCTTTGTTGAGCCCCCTCCTAACCAGCTACAGTAGCTATTTTGCGGAACAACGTCGAAGGCCAGTGTTTTCAACCACGGTAAACGTGCATCCTGCCATGCAACGAAGGGGACAAAATACAAATTAGAAAACGAACGGAGATCTTTACCAATGTGTTAGAGATACACTGATAAGACAATTGCGAGCGTTCTATGCATTCTGCCTAACTATAGTAGCTAACATTTTGAAGGAACGTTGGCTAATGTCGGTCGCTAGCTAACGTTAGCTGGTTGGCTGGCTAGCTAGGTCGTCCGCGTTTGTTTGCAGATTGTTTATATATATATATATATATATATATAAACACTTTAACTAGCATAGCAATTAACAATAACAATTGTGAAGTTGTGTTACATTGGATATAGTAGGCATTACCAATATTGACGAATGTTTTTCTTTTCTCTTGCAGTGTCGCTTCATAAACTTCGCACAGACGAGAAGAACGCTGAGTTGCGCAGACTCTGATCGCGCTTTTTCCATGACCCACGGCGGCCACGAGCGCAACATGTACGAAATCTTACCAGAATAGGAATTTGGTACGATGCCAGGAATGGCCAAGTTACAGTTCAACGTGCATCAATCACTGCTACTATTGTTACAGAATAACGTACATTCATTGGTTGAACGAGTACACAACCTGTGGTGACATTTCTCAACCAAGTCATGTTGCTACTAAAACACACGAAGGATTTAAATACTAGGCTACTTAATTATAAGAAAATAGCGTACAGGAGCGGAAATCGTACACCAGTCAATCTAAAACAAAGTATGCGTTACATGTCAGAGATGCTACATTTTCTTGGCTACAAGAAACATGACCTATGTAATCACAGTGGGAACCTGTTTCAATAAGTAAGACTTGAGAAATGAACCGACCACGAAGGGACTCGAACCCTCAATCTTCTGATTCGAAGTCAGACGCCTTATCCATTAGGCCACGCGGTCTATGACCTCTGGTTTCTTTACTCTCAAATTAACCGTAGCTAGCTATGTAACAAAAACATACAGTCGTTAACATAAATAATTATGCATTTTAATATTTTATATACAGAATTACAATATAAGTCCATATTTATCTTGTATACAAAATTGTATGAATTATATAGTTCAACACCACAACGTCAGAGGGATGTAATAGGGGGAAGGTGATGTGAGTCTACTTGATGTTATGACAGTTAGGAAATTGTGTGATGGAAACCAAGTTTGACATCAGCTATATTGAAGCGCTAATATAGTCTAACCAAAACTAAAACATATCAATTGCTAGACACATGTAGATGTTAAGTCCAGTCCACAATCTCAACACAGCCTACATGGGAGAATGTGTTGACCATCATGCAACTGTTGAGTTAAATAAATAAAAACGAAAACTGAGCTATAAAGTGCCTTTTAAAAACTATAGTCATCATTGACAGGCAAACTTCATTCAAGTGTTAAAAGCAAAGCAGACACAGAATATTGATTCCTTCCTATTTACTTTAGTCTTCCTGGTGACAATAGGCATAGCAACCCAATTCCACTGGTGCTCCATTCTGCATCGACGGAGGAAGGATAGGGAGGATGGTGAAAGAGCAGAGAGGATGTGCATCTAGTTTTTAGAAAACAATCTAGCCAACAGATGGCAGCAGTGTGGTCTCCAGGCTATCTGGGTACAAGTCTCGGTAGCATTCCACTCCTTGTACTCTTCTTCCTCATGTGGCACAGACTGGAAAACAGGCTAGGATCAATCTAGAGCCAGGCATGAATAATGATGTGTACCCTGCTGCTCAGGCTTTATGATACAGCATACACAATCATTTGGCAGGTTTTCTATGTGGGTGGATGGTCACTGGATGCATATTGGCACAGAAAGACAGACAGGGAGTAGATAAGATCTCACAGCAGAGAAGGACAATCTTCCTCTTTATCTTTTCATTAGATTGTTAGCTTTCTGATTGGCAGCATCAATGCGGTATACATTGTGAATGGCCTGTAAAAACAACACATTAGATTAATGTTCAATACAGAATTGGTCATCTATTGTTATTGAATAAATGGCTGCATGGCAGGTACTATAGGACTGACCTTGCCCTGAATGCGGTCAATCTGGACATTCTGCGTGTCGATCTCATTGCCCATGTCCAGTGCCATGCTCTTCAGGTTGCCTATGATGCTGCCTACATGTCCCAGATTCTCCTCCATCTCATCTTCGCGTGCATCATTTGTCACCCTGATAGACAGACAGACAGACAGATATTTATAAAGAGAAAACACATCAACAGAAAGTATCATTTGCAGTCGTCAGTTTGTACATTTAACAGAAGTTTACGGTACATTGTTGTTTTTGCAAGGAGTATTCTCCCTGCATCCAGGGAGGTGCGCTAGGTTTTTATAAATGTCCTCTGTTTGGCCAGGTACTCCTACAGAACATGACCGGTGACTGGTTCTACATGTCAATGTGTTATAGACAAGAGTAAATATCCACTAGCTGCCACACACAGCCTCTGTTATGTACATAGTCATTGAAGCTATACAGTAAATGAGAAAGTAGTAGTTGTAGGGATTCAAACCTGTTTTGGGCATAGCTGGATTATCTCAAATCAATGCAATGGCCAGATTCATCAGAAAATATTTGTAAACCAAAAGAATATGTGCAGACTGCAGGCAGACAGTTCAGGGTTTTTTCTGCATCAAAAAGGGGCTTTGGTCAGCCTATCGGTCAAGGCCCTGGGCTAGAATTGTTATTAGGCTATCTTGGTGGCGGAAAGGATTTGGGGTTTTTAAAGCCACTTTCCAGCAATTATACACATTTTTCCATGGAGCTGAGAGAAATGTAGTTGATTTAAAGCATATTTTTGTGTTCTTATGCTCAAACATTACAACAAAATCAATACTCCTGAATTCATTGTTTTTGTCTTTACACTGTTTGGAATTAGCGTCCCAAAAAAGGATTAGGCAGCCCGCCCAAGACTTTTCTATGCAAAGAAACCCAGGAATTATTAGCCCATATCCATAATGGTGTGATATATACTGTGTGTGTACAACAATAATAAGCTGTCGTTCTCTTAGGAATTGTGAGGGCACGTGCACGTCTTTGAGTATATTCCATTGGTTGGGATTGGTTGCCTTGCTATTGGGTTTGTCATGCCATTGACCATTATTACTTGCGTATGTAGCCTCCGCTCATGATCATCTGCTCTCTCTCATCCATCACGCGTGAGGACGGCTGGCCGGACACCACCCCATCCTGGTTGTTCCCCCACACCTTCTTATAGGCCCCACTCTCCTCAAAGTCCTTCAGCCTATGCAGATGCAGAGTCAGACAGGATAGAGCACATCACACAGCCATACACACAGAGCTTCATATCACAGTACATTGTTTTAACTCAGAGTACAACAAAGGGTCACCTGCATGAAATAAACAAAATTCCTGATCTAAGCCCTGGCATGTTGAGGAAGGAAAGCGAGTAGGAGTCTGATGTGTGGCAACTGGCAAACAAAGTGTAAAGACTGGCACACCAACATGCGCATTAATACTTGAGGAAGGAACCATGTATTCCCAATCTGCTCATGACCCCTCCCACCACCTACTTATCACAGGAACACAGACCGCAGCATTGGCCCAGGTCTGTGAGGTTCTTCTCAGCCTCCTTCATATCCGAGTTGATCTGGTCCAGGCCCTCCTCAATCCGCTCCAGTTGCTCTGGACAATGCAAAACGTGAGGGAAGGGTAGGAATGGGAGAGGTGGAGGAAAGGGGGGAGAATGAGGGAGAACGTAATATAACACAAAACTGTTATATCACCAAAGCCCCCAACTGACAAAAGCCGGCGGTGCAAACTCCAAAACTGAGAACAGGACACAAATTATGTAATAATGGTCCGCACAAGTCCATAAAATGCCTGGTATTGTGTGGGTAGAAGATGTACCGTTTGTAAAACACACATATTTTGGGACATGACCATCATTTTCCTGTGGTTAACTTTGGTGCAGACTTCTAGTCACCCAATCTCACAATGGAGCAAAACACAAAACAAAATTAATCATGGCCTGGAGCAGAGGATGGATGGACAGACAGACGGTCTAGTTGCCAGTTGGCCTGGTGGGCACTCAGGTGACACACAGATGACAGATGTCCTCAGAGCAGGCCAGACCTGCTTGATGCAGGGCCAGACGCACAGGCCACAACATTTGGCCATGTCAGTTAGGTTTTTCTCAGCCTCTTTCATATCCTTGTTGATTTGATCCATCCCCTCATCGATGCGGTCCAGTTGCTCTGCCCATATGGGGAAGGTGGGGAGCATGGGCAGGGTGGATAGGAGAGACACAGGAGGGAACACACACATACAGTACATGCACACAAAAGCAAACACACACATAGCTTACACACATCTAGTATACTGACAAAAACACGAGCACTCACTTATGGATAAATATACAAGAACAAGGACCATCGAAGGTTGCGGTTGTACGATTGACATTGATGTTATGTCCACATCTTCCAATGAGAGAAAACAATTATATAACATCCATTCCATTACCTCCTTGTTCGTCCAGCATGACCAGGGCCCGGATTCCTGAATCTTTGCTCTGTTGAGATCAGAAATCGCATTAGATTCACCATAATGTTGCTGTTCATGATTTTGCATTTCAACTGAATCAAATGAAGACTCTTAAGTTAAAATGTAGTTCATTATCAATAGGCAGCCGCCTGCAAAAAAAAAAAAATCAACCAGAGATGATGTGATTATAATGACGACGACATGTCATTATTAGGGCTTGGTCAACCGAGGCAGAGTGAGTGACAGGTGCAGAGACTCACATACCTCCTCTACTAGCTGCATCATACGACGAGTACTCTCCAGGGACTGGATGATGAGGGACAGAGAGACAGGACACCATTCGAGGATTTAGTTACCTTAGATACAGGACTAATAACATTTCAAATCCTGAGGGTGAGGCTGAAAAACTGTCCACTTCCACAGATGAAAGGCACTAATCAAGGTCACTCAGTGTGAGTCATCTTTAATACTATACATGTTGCACTGTCTTAGGGCTCTGTCTTTATAGCTACAACAGTATTTGTATTGCCCAAATATGGAACAGTAAACAAATTACAACACTATTCTCTCAGTGAAAGTATTTCCATTGATAATCAATCTTAGAAGACACACTGTGACATCATCTCATTGACTTCTGCCCCTTCTCCTGTTTTTCATAGAACTGCTATGGAGATTGAAACATCCTGTACTGATCTAATGGCCTGTTATATTTCCACACAACAAGGCTTAGGCTATAAAACAAACAGACTCATTTCAGTGGTCTGTGTGCCAAGAATGTGTTTGTACAGATAGCTGGGGACTTTCTCCAAGGTATTTCCTGATGCTGAGGTAATGGGACTGGGAAATGGCTGTGATGTGCAGTAAGTAACCTTTACCCAAGGGGAAACCCTCTGGGAGAGAGGCTTAGGGTGATGTCACTGTGTAATCTCTGAATGTTCCAACTCAAAACAATGCCCGGGTATGGCATGTAACCTTTTCTATAGCTCCTGGCATGATTTACCCTTTATTGTGGGGGCCAATGGTCAACAGCCAACGGCTATGGGGACATTGTGTATTGATCTTAAAAGTTCAACTGAATCTTCTGTTGTTGATATTTCAAAGTTAAATAAGTTTGTGCTCTTTAGACGATATGTGACATTACCTCATCTGTCACCTGGTTGGCCCTCCTCTGCAGCTCCTCATGCTCTGTCCTCACGGGTGTGTCGGCAGCCATCCTTCCTGACATCTACAGCAGCCGCGGGAGGACAGCACAGTCTGGTTTGCTCAGTAGCCTCTTTCCCAAGACGCAAGGCTAGTGCATCAGGTGGCTTTGACAACAGTCCTGGTTAAGACAATGAAAACAGTGAAACAGTACAGAGTGCAGTAAATAGAAAATCTAGGCAGTATCATCCAGAAACTCTGACATGGTAACCTTACACCCAGTAATGTGGTTTAACATTGACTCAGGAAGGGAATGCCATTAACTGAATGAAATTTGCCCTCTAAATTACCCATTGCTCTTTGAGTGAGCTTGAGGACATGGAACAATACTATTAAGGACAGATGGGATCAATCATGATTTCAACATGGCCTGTTGGTTCAACACTGTGGCTACACAGTCTTTCTGTCGTGCGCAATTGGAGCCCCATAGTTCTGAAAACCTGAACATTTTCACCTGGCATGTCAGTTTGATTAGTGAATTTTCTACCCTGCTTGTTTTCTCCTCACCCCTCTCATCCCCACTCGACTCTGTGCCTCTACTGCCTATCCTTTCAGATCATATTCCATTCATTGCTTAACATAATTACTGCTCATTTCACAAAACCTCTCTTGTTCCTCAGACCCTCACACCTACATGCATCCCACCTACACTCCTTCCATTCTGTTGTGAGGGAGTTGACAGTGCGCCATGGAGCAGCATCCTTATAATTATCATTAATCACCACCTGCCTCACGCTGAAAGGCAAGAGGAGAGGGAGAGAAAGAAATGGAGGGAGAAAAAGAGTGAGAGAGGTGGGGGAGGAAGAAAGACCGAAGGAAAGAAAAGAGACAACCAGAAGTAAGAAGAGTATGTTTTGTCTGGGAATGAAGGGCTGCAAAGATTGCAACACGTACTGTATATATGATGACGGCTAGAAGTTGTAGTATAAGGAGACCCACAGGAAAAGCTGGTTTTCTGGGGAGTCACACCTGGAATGAGACTTTGAGAACTTAGTTGCCAAAGAAAAACCAGAGCTCTTTTATCTCAATGCAGAGTCCCCGTCTCCTGCCATGATTCAATGAGAACGGTATCTGCTGTACCAGATAGACAGATGAGAATGAGACATACATCTTAACCAAAGGCTTCCTGTTGCACTCCTACTGCCCCACCTACGCATCACGTCATTGATGGTAATGACAGCCATTTCCACAACTCATGAAGGAGACATAACAGGGTTGCCTATCTTTCAGACACAGAACGTACTCTACTAAATAAGCTGTGAAGTATTGTGTGTAACGTGCCTGTTTTTCTATGCTCAAATAGAAGAAAATAACAAATATAAAAGAAACAAAGTCACAGTCGCACGCAGCACAGTTATATGACAAGCAGAGGTAGTTCTTTTTTTATTTAACCTTTATTTAACTAGGAAAGTCAGTTAAGATCAAATTCTTATTTACAATGATGGCTTACCAAAGGGCAAAAAGCCTCCTGCGGGACGGGGGCTGGGATTAAAAATTGAAATATATGACAAAACACACATCACAACAAGAGAGCCACCACAACACTACATAAAGAGAGACCTAAGACAACAACATAGCATGGCAGCAAAACATGACAACAACATGGTAGCAACACAACATGGCAGCAGCACAACATGGTAGCGGCAAAAACCATGGTACAAACATTATTGGGACAGACAACAGCACAGTGTGTAAAGTTAGCGTGTCCTCATTACACTTTCGACGAATGAATAAAAGAGAAGGATTGAAATGAGACAAGCACGCTGATTTATAGCTTAGCCATGAATGAATAAAAGAGAAGGATTGAAATGAGACAAGCACGCTGATTCATAGCTTAGCCATGAATGAATAAAAGAGAAGGATTGAAATGAGACAAGCACGCTGATTCATAGCTTAGCCATGGGAAAATTGGTACTGTGGGGAGGGCACGCTTTCGATGCCTTTTAAAAAGCTGATTCATTGGTAGTGTATCAAATCAAATGTATTTATATAGCCCTTCTTACATCAGCTGATATCTCAAAGTGCTGTACAGAAACCCAGCCTAAAACCCCAAACAGTAAGCAATGCAGGTGTAGAAGCACGGTGGCTAGGAAAAACTCCATAGAAAGGCCAAAACCTAGGAAGAAACCTAGAGAGGAACCAGGCTATGAGGGGTGGCTAGTCCTCTTCTGGCTGTGCCGAGTGGAGATTATAACAGAACATGGCCAAGATGTTCAAATGTTCATAATTGACCAGTGTAGCGTGTATTATTATCTTCCATGAGTGCACAGTTGCTTGATGAAGTGCAAGTTGTCATACCACCCACCATCCCCACCCACCATCCGCCTGTAACCAACACCAAAGGAGACTCCTAGCCATGCTCTATAAACTGAGTGTCACGCCTTGACCTTAGAGAGCCTTTTCATTTCTCTATTTGGTTCGGTCAGGGTGTGATTTGGGTGGGCATTCTAGTTTTTCTATTTCTTTGTTGGCCCGGGTATGGTTCCCAATCAGAGGCAGCTGTCTATCGTTGTCTCTGATTGGGGATCATACTTAGGCAGCCTTTTTTCCCACCTTTAGTTTGTGGGATTTTGTTTTTGGTACTGTGCTGTGTAGCCCTACTGAATGTAGGGGACAGACTGATATTCTGCAAAAGGTACTGGGATTGGACTGCTGAGGACTGGGGTAAAGTCATTTTCTCTGATGAATCCCCTTTCCGATTGTTTGGGGCATCCGGAAAAAAGCTTGTCCGGAGAAGACAAGGTGAGCGCTACCATCAGTCCTGTGTCATGCCAACAGTAAAGCATCCTGAGACCATTCATGTGTGGGGTTGCTTCTCAGCCAAGGGAGTGGGCTCACTCACAATTTTGCCTAAGAACACAGCAATGAATAAAGAATGGTACCAACACATCCTCCGAGAGCAACTTCTCCCAACCATCCAGGAACAGTTTGGTGACGAACAATGCCTTTTCCAGCATGATGGAGCACCTTGCTATAAGGCAAGAGTGATAACTAAGTGGCTCGGGGAACAAAACATCGATATTTTGGGTCCATGGCCAGGAAACTCCCCAGACCTTAATCCCATTAAGAACTTGTGGTCAATCCTCAAGAGGCGGGTGGACAAAGAAAAACCCACAAATTCTGACAAACTCCAAGCATTGATTATGCAAGAATGGGCTGCCATCAGTCAGGATGTTGCCCAGAAGTTAATTGACAGCATGCCAGGGTGGATTGCAGAGGTCTTGAAAAAGAAGGGTTAACACTGCAACTATTGACTATTTGCATCAACTTCATGTAATTGTCAATAAAAGCCTTTGACACTTACGAAATGCTTGTAATTATACTTCAGTATTCCATAGTAACATCTGACAAAAATATCTAAAGACACTGAAGCAGCAAACTTTGTGGAAATTAATGTGTAATTTAAAACTTTTGGCCACGACTGTACATTACAGAACCAATGCATAACCTATCAGAAGGGACATATCTGAATATTTGATTTCCCTCAAATTCAACAGCTGACAAACTTGTGAAAGTATCATACAGTGTCTGTTTCTGATCACAAAGTATATGTTTGTTTGCCAACATGCTCAGAGCGATATATTCATCTAACGTTAACCTGCTGTAAATGTCAACCTGCATGGCCCCTGAAAAGGGCAGAGATGATTGGTCACGTCAGAAAACAGGTCATGCTATCATGGATCATGGTTACCCACTGAAGAGGACTGCCGGGTGGAGGGCGCATTGAAAATGCTATGCCACAGTAATTACTACTGATGAGTAAATACCATTCATTGTACATCCCCACTAGAATAATAATCTACCTCCTACACTAAAACACTAATAAGAGAATATTATGTTTTCAAAACCTGTTTTTTCAGGAAGAGCATTGATAACAGGAAGGGATTCAGCTACAAGGCATGGGAGGATTCAGCACATTGTCTTGTGCAAGACCTATAACTGTAATGTTTCCATAATATCAAGTAACCTGCATGTTTGTTTACATCAATACTAGATACTGATATTTTAGATTTTCAATATAACTTAACCTTTATCAAACAATAGATTTTGCCATACTTTGTTGTAACTATTTTTGGCTATAAATAAATAGCTAAACAGTGTCAATGCGATGGGTCAATCTTAGCCTCCACATAGCCTATATTTTAATATAGAAATCACGCAAAACTTAAGCCTACGTCTATAAAGTGATAAACACAGTTAAACAAACCTGTAACTTTACCTTTAACTTAAATGAGAGGTCGTGTTGGCCTCGAATTTGCCCAACAATCCACTGGAACATCCGTCACCTGTTTATTCATTGATCTACAAGGTCCCTCAGCATCATCTCGGAGGTTTTTGTTCCTTCCTTCCAAGTCGGCTCTGCCCGGAGGTAAATCCGATGACACGCCCCGATTACCATCCGCTCACCCAATTGGTGGCTCTGTCGACGACTTTACACCCCGACAAGGGACGCTCTTATTCTCTTGGCTCTGTTCCAAATCCTTCTTCTTCGATAACGCCCTTTTGAACAGTTGCTCTGGAAACGGCCCTGGTACCTGTGCAAATCATCAGCCGCTGTTCTTCAGTGTCATTCTCCTTTTTTCCCATGCAGTGTGTAAATTAAGTTAACAGGCAGCCAAGATTTGGCTATTAGTCGGCAGAGGTGGAAGTCAAGAGTGGTGCTGATGAATAATAACAATCAGCTTTATTATTGACTTGGTTTGTAAAAGTCAAACAAATAGGTACAATAAAACAGAAATATTAAAGTTATTTACAAACATATGAGAGAACATTTCTTTAATTAAATTATAATAAATGACAGCTTTAAGTATTAGGTAATATTACACCAATATTGAGCACTATCATTTATATATTACATTACATAGCAGTATGGAATGTTTGACCAAAAGTGTGTTGCCGGAGAAAAAGGAAAACACAAAACTTAAAAATATTTGAAATCTAAAAAGGGAGTTGTTGGCCAATTGGAGAGAAAGTAGATTTGTGTTTTCCCTGTGTTGCTGCAATTCTGCCATCTAGTGACGAATTTAATTAACATTCAAATCAAATCAAATCTTATTGGTCACACACACATGGTTAGCAGATGTTACTGCGAGTGTAGCGAAATACTTATGCTTCTAGATCTGACAGTGCAGCAGTACCTAACAGGTAATATCTAACAATTCCACAAAACCTAATACACACAATCTAGTAAAGGAATGGGATGAGGATATATTCGTGCAAAATATATGGATGAGCAGTGACAGAGCGGCGAAGATGCAATAGATAGTAAAGAATAGATAGTGAAGGATACAGTATATAGATATGAGATGAGTAATGCGAGATATGTAAACATTCTGGGGCCCCAGTGTTGAGGATCAGCGGACTGGAGATGTTGTTTTCTACCTTTACCACCTGGGGGCGGCCCGTCAGGAAGTTCAGGACCCAGTTACACAGGGCGGGGTCGAGACCCAGGGTCTCAAGCTTAATGATGAATTTGGAGGGTACTATGGTGTTGAATGCTGAGCTGTAGTCAATGAACAGCATTCTTACATAGATATTCCTCTCGTCCAGATGGGATAGGGCAGTGTGCAGTGTGATGGCGATTGCATTGTCTGTGGATCTATTGGGGCGGTAAGCAAATTGGAGTGGGTCTAGCGTGACAGGTAGGGTGGAGGTGATATCACTTCATGAAGAAGTGAGTGCTACGGGGCGATAGTCATTTAGTTCAGTTCCGTTTGCTTTCTTTGGAACAGAAACAATGTTGACCATCTTGAAGCATGTGGGGACAGCAAACTGGGATAGGGAGAGATTGGCTGGTAAACACACCAGCCAGCTGGTCTGCGCATGCTCTGAGGACGCGGCAAGGGATGCCGTCTGGGCCGGCAGCCTTGCGAGGGTTAACACGTTTAAATACTATACTCACGTCAGCCACTGAGAAGGAGAGCCCACAGTCTTTGGTAGCGGGCCTTGTCCTCAAAGCGTGCAAAGAAGTTGTTTAATTTGTCTGGGAGCAAGATGTCGATGTCCGCGACGGGGCTGGTTTTCTTTTTGTAATCCGTGATTGTCTGTAGACCCTGCCACATATGTCTCGTGTTTGAGCCGTTGAATTGCGACTCCGCTTTGTATCTATACTGATGCTTTGCTTGTTTGATTGCCTTACAGAGGGAATAACTACACTGCTTGTATTCTGCCATTTTTCCAGTTGCCTTGCCATGATTAAATGCGGTGGTACGTGCTTTCAATTTTCCGCGAATGCTGCCATCAATCCACGGTTTCTGGTTAGGGAAGGTTTTAATAGTCACAGTGGGTACAACATCTCCTACACACTTCCTTATAAACTCGCTCACCGAATCAGCATATACGTCAAAGTTATTGTCTGAGGCTAACCGGAACATATCCCAGTCCACGTGATCGAAGCAATCTTGAAGCGTGGAATACGATTGGTCAGACCAGCGTTGGCTAGACCTAAGCACAGGCGATTCCTATTTTAGTTTCTGCCTATAGGAGGGGAGCAACAAGATGGAGTCATGGTCAGATTTTCCAAAAGGAGGGCAGGGGAGGGCCTTGTATGCATCATGGAAGTTAGAGTAGCAGTGGTCGAGTGTGTTACTCGCTCGTGTACTGCAATCGATATGCTGGTAGAATTTAGGTAACCTTGTTCTCAGATTAGCTTTGTTACAAATGAATGACGTATGAACATCTGTAAACAATAATAATATGAAATACACATTTTAAATTAGAGAGAGAGAGATGAAAAAAAGGAAAACACAAAACTAAACTACCTTTCTATATTTGTTTCATTTGGCCTAATGGAGAGAAAGTAGATTTGTGCTTTCCCGGTGTTGCTGCAAATGCTGCCATCTAGTGATAAATGTAATTAACATTCATGACTGAACGACGTATGAATGTCTGCAAACAATAATAACAATGGTACTTTGAAATAAAAATCTTAATGAGAGAGAGAGAGAGAGAGAGAGAGAGAGAGAGAGAGAGAGAGAGAGAGATAGAGATGAATGAAGAAATTAATGCAGACTTTTTGTAGGCTTTCCCTGATGCTTTATGAGTGCATGGTCAACTGAAGCCACTGGGGAGAAAGCAAAACACAATAAGAGGTGTGGTTATTTAGGTTTAATTTCAGTGCATATATCCAGTCATTAATCTTAAAAATGGACCCTAAACCTAAACACACCGTTTAAATGCAGAGGAAATAGTGAAAACTAATTTACCTCCTGGATGTTGACTTTGATCCTTCCATTATTATCTTTGTCCAGAGTCTTGAAGGCTCCTGGAAATGCACAAAACACTATTACTGAAGGGTAATGAAAAGTAAATAGTCTGAAAACAAGAACATAATCGAACTGAGCAGGGGAGTATTGAGGATTCACTTACGACACATGGCGTCCAGTCTGACCAAGCACCCAATGAAGTTGTCAAAGTCCATGTTGCCCTGTTCGTCACTGTATCTGCGAATGATCAACTGGAAGAGCTGGTCGTTGAGAGGGAAGCCTGCACACGGACATAACAGGAGAGAAAAACCAATGAGACCAAACACATACAGTACCAGTCAAAAGTTTGGACACACGTACTCATTCAAGGGTTTTTCTTTCTTTTTGTTGTTTTTTTTTTTTTACCATTTTCTACATTGTAGAATAACAGTGAAGACATCAAAACTATGAAATAGCACATATGGAATCATGTAGTAACCAAAGAAACTGTTTTTAGAAGTCAAAATATATTTTATATTTGAGATTCTTCAAAGTAGCCACCCTTTGCCTTGATGACAGCTTTGCACACTTTTGCCATTCTCTTAACCAGCTTCATGAGGTAGTCACCTGGAATGCATTTAAATTAACAGGTGTGCCTTGTTAAAAGTAAATTTATGGAATTTCTTTCCTTCTTAATGCATTTGAGCCAATCAGTTGTATTGTGACAGGGTAGGGATGATATACAGAAGATAGCCCTATTTGGTAAAATACCATATTATGGCAAGAACAGCTCAAATAAGCAAAGAGAAATGACAATCCATCATTACTTTAAGACATGAACGTCAGTCAATCCGGAAAATTTAAAGAACTTGGAAAGTTTCTTCAAGTGCAGTCAGAAAAACCATCAAGGGCTATGATGAAACTGACTCTCATGAGGACCGCCACAGGAAAGAAAGACCCAGAGTTACCTCTGCTGCAGAGGATAAGTGCATTAGAGTTACCAGCCTCAGAAACTGCAGCCTAAATAAATGCTTCACAGAGTTCAAGTAACAGACACATCTAAACCTCTACTATGGGATCGGTGTCCCACCCCACGGGACGGTTGAGCTAACGAGCGCTATTGTGATTAGGATAAAGTTGTAAGTAACAAGAAAAATTCTCATCACATAGACATGTCTGATATGGGCAGAAAGCTTAAATTCTTGTTAATCTCACTACACTGTCCAATTTACAGTAGCTATTACAGTGAAAAAATACCATGCTTGAGGAGAGTGCACAACAACAAAACACTTTTAACACGGCAACTGGTTTGATACATTCACCTCTGAAGGTAAATAATGTACACTACCATTCAAAAGATTGGGGTCACTTAGAAATGTCCTTGTTTAAAAAAATAAAATAAAAAAATTCAAATTTTTGGTCCATTAAAATAACATAAAATTGATCAGAAATACAGTGTAGACATTGTTAATGTTGTAAATGACTAATGAAGCTGGAAACGCCTGATTTTTTATGGAATATCTACATAGGAGTACAGAGACCCATTATCAGCAACCATCACTCCTGTGTTCCAATGGCACGTTGTGTTAGCTAATCCAAGTTTATCATTTTAAAAGGCTAATTGATCATTAGAAAACCCTTTTGCAATTATGTTAGCACAGCTGAAAACTGTTGTCCTGATTAAAGAAGCAATAAAACTGTCCTTTTTTAGACGAGTTGAGGATCTGGAGAATCAGCATTTCTGGGTTCGATTACAGGCTCAAAATGGCCAGAAACAAAGAACTTTCTTCTGAAACTCGTCAGTCTATTCTTGTTCTGAGAAATGAAGGCTATTCCATGCGAGAAATTGCCAAGAAACTGAAGATCTTGTACAACGCTGGGTACTACTCCCTTCACAGAACAGCGTAAACGGGCTCTAACCATAATACAAAGAGGAGTGGGAGGCCCCAGTGCACAACTGAGCAAGAGGACAAGTACATTAGAGTGTCTAGTTTGAGAAACAGACGCCTCACAAGTCCTCAACAGGCAGCTTCATTAAATAGTACCCGCAAAACACCAGTCTCAACGTCAACAGTGAAGAGGCGACTCCGGGATGCTGGCCTTCTAGGCAGAGTTCCTCTGTCCAGTGTCTGTGTTTTTTTGCCCTTCTTAATCTTTTCTTTTTATTGGCCAGTCTAAGATATGGCTTTTCTTTGCAACTCTGCCTATCTCTGGAAGTATGTTAACGAAGGCTTTTCAGCTGTTGAACTATGGCAAGGTCGAACTAATTTCAAAATCTACATTTATTTTAGTCAAGAAGTGATGAGTCAGAGCAACCAATCAGCGTCATTGTAGCTGTTCTACCTATCACCCACACAGCACTTCCTCCACAAGCAACCACATCCTCTTCTCCTGTTCAATTAATTTCCCGCCACACTGAAAAGGACTGCACATACATACATACCTCTGTGCCCATCTCATTGCAACATTATCCATCCAGGGCCAAAGCTGGATGCCTAAAATGTGGTAAATGTAAACAAGATGCTACAGTAGTGTATGTGTGTGTGTGTGTTTTGTGTGTATGTGTATGGATGGAGTTCCAAGAAAAGACATTAGAAGATGGCAAATGGAGATAGTGATGAGTGAGGGCATATAGTATGAAAATAAAGACCCGTTGGGATCTAAAATGAGTGTGAGGTGCCCTCTTGTCTTCTTTTTGTCCGTTTGAGGACACTACAGTCACCCCTGGTGGAGGTTCTTGGAACGCTGCTGTTTAAGTCTGAGCAGAAGTCGACAAAAACCTTCAAAGGTCTATTTGGTTCTATGTAGAACCCTCTGTGGAATGGAGCCCAAAAGGGTTCTACCTAGACACAGAAGGGGCTCTACCTGGAACTAAAAAGGGATCTCCTATGGGGACAGTGGAAGAATCCTTTTAGGTTGCACCTTTTTATCGGAGTGTAGGCCTATATTGCAGTGGTGGTTCTGTGGTTTTCTGTAAAAAAATTTAAAAAAAATTGTTCATTGGTGGTGGGGAGTTAAGATATTCGAAAAATACTATGAAACATCCCCACTTTTAGCACACATTTGCAAGCTGGCAAAGTAACCTTTGTGTGCTGAGGCATGTGTGATCACTGAACATTGACAGGACCGACAACAAAAAAGACATGCTCACATGCAAACAAAAGATAAGATGTGTCTAACTTGCACCGTTATGCAATTATTAAGAGACTAGATACAAACAGCTAATCCTGACTGTTCTAGCATTCATTTACTGAGGCAAACATATCAGAGATGTCAAGGTGGTACCCAAGCATATGCCATGTGTATATGTGACACACACAAATGGTCATATTTTTTATGTTTTATTTTGTTTGTTATTTTATGGCGTCATCCCTTGTATAATTTTCTAGGCCTCCCAGGTATTTACATTTAATGTATGTATATGATTACTGCCGCTAGGGGGAGCTGTGACGTCAATTGAGTGCGATAGTGAGATCGTCAGGTCTTGGAGGTTTCTTCTTCAATCTTGGAGATTGACTACTACTGAAAACGAACAATCAATTTACCCTATTAATTCAGATGCAACCTACAAAAGTGCAATATGACTCTGAAAATATTGAGGTAACATGGTTAACTACATAGTCAATGAGGTTGGAAGGCAATTGAAGGGAGTGTTAATGTTAAGTGAAAAACTGGTTGGTATTTTCCCCATTGTAAGTAATGGAGTTTGGCTAGAGTGCTAATGGTTTTACATGTAATTTTAACGTTATAAGAGAAGGGATTAAGATGTCGTTGAATTTACGAAAATAGTGTTTAACAGTTCGCTAGTTTGATGCTAACCAAATTGAGTCTGGCTAAGAGCTAGTTAGCTCTAAGCTAGTTTGTTTCAGTCAATGTTAGCTTACATGTTAATAATGTAGTGGTTGATGCATTGTTTCACATCGGCCTCCAGTAATTTATAGTTTTTTCTAAATTGACATTGATAGGACAGTGAGTTTTCTATATAATGTGAATGTGTAGATGTATGGTGACTCCAGGTTTGGATGTACGGACCAACGGGACTGCCATGGGCAAGTCCCTTGGCCTTGACGGGTACCATGAATGGTGGGAGGACAGGCAGCCTCCAGAGTACTCACCCTATCCCCTGTTGTACGGACGGGAGCCGCAGCTATTTACCGAGGTAAACAATGCAATTGTATATCAAATCATTGCATATACTGTAGTATAAAAAATGTGTGATTGAATTAGTGTTTGTCTATTGCTATTTTTGCATAACGTACTTTATCACTGAAACTCCACCTAAAATGGCGCCGAAGCAGACGTTTTACGTGCCCCAACCGATTGTGTTTTTTTTGTTAGTTTATCTGCGATGTTTAACTTTATTTTTTTTAAACTGTTTTTGTACATAATGTTGCCGCTACCGTCTCTTATAACCGAAAATAACTTCTAGACATCAGGACTGCGATTACTCACCACGGACTAGCAGAATCCTTTTTCTTCTTTCATGACTCTGATGAGGCCCGGCCGGAGGATATAAGGCTGGCTCCCTCGGGAACAGGCCCGACCCCAGTGATCTGCGTGAAGAGGAGAAAGAGAGGCCGGAGGGCGGGCTGCCTTCTGAGGAGTAGGAGGCGATCAAATAAACCCCCACTCCCCTCAATTCTGCTTTGGACAATAAAATGGATGAGTTATTGGGAAGATTAAACTAACAACGGGACATTAAAAACTGTAACATCTTATGCTTCACAGAACAGGGTGGCGGTCTATGTATTTTTGTAAACAACGACTGGTGCAGATATCTAAGGAAGTCTTGAGCCATTGCTCGCCTGAGGTAGTTTCTCATGATAAGCTACAGACCACATTACCTACTGAGAGAGTTTTCGTCTATATTCTTTGTAGCTGTTTACATACCACCACAGTCAGAGGCTGGCACCAAGATAGCATTGAATGAGCTGTATTCCGCCATAAGCAAACAAGGAAAACGCTCACCCAGAGGCGGCGCCCCTAGTAGTCAGGAACTTTAATGCAGGGAAACTTAAATCAGTTTTACCTCATTTCGATCAACATGTTAAATGTGCAACCAGAGGGAAAAGATCTCTGGACCACCTATACTCCACACACAGAGATGACTACAAAGCTCTCCCTCCATTTGGTAAATCTGACCATAGTTCTATCCTCCTGATTCCTGCTTACAAGCAAAAATTCAAGCAGGAAGCACCAGTGACTAGATCAATAAAAAAAGTGGTCAGATGAAGCAAATGCTAAGCTACAGGTCTGTTTTGCTAGCACAGACTGGGATATGTTCCGGGATTCCTCCAATGGCATTGAGGAGTACACCACAATTGTCATTGGCTTCATCAATAAGTGCATCGACGACGTCATCCCCACAGTGACCGTACGTACATACCCCAACCAGAAACCATGTATTACAGGCAGCATCCGCATTGAGCTAAAGGCTAGAGCTGCCGCTTTCAACGAGCGGGACTCTAACCCGGAAGAGTCAGGATCCTAGTAAGGATCCTAGTCAAGCTATTGTTTGTCAAATCCAGATTAAATATAGGTCTTCGTGTGAATAAAATCTGTAGGCGATTGTGGGCTAAATCAATTACAAAAAACTGACCTGTTCAGGCTTCATCATGATCTGTGATCAAAACAGGCTGGGGTGTTTTGGGTTCTGTTTAAGCTAAGGTTATGCGTAACAATGCAACTGCACTAAAATGAATAGCCTGATTCAATCCAATTCTAAATTGCGGCGCATTTAATAAACCAACAAAATTTTCCTGTGATGTTGAGGCTAAGCAAGACCTTCGATAGGCTATTAGACTATGTGGAAATAATAGTGGAGTTAATCATTGTTATAGCCTAGATCGCTTTATATAATCTGGACCGTTATTTTTTCTAAGGCTAAGCAAATAAGCGGTAGCATATGCTTTTTTACTGTCTCTATAACAAGGGTTAGGCCTATATCTTCACATACCCCCTCAATTCGAGCCCTGCTTTTAACCATAAGACATCACAGAAATGTATAGTCTAAGGATTGCATGGTGACAGTGATTGTCTGTTAAACTGGGAACTCTAGGGAAAAACGGGGTCAAATCATGACAGCAGTGATTTTCAGGTCAGAGAAAGATGCCAGAGTTTCTGAATTGGAATTCCGAGTTGGATGACCGTTCAAACCCCAAAAAATCCTAGTCTGAGCTTGGTTTTTCCCCCCTGAGTTCCCAGTTGTCTTGAACGCACTGAATTCAGAAGTCAGCGATTGCCGAGTTCCGAGTTGTTATGATTGCACCACTAGAGACCTAGGCTACCTCTTGTTTTCTTAATAGGACTACCACCAACAAAGAAGCCCTTGTATCTGTATTGATGTGAGAAATAGGCATATCTACACAGTAATGGTGGCTGGCTGTGATATCAACTAGCCTAATAATTTTTGTATTGGGCTGATATGCCTATTTTAGCTAAATCGACAAATGAAATTGATTAGATAACTCGGGCAATGAAAATATTTTGTACAAAATCATGTACGTGGTGAGATCTTTGATAATAGACTTAACAGACACTTAAACTAACACGTAACACAGGTAGACATTTTTGAGACGTTCATGGTAAGAGCTTTCATAAACTTGCAAGCAAACCGACACGTGACGTCAGTGCCACATTATGTCCACATGACGTGTCACATGACGTGAATGCGTCGGCAGTTTGACGCCTTAGAAAAAAAACTTGTCTTCTTTGACAGTCCATGTTAATTTATGGCGCTAGGAAGACGTTAGGTGACTTGGTGAGAGGTATCAGTAGCTTCATTAGACTTAATTCTGGCACTTATCACCCCCCATATGAGTGAATGGTGGGGAGGGCCGGAGGAGGGTGTGTGTGTGTGTGTGTGTTGAGAGAGCATTATTTCACAGCGCACTAGAACGCGGTAAAACAGCTTCCCATTCATTTTCAATGGAAGGAAAGCGGTGAGAGGCCGGGGACCTTTGGGCAGTGCGAAGGTGGCGTGGGAGGAGGACAAAAAGTTAAACATTTCCCAACTTCATGCAAATCACCAGCGGCGACCCCATGACAAATTTTGACGCTATGAGACTCAACACTGGAGACTTTCTTCAGCAAAGATGTCGGACAAAAATACTAGGATTGAAGCAACTGTAAGTAATTAGAGGTCGACCGATTAATCGAAATGGCCGATTAATTAGGGCTGATTTCAAGTTTTCATAACGATCGGTATTTTTGGCCACCGATTTGGCGAAAAACTTTTTTTTTTATACCTTTTATTTAACTAGGCAAGTCAGTTAAGAACACATTCTTATTTTCAATGACGGCCTAGGAACGGTGGGTTAACTGCCTTGTTCAGGGGCAGAATGACAGATTTTTACCTTGTCAGCTTGGGGATGCAACCTTACGTTAACTAGTCCAACGCTCTAACCACCTGCTTTACGTTGCACTCCACGAGGAGCCTGCCTGTTACACGAATGCAGTAAGGAGCCAAGGTAAGTTGCTAGCTAGCATTAAACTGATCTTATAAAAAACAATCAATCAATCATAATCACTAGTTAACTACACATGGTTGATATTACTAGTTTATCTAGCCTGTCCTGCGTTGCATATAATCGATGCGGTGCGCATTCGCGAAAAAGGACTCTCTTTGCGCCAACGTGTACCTAACCATAAACATCAATGTCTTTCTTAAAATCAATACACAAGTATATATTTTTAAACCTGCATATTTAGTTAATATTGCCTGCTAACATGAATTTATTTTAACTAGGGAAAATGTGTCACTTCTCTTGCAAACAGAGTCAGGGTATATGCAGCAGTTTGGGCCGCCTGGCTCGTTGCGAACTGTGAAGACTATTTTTTCCTAACAAAGACAACCGACTTCGCCAAACGGGGGAGGATTTAACAAAAGCGCATTTGCGGAAAAAAGCACAATCGTTGCACGACTGTACCTAACCATAAACATCAAAGCCTTTCTTAAAATCAATACAATATATTTTTAAACCTGCATATTTAGCTAAAAGAAATCCAGGTTAGCAGGCAATATTAACCAGGTGAAATTGTGTTAGTTCTCTTGCGTTCCTTGCACGCAGAATCAGGGTATATGCAACAGTTTGGGCCGCCTGGCTCGTTGCGAACTAATTTGCCAGAATTTTACGTAACTATGAAATAACATTGTAGCTTGTGCGATGTAACAGGAATATTTAGACTTATGGATGCCACCCCTTAGATAAAATACGGAACGGTTCCGTATTCCACTGAAAGAATAAATGTGATAGTTTCCGGATTCGACCATATTAATGACCTAAGGCTCGTATTTCTGTGTGTTATTATGTTATAATTAAGTCTATGATTTGATAGAGCAGTCTGACTGAGCGATGGTAGGCAGCAGCAGGCTCGTAAGCATTCATTCAAACAGCACTTTACTGCGTTTTGCCAGCAGCTCTTCGCAATGCATTGCGCTGTTTATGATTTCAAGCGTATCAACTCCCAAGATTAGGCTGGTGTAACCGATGTGAAATGGCTAGCTAGTTAGCGGGTGCGCGCTAATAGCGTTTCAAACGTCACTCGCTCTGAGACTTGGAGTAGTTGTTTCCCTTCCTCTACATGGGTAACACTGCTTCGAGGGTGGCTGTTGTTGGTGTGTTCCTGGTTTGAGCCCAGGTAGGAGCGAGGAGAGGGACGGAAGCTATACTGTTACACTGGCAATAGTAAAGTGCCTATAAGAACATCCAATAGTCAAAGGTATATGAAATACAAATCGTATAGAGAGATATAGTCCTATAGTAACTACAACCTAAAACTTCTTACCTGGGAATATTGAAGACTCATGTTAAAAGGAACCACCAGCTTTCATATGTTCTCATGTTCTGAGCAAGGAACATAAACGTTAGCTTTCTTACATGGCACATAATGCACTTTTACTTTCTTCAACACTTTGTTTTTGCATTATTTAAACCAAATTGAATGTTTCATTTATTTGAGGCTAAATTGATTTTATTGATGTATTATATTAACTTAAAATAAGTGTTAAGTCATTATTACAAATAAATAATAATAAAAATCACCCGATTTAATCAGTAGCGGGGTTTTTGGGTCCTCCAATAATCGGTATCGGCGTTGAAAAATTATAATCGGTCGACCTCTATAAGTAATTATAACGTCATAGCGAATCATGCCAAAACAATTCTGATTGAGAGGAATATGTTAGTTAATGTAGAGAAACGATTATGCATATTTTTTGGTCATAAAATACATTTACAAAAATCGCTATTTAACCAGCTAGTTGACTAGCTAACATTAGCTAGGTAGCTTTATGGGCATTTTGACATGAGTTAGACATTTTAATTAATGTTGTTTAATAATGTTTTAGGGACTCTTGAGAACCAGCAAACCAGGCTGTCTTGATGTGAAACTGGATGTAAATCATCTAGCTAAAACTGGGCGATGACCTACCACAGGGGTTGTTGTAGGGGTCCTTCTAGAATATATTCCGTTCTGTCAAAAATATAAAGTTTAGTTCCATCAATCAACGTTCTGTTGTTTCCACGTGTCCATCACTAGATTTAACAAGAACAGTGGAGGAGAAATTTATTATTGCTGTGATGTGGTTGCCAGAACTCTGTCACCCTTGTTATGTAGAGACACACACAAAAATGCAGCGTGGATTAATGTGGCAGAAGTTGTTGGTGTCCCTGGTGGGTTTCATAAAATAACATAACGTTTATGTCAATATTAAATATGTCAATATTAGCTAGCTGGCTAGCTATAAACCCCAGCTAGCATAGCCGGTTTTATTGACTTCAAGACACTCTGAATGGCATCAATGAAGCCTATGGATTGAGTAGAAAGTAATTTAATTTTATGGTGCTGTCGTGACATACTTTCATTAATGTGATGACAGTTGATTTGATAAATAACAAACTATGTTTAATTGTTACCATATTAAATTAATCTTAACACTTATTAGGATTTTGGGGCACCACAGAATAAGTTGTTTTATAGAGTTACAATCTCCCAAATTCAACTCTAAAAGATATTTATCTATCGATAACAGTCACTTATTAATCATTATCTCATATCAGTCTCATTCTGAACGTTGCAGACTTCTTGAATCCGAAAGAACCCCAGCCTTTAATGATTATCCAGTACTACACTAATGTATTTAAATAGTTATTTACTAACTAATAATAACACAGAATACACCTACACACTTACAAGAGACAGAATTCCCTAGTGGACTGACAAGATATGAGGGCTTATTACACATATGGAGAGGGTAGGGTAGATAAAGAGAAGGAGAGACAAAGGGTATCGTACATTTGGAAACTACCCTCAAAGTAGTAATACTTTGCTCAAGAACCCGTTTGGGTAAGAAATGTAATGTATTTACGTGTAGATGTCTTTGTTCGTCGTCTCTCTGTTGAAACCAATCGATCCTTCTATGGGGAATGGCTCGATGGTGCACAACCAAAGGCTTACATCCAGAGGCCACCATTTTCTTTCTTCATAGTTGTCCTGGTCTTGTAGTGGAGGGTTGAAATAGAACAGGTCTTCGGTTGTACCAATGGTTGTCTTTAGTCAAAGTTCTAGGACCACTTTTACTGCCCAGCTGCAGACTGGCAATGTTAAGGTCTAGTCTTTATCTTCTTCGCATCGTGTTGAGGCTAAGAGTTTCAGAGTTTCCAACCATTTCAACGTGTGGACCATGGCTGCACGCTTTCTGGTCTTGGAGATTCAACCATTTGTAATGGTTAGCTCATGCTTCAAGTCTGCTGGTCTGGTATGTTAATTCTTAGTCCTTTAAAGCACTCTGGTCTAAAAGGGCAGTTCCATCACACTGACACACTCTTCTGACCTCATTCGAGGCGTGGCTTAGTTAATGTGCAAAGGACATGAAAATTATGATCTTGTTAGAAAACTAACAAAATTGTTTAATTGTTCTTCATACTGCCCACCCAAGCAAAAAGGCAGTAACTGCTCAGAGTGGAACTGAGAAAATGGCTTCAAAGTGTTTTATTTGTCCAGCCAAATGAGTTCTAGAGAGATCATTGGAGATGTAATGATCTGTTGCCTTACTATGAGTACATTTTTTTATTCATGTTGACCCTGACCTCTGACATGACCTTTGACCCTTAAATGGCAGTTACTGCCTTCTTCCTTGGCATGATATGTTATAAATTGCAGGGTAATACCAAAGCGAAGAGCAGTATCTGCCATTTTCATTAGTTAGTTTACTATACTTCTCATTTACGCTATTAATACAAGAGCAGTGTAATTACTGACAGTGTAAAAGAGTTGAAACAGCATCCTTTGTGTCTTCAACTAAGATACCAGTTGCATTTACATAGAGATGTATGTTCTGCGTCAGTCACATTACATACTGTGTTTGACAAGTAGCCCATGTCTTGTTATAAGAAAAAATGTGAAAAGCAGCACTGCAATAGTTTGAATTACATGAAATGATTACCTGTCTTGTAATATATAATGATGGAACATGATAGAAGTATGACGTAGGGTAATACAAATGATAAAAAATGACCATGAGATTGCTAATAAAATAAAATGTATTTTTTCAAATTATACTTTTGAATGAATAAATAACAGCTTTAAGAATACATTTTAAACATATTTACATATTCATAAGAGGACCCAAATGACATTTAGCTACAATTGATAAAATGCTGAGTAGTTACATTTCATTTTTAAGTAAAACTTCTTCAGTGCTCTTCCATATCACTCCTCATCCTCAGCAATGCTGTTCACAGCCAAGGCATTCCAGAACTGCCTTGGTAGGCATCAGAGGACACAGCTTGGTGATTATGTCCATCTTCTTGGACTCTTCTATCCTGTGTACATAGTGTCGAGGGTGTCTCTAGAGTGACTTTCTTCATGATAAATTCATGCTCTGTGAAGTCCTTTTCTTCATGGGAGACTTTGTAGACGAGGCTCCTGGATCCACGCCTCAACTGGATCTCAGCCATCTCTGCTAGCTTTGGTGCTGCTGCCTTCTTCAGCTTGACAATGGAATGGCCAGCTTTCCATGGCAGGATGTTTTCCTTTTTCATTTCTACCACCTCCACCTTGCCGAAGTCGTACACTACACCTCCAGGTCAAGCTTTCATTTCCTGTTCCACGCCATGGTGGAAACTGTCTGCACTCATGAAGGTGTGTCCTGGCTCGAAGAACTTGTGGGTGATGTCCTCCATCAAAGTTGAGTCAGCATTGACAACACTCACCAGTGATGTTAGGAGGCACCTGCTTTTTTTGTTGAAGTGCAGTTATCCACATCTCTCTCCCTCTCCAGTGCTGTTACGTAAGATGAAGTAATCTCCTCTACCTTCCGACCAGCTGTTCCTTCATGCTATACCACTGAGATTGTTTTCTTCTTTTGAGATTTCTTTCCAATGGTGGCGAATGTCTCATGATAGGCAACGATTCTTGTGAACAATGCTGTTTTCACACCTGGCATGCGAGGGAGCATGATGACTTTTTGCATATCAACACTCCTCACAGACCAGTCCTCAGGCCAATCTTTCTGTGCATCTGTAACGTGGGTCGTATAATGGGGACCAAGGTGTGGCGTGTAGAGTGCTCATATTTACTTTAATGATAACACGTATACCAAAAACAACAAAACGACAGCCAACAGTTCCGTCAGGCGATACTCACAAAACGGAAAACAACTACCCACAAAACCCCATAGACAAACCCCAACTTAAATATGATCTACAATTAGAGACAACACGAACCAGCTGCCTCTAATTGGAGCTCATCCAAAACTCAACCTAGAAATAGAAAAACAAGAACAAAACAGACTGCCCACCCATATCACACCCTGACCTAACTAACCAGAGAAAAAACAGCTTTCATAGGTCAGAGCGTGACAGCATCAGCCTGATAGTGGCTTCTGCTCTGCCCTGCAGACTTCTTATGTTCCTCATATTCCCTACATCGCATGCAGTTGGTGATGGTGAATTCAGGTGCCGCATGGCTGTTGTCTTGGCAGGCTTGGCCTCATTCTCCCTGTGCTCCATGTTCAGATGATGACCCTGCACCAAACAGAGCTCGCACTCCTCCTCTCCAAGCTTCACAAAGCTGATGTTCCTTCCCTTTACCGCCTTGCGATAGATTTCGTAACCGCAGCTGGCATCTTTGTTCTTCTCCTTGTAGTCATTATGCATGAACCGAATCTTGATGTAACTAGGGAGGTAGAGGAGACGTGGGGCATGCTCTCGTCTGTAGTGGCTGGTTTGGGATGGAAGGACTCAATGTGTTGCAGGATTGGATTCATGTTCAATTTGCTCGCTGAAGCTTTCTTTCCCCTCTGATCCTTTGGTGGAATCAGTTTGGTGGTGATTGACTTGCCCATCATCGTGACAATTAGCCTGTCATTTTTGGGGTGGTAGCCCAATGTTGTCAGAAAAAACACTTTGCATACCTGTTGTGCAGAACCGCTCAGGTTTGGAAGATTGTACAGAAACGAACTGCTGCGTCGACTGTCAGCACCAACAGTGATATTTTTCTTAGATTGCTGTGCCACAGTGCAACACCAGTCATGGCGCTTCATGGCTGTCATGAGTTTCCTCAACCTCTTCTTTGAGTCCCGCCAGACCACTTCCAACATTGCTGAAGGGGTTAGGGGAGCAACGGACAGCCATGGAGCGTCAGGAGGAGGACAAGTAAGAGTAGCAGTGGCAGGGAGAGGAGGAGCAGCATTGGCAGCAGCAGGAATCACATCTAATTTATTTATAAAGCCCTTCTTACATCAGCTGATATCTCAAAGTGCTGTACAGAAACCCAGCCTAAAACCCCAAACAGCAAGCAATGCAGGTGTAGAAGCACGGAAGAGGAGAAGCAGGAGTAGCAGCGGCAGGAGGAGGATGAGCGGTGGAGAAGCCGCAGCATCAGATAGTGAGGATAGTGATGGTGAGGGACGTGGTCAACCACAAGCAACTCAGTGCTCCCTCCCAGTTCTGAGCCACAAGCCTCTGTCAAGAGACGAGTCCCACCCCAGAAACCAATTACTCTTTTCGAGAAATGGGGTCCTTGTTGTAGCAAGGAAGGCATCGGAGGGTCAACCATCAACACCACCCAGCCAGGACCCTATCCAGGCCCCTCTGGATGAGGACAAGCTTATTTAAAAAAAAATAAGTTACATTTTTAAAGCTTACTCCCGTCCATGAAAAGGCTGACCATTGTCAAAAAAGCAGCTGTCAGGTTCCACATCCATAGGATCATTAATTAAGCAGAGGCCAAGTAGGACTGTGTGTGTCTGGCACCCGACTATATAAACTTCCGAAATAAAACTTAAGAATCAATGATTTGAATGTTTACTGAAGGGAATGGTTACAGAAGCAATGTTAGTTTAATGTAATGCTTGGCTACCTCGTGGTGATCACTCACTGTCTGAAATATTCATAAAGGATACAATTATTGCACTGTAATACACTATAACCTGTTACAAGTTATTATGCCATTTTTTTGCAGTCTTCAATGCACATCTGGTGTGCATTATAAAAACAGATGGGGAACTGATGGAGGATACAGACATCTATGTTGACACTAATGGAGAACTTACCTGCGAGTGGTCACTATCTGAGGGAGCTCAGGGAGCAGCACCTCGGTTTCCCCAGAGCAACGGGGAGGCTGAACGAGCCTTTCAGACGGTCAAAAACCTGCCGAAGAAGGCTGCTGATCCATATCTGGCATTGCTCGCCTACAGATCCACACCTCTGAGCAATGGATACAGTTCAGCAGAATTTCTTATGGGGCATCGCCTACGCGCACTACCTTACCTACTGATTGATTCTGGGTTCTGACTCCTAAAACTTGGAATAGTGTTAATTATCAGGTATCCTACCCTTCCCAGGCACTCAGGTGTCTACCTCTATGTACTGTCAGGTCACACCTGCCTCTGTGAGAACGAGATCAGGCAGAGAAGTGATAAAACCAGAGACTTGATTTTTGAGTGACTGAAAGTAAGTTGTTTTAAAGTTTATAGTGCTGGGGACAGTTCAAGAGAAATAGTTTGCTTTAAATGTTCACCTGATACTGAGCTTTTGTTAAAAAGCCAGACTTGGAACAGGCCTGTTTTACATTACATTTTACATTTACATTTTAGTCATTTAGCAGACGCTCTTATCCAGAGCGACTTACAGTAGTGAATGCATACATTTCATACAATTTCATACATTTTTTTTTCCTGTGCTGGCCCCCCGTGGGAATCGAACCCACAACCCTGGTGTTGCAAACACCATGCTCTACCAACTGAGCTCATCCGTCACCTGTTTGTTCATTGATCAACCCGGTCCCTCAGCATCATCGTTGAGATTTATGGTCTTTCAAGGTCCGCTCTGTCCCCAGTCGATGACATGCTCCGATCACTATCTGCTCACCCAATTCGTGGCCCTATCCTTGAACAGCCGCTCTCTCGTTGCTCTCACATCATCAGTCGCTGTTCACTGTGCTTTTCCTTTTTCCCATGCAGTGTGTAAATAAAGTTCATAGGCAGCCAACATTAGGCTATTAGTCGGCAGAGGTGGAAGTCAAGAGCGGTGCTGATTAATAACTCAAATGTTTTGGTCACACACACGTGGTTAGCAGATGTTATTGCGAGTGTAGTGAAATGGTTGTGGTTTTAGTTCTGACAGTGCAGCAATATCTAACAATTCCACAACTACCTAATACATACCTAAGGAATGGAATAAGAATATAAATATTTGGATGTGCAATGATAGTGGCATAGGCAAGATGCAATAAAATACAGTATATACATATGAGATCAGTGATGCAAGATATGTAAACATTAAAGTTACTAGTGATACATTTATTAAAGTGGCCAATGATTTCAAGTCTGTATGTAGGCAGCAGCCTCTCTGTGTTAGTCACGGCTGTTTAACAGTCTGATGACCTTGATAGAAGCTGTTTAAGTCCCAGCTTTGATGCACCTGTACTGACCTCGCCTTCTGGGTGGTAGTGGAGGGAACAGGCAGTGGCTCGGGTGGTTGTTGTCCTTGATAACTGAATAACAATCAACTTTATTATTGACTTGGTTTTCAAAAGTCAGTCAAATAACCACAATACAACAAAAAGATTCAAGTAATCTTCAAACATATGAGAGGTCAATTCTTTAATAAGCAAAAGCAGAAAATGTAGAAATGGTAAGGAGACGGCTACAAGTATTGCATAATATTGGCCCTTTATTGAGCACTAGAATATATATATATATATATATATATATCATAGCAGTATGGAATGTTTGACCAAAAATATGTTGCCAGAAAAAAAGGAAAACACAAAACTGAACTACCTTTCTATATTTTTTCCCCCCATTTGGCCTAATGGAGAGAAAGTAGATTTGTGCTTTCCCGGTGTTGCTGCAAATGCTGCCATCTAGTGATAAATGTAATTCACATTCATGACTGACCAACACGAATGTCTGCAAACAATAATAACAATGGTACTTTGAAATAAAAATCTTAATGAGAGAGATGAATGAATGAACAAATGAATGCAGACTTTTTGTAGGCTTTCCCTGATGCTTTATGAGTGCATGGTCAACTGAAGCCACTGGGGAGAAAGCAAAACACAATAAGAGGTGTGGTTATTTAAGTTAATTTCAGTGCATATATCCAGTCATTAATCTTAAAACTGGTCCCTAAACCTAAACACACCGTTTAAATGCAGAGGAAATAGTGAAAACTAATATACCTCCTGGATGTTGACTTTGATCCTTCCATTATTATCTTTGTCCAGAGTCTTGAAGGCTCCTGGAAATGCACAAAACACTATTACTGAAGGGTAATAAAAGTAAATAGTCTGAAAACAAGAACAATCGGACTGAGCAGGGGAGTATTGTGGATTCACTTACGACACATGGCGTCCAGTCTGACCAAGCACCCAATGAAGTTGTCAAAGTCCATGTTGCCCTGTTCGTCACTGTACCTGCGGACAATCAACTGGAATAGCTGGTCGTTGAGAGGGAAGCCTGCACACGGACATAACAGGAGAGAGACGCCAATGAGACCAAACACATATGCAGGGGGAAAAAAGCTAGCTTTCATCAGCTGTTTGATGTTATAAAGCCCTTATGATAAAGAAATATGCAATTCCATGTTCCGGTTGTCATGATTTCTAAGCCCACATGCAGATTTGAAGGCAGCGGACAGCTCTCGTGAGGAGATGACCCCTGAGCAGTCTGCGTCACTTGATATGTAGATGCCCTGCAACAGAGCGGAAATAAGGTTACACCGCAGAGGTCAAAGTTGGCAGCACCTTTTATTAAGAGTATTAACATGACCTTTATAAAACAACATTCTTACAGTAGTGGAGTAAGGACTATTGGAAGTTGTATGGGGTGTTATATGAATGCCTTGCAAATACATGTAAATCATTTGTAGTTCAAGGCAAACGTTTCACAAAAATGCCCATGATTTAACACAATTGTTAATACAGTGCCGATTGTCAAAAAATGGAACAAGAGAACTGAAATTCACCTGCCATTTCTTGATGTTGTTCCATAAAAACTTGAACTCATGGAAACCTAGCTTTCCTGTGCTGTCGCTCTGTGTCCTCAGGGTTAAGGTAAAACGTAATATCAACTACTCTGACAGTATAGTGTAGTCCTCCATCCTAATACAAACACTGATGTGGAAGGATACGTCCATGACAGCCACCATGCCCCTGCATGACTCGATGCTAAAGCCGTCAGTCTTCAGGTCACTACCTGAAATTAACACAGACCACTGCTTCAATACAACAAAGTAAACCATTCCATGGAACCAGTCTTGTGCTTAGACTCCATTATGTGCAACAGGTATCTAGATATGAGTAAAATGTGTGTGTGTACATACAGAGAGCACATAGATACAAAAAGGCATGCATAGACATGCTGTCGAACAAAAAGGTACATGCACACAGAGGTATAAATACTATAAAGAATACAATGACAAGTGTACTGTAGACAAGCATGGTGTGTGTGTAAGAATAGGACTCACATTTGCCAATGATCCTGTTGAGGATGTTCATCAGTTCAGTGGGGCTCACCTCCATGTCCTATAATACACAGATACACAAGTAAATCTTCATACACTGTATATGCCTACATGTATTTGGGTCACAACTCAGCTCACAAAAGAACACTGAAACAACTTGTTTTTTGGTTATTTTTCATTTTACCTTTATTTAACTAGGCAAGTCAGTTAAGAACAAATTCTTATTTACAATGATGGCCTAGGAACAGTGGGTTAACTGCCTTGTTCAGGGGCAGAACGACAGATTTTTATCATGAAGAAATAAATTATATGTAATTTCCACAGGTGTTTTATGGGTACAATCATGGACCAAATACATAGTTCTCTCTATATTTGTGTGTTTACGTGACATATCAGAACAACCAAAGTGATGGTAGCAACTTCATAACTTTGGCAGATACATTTGCAGCAGGTACAGTATGTTTTTAGGTTTCATTCCATATGCATCTTGTGTTCCCTCCCCTTATGAGTAAGGCCTCAATGAGGTCAGCTAGTCATCAATTTAAAGTCAATCGTTACCAGCTGACTGTACCAGTAGAACATGTATCCACCCCTATCTATGATTCACACAATCTACACCCCCACCCCCCCCACACAAAACTAACCAGGCAGGAGAGCTGCCCTGTCAGACAATGGTAGGAGGCACATAGAAGGAACCAGTCCAGCTTCCTGTCCGTGGAATAAACCAGGGTTGGGTTGTCAACAGAACTCCACCACTGTCTGATCCAACAGCAGTGAATCGTTGTGAGCATAGCTGTAGAGAAGGGGATTGTCTGTGGAGCCCTGGGCTTAAATCACCATAACCAATGGGCTGGAATCAATGATTTAAGCCAACTGGAGCTCTTTACTGTACTCTTCCAAAAGGCTTCTATTGGTTGGCAGCAGTGCATGACAGACAGCACAGTTGAAGCCTCAAATTCACCACGTCTGGATAGCTGGATGAATCACATTCTGAAGACTGGCTCCAGATGAAGCAGGGTGAATGGGTGGAGGGAAGGGTTTGGAATGCAAACAAGACTTAACTGGGATACAGGGTTTCACTGATTGTGCCAGCGTACCATCAGCCAATAAATGAAATACCATCCATGCCATGGATATTTGGCTGCGCCTACTTCAAAAGATGATGCACTAAACCACTAACGGTGGGTTAATGTAAATTATTTTAACAACTGTGTGTTGTCCTTGTGGAAATCCACATAATGAAACAGCCTCTTTAAAACATTCAACAAGAGGCCTAATTATACAATGACACACGTAAAGCACTGTATTTGATGGCCAAAAGCCTAAGATGAATATCTCTCAATGACTCAGTTAGAAACAAGCATGAGAGGCATTGTTGACTTGACTTATCTGGCCTCTTCTCTGAACAGGACAGGAAAGGTTAGAGGTGAATAGATATGAGAGTAGTAAAAGGGCACATGTTGAAAAACAATAAGTACTTACATCCCCAGCGAGTTGCTGGAACACCTTGCGAAACTGTCTCTCCTCGTCATTTTCATTCTGCTCTGCGTAGGCCAGAGGTCTGCGTGGTGGGGGCTAGGACACAAACACAGACCAGGTTCATTCTGCTCTGCGTAGGCCAGAGGTCTGCGTGGTGGGGGCTAGGACACAAACACAGACCAGGTTCATTCTGCTCTGCGTAGGCCAGAGGTCTGCGTGGTGGGGGCTAGGACACAAACACAGACCAGGTTCATTCTGCTCTGCGTAGGCCAGAGGTCTGCGTGGTGGGGGCTAGGACACAAACACAGACCAGGTTCATTCTGCTCTGCGTAGGCCAGAGGTCTGCGTGGTGGGGGCTAGGACACAAACACAGACCAGGTTCATTCTGCTCTGCGTAGGCCAGAGGTCTGCGTGGTGGGGGCTAGGACACAAACACAGACCAGGTTCATTCTGCTCTGCGTAGGCCAGAGGTCTGCGTGGTGGGGGCTAGGACACAAACACAGACCAGGTTCTGTTCGCACTAACACACATCCCGCTTCACTGCAGTCTGGCATGCAAGCCAGCACACACCAAGAACTGTGGCTAATTTGTTCAAAAGAGTAGTGTTTACTTCTAAAATGTTCATAACACTGATGTTCTTAACTTATGAAAGAAAATAGGTGCTAAAAGGTTTTACTCACAGGATCTGATGGCACAAATTGACTGGGGTCGATGTTGCTGTTGGAGAATACAAGGACCCATTTGTATTTAATAAAAACTGTGTGCAAAGTCATGAATGAAGTCAGTGTGATGACTGTGTGTGTGGGGGTGTGTGTGTCAAAAGGAGTTTTATTAGAGCCAACAGAACCTGTTGTGCCTACCTCACAACATCCAGGATGCCACCAATGAGTTTTTTGGCCAGAAACATCTTGATGAGGGACAGCGGGGAAAATCTACAAAAGTCAAGAGAGAAAAAAATTATAAGAGTTCGATCATCAAACATCTGATCGATTAAACAAAAAGGCGACAACAGAGAAAGTAAGATATAATACAGTATGTCCGGCTGAAATAAATATGCTATT
Source organism: Salmo trutta (assembly GCF_901001165.1). Classification (NCBI taxonomy): domain Eukaryota; kingdom Metazoa; phylum Chordata; class Actinopteri; order Salmoniformes; family Salmonidae; genus Salmo; species Salmo trutta. The sequence goes on along the minus strand of NC_042969.1, from coordinate 53,433,004 downwards.
GGTTTTGGTGCTCCCTCTGAAAACTTTTCTCACTGGCCTGTATTGGCAAGCAGCACAAACAGTATAACCTCAGCAGCAGATGTCAAAAGTGACGAAGAAGTCAAAACAAACCAACGTGAAACAGTCACATAAACGTATGAAGGAAATCTGATTGCCTTAAATTGAGAAGAATACTTACAGGAACCAAATGCTTCGCTGAAGTCGGCAGAGACTGACGCGATGGCACTCCTATTGGGTACAAAAAACTGTTTTGCAAGGAGTTATTTTTTCAATGCATCATACTCCACACCCCTGCGCAGTAGAGAAGTGCGCAGCATCGGGAGAAACAGGTCGGGAATGACTCGGGTCCTATAACCCGTAGCGCGATGTGAAGAATGACTATCATTTCCCTATTGATGATATTACGGATGAGACTTATTCTGAACATTTCAAGGACACTTTTATTATGTTTGATTCACATAGATTTAACATAATGATGAAATGAGGGTACATCGGCCTAATGTTCAGTGCATTAACTGATGCTGTTTTACAATCATTTTTCATGTAGGATTTCATGCCATATTAAATGTTAGCTAGAATGGAATTTTTCCATGCAATGTAGATGTCTGAAACGAGGGGAAACGTTTGAAGAAGAAAAAAAAATCTACACTGTGGTCTTCCGTTTGGTGTCAACGGAATACCGCCTACATGGTTATGTCAGACCAAGGACCGAATCAGGAAGCAGGAGCAGGAGCGAAGTTGTCGTGTGGCTGCTTCCTGGTACAAATGGCGAGCGCCATGAAAACAGGGTTATTGAAATGGGACTTGACAAAAGTGCTATTCTTATTAATTTGTATTCACTTTACACGCCCGTTAAATGCAGTGTCAGAGCCGGGTAAATGGACCTTGAACGTCAACAGTGTAAGTTGTCTTGTGCGTATTATATCATGCTATCAAAGCATTATCTGTAGCCTAGATACGCTATGATACCTTGTTTAAGAACATTGTTTAGTTCAGCCAGGTTAAACTATTTCAACAGTTGATATACTGTCGCAATATACGGAAGGAATTGAGACAACACTTGCCTCAGTTTTACGTACCATGCACCGTTCTGGCGATTACAACAATATAACATTGTAACCGCGTCCATTGTATTATAAACAATGTAACACTGTATCATTCTCACTTGATTAGGCCGGCCAAATGATCCGTATTATTTGACCTTATCGGTGTTAGTCAATATGGTGTTGTAACTAGTCAATACAAGTATTAATAAGTGATCCGATCCATTGATTCATAGACTACTTGCCCCTGGGCAAATATTACATATTGGCACACCATCACGCCTACCTACATATCTTAATAAACTATTCAGCTATTTTGTTCAGATCATTTAAAACCCAACAGGTTTTTTAATCAGAATATTGACTATCTAAATGTTGTCAATCTATTGCAGTACTCAGATGTTTGACATTTTGTCACCGCTTGTGTTACAGGAAACTACAAAGAAGCAGAGCTTTTTCCTCTTCACCAAGACAATGTTTAACAATACTGGCATTCAGCTGAAATGTAAGTAGGCCATAACCTCTCTTATGTTCTGCAAGTTAGGATAAAATTCAGTTATTTACTGAATCTTATAGAATATCATATTGCAGGAACATGATTGCCCCTTCCTATGACTAGTATTGTAGAATGGTATTCTGTCAGTGCAGGATATTTGTATGATAGCATTACTGTATACAATACGCTACTTTATTTTGTATACAGTAAGAGCATGGGAACCTGTTGGGGGAGGAAGTAGTAGCCTCTGGCCCTGACTCTGGCCCTCAGACAGGAACAGATCTGGTGAGAGCTCTGTGACTAAGTTGTTTTCATAACATGTCTACTGTTTCAGGGTTGACGGAACACTGTGAACCTCCGGTAAAACTCAACATCTCCTGGTACCTAAGGAGCTCCCGCTGCTTCGACGAGGTGTTCGGTCTCGACGTGAGTTCCTCTCTCTCATTTGGAAACTAACTGCACTCTGAATGGGCTATTTCAAGCTGGACTAACTGTACCTGTTGTATTCCATAAACTCTCCAGCTTTTCCTTTTAACAACCGGCAATAGTGTCTCGATAGTGGGGGCGCGGTGTCATTCATGTTTTATGATTTGTTTTATGACTGCATAGACAGTGTGGTTTGTGCAAATACTTATTAAGTTTATCATACCTGTTTGATTTGCAGCCTCTGCAGGCAGGGAGCTACTTCAGGACGACAGATGTGAAACAGGAAGGAGGAAGTGGGTTCTATGTGTTCCATCAGTACCCTGCCATTGAGTGCAAACAGACCATGACCCACATTGAGGTACAGTATGTGGCAATGGAGGGTCTCATAAGAAAGCATGGTGGCACATTATTTTACACTACCTTACAGAAATGTCCCGGCATTTACATGGTAACATTTTATTTACACAGTAAAGCCAGACTACAGCAATGCCACATAATGCAATATTCAGAGCTACACGTCTGGTTTTGTGAGATTAACACATTAATGCGTTACTTCTTTGTTTCTAAATAACAGCACTTCACTAGTAGCTAACTTCCTATTAAATTGCAGGTAGAACCAGTGGAATCAGTACAGTGAAATAAAGTGTGGGAAAAAGCATACTGCAAATACCACAACCTCATTATATGTTCCACCTCACTCTTTCATGTTGTCTTCCTGAGTTTGTTTGTTCACTAAAGTGTGACCTGAATATAGCAGCTTGTAACTGATCATTAGGAAGGGTTTGTAATTCTGAGTAAGTATTTTCGTATACAATGGCGCTCATGGCGAGGCTATGTTATGGAGGTGTTCATGGCGTATCATTGTCTAATGGTTGCTACTCTGCTTTGTTTTCTGTAACAGTTCTCTCACAACAAATTTGAGGAGCCGACTAGGCTTACTGAGCCAGTTCACGAACAGGTCAGTGGGCTAAAGCAAGACAGGTTTTGCATACAAATAGAGCATGCAGGTGCATATAGTAACACAGTAATTCACCAAGGTGTCATTTGAATGACTGTCTCTGTATCCCCCGGTTTTAGCCTGTCACTGACAAGGACCAAGAGATTAGGAAAAGGAGCAATGAGGATCCAAAGGAGGTAAATCCACAATTCAAACACAATCTGATATCATAATTAAATATATACAACATGTATGAAAATGTACTGTAGATGCATTTGAATAAGGCAAGTGGGTGCTGTGATTTCCCAGTCTAGCAAAAGGCTTCCATATCGGGGAAATCAGGTGAATCACTGTATTTGATCTCTTTTAGGCACTTGAGAAAAATGCCTCAGTCAAAGTAGAGGCAACTGTGGCCACAGGGAAAGCCCCAGCCCCCGCTGCAAAGAAAGAAGTGGTGAGTGTTTCCTTGTCCCTTAAGAGCCAGATATGTATGGCTTACATACCTGTTGGCTAAACAAACAGTGTGCCTGGATATTGATACACGTACACACTTTCTTTCATTGTCTTTCTTCATTTCTTGTACCGCAGGGAAAACATTTGTTCAGCTAGCTATTTCCTAATGTTCTTTGACTCTGCCTGTTTCTCCAAGACATAGAGATCCTATCATGTTACTCTATGCTCCTAAACTCCCCAGCACCACTTTCAGGGATGCAAACTAGTCACCTTTTGGCGAAATTCGCAGTTTTGAATCCAAAATATGTGACTTACGTGGTTCGTGTAGATCCGATGAGAAAAGTTTTGTGTGGGGTGGGTGGTGTTGGATCACTACTGGCTGTAAGCGAACGAGTGATGCTCGTTTGGAGCAGTACTGGCTGTATCCAAGGCTCAGCCAATCGTTCACATAACAACAGAATGCAGCGCAGCACCCGACTGAAGAAAGAAGAGACAACCAATTTACTAGTTACAGATTCAGGGCGCACTGTGGAAAGTCTGTTTGCAAGTTAGAGCAGCCCGTCCCCTGAACGATAACGAAGAGGTAACTTTAGGTGAGAAGCCTGACCACGGAGACCGGGGTGATGAAGCAGTACTTCATGAGCTGTAACTGAAAAACAACTGGCATTTGGAAAGTTTGAGGTGAGGGAGAAGGTGTGGTGGAACAAGTATTAGCATTGTTAAGTATCTTGCTAGCTGGATCGAGTTCTCCGTTAGCTAACCAGAGAAATGTTGAGCAACATTATCTGATCAAATAATTGAGTTTATGGTGTGAAAATGTGCTTGCTAATAAAGTCAGACAACTAACATTAGCTAGCTAACATTACAACATCAGATGAGCTAACATTAGTAACCTAACCAATTCGCTGTAGTATTAACTGGTACACGACTCTTTGCCGTTCCTCAAGTTATAACGCGTTAGTTGCTTACTGGACCCTGGCATATGTGTGAAATGTTGACTAGTAACTAGCTAACAAACTAACCACTATCTATTAACTAATGTTTTCCCTCTACAGAATGTAGATAATTTTCAGAATGAGAGAATTAGGTGTAAATGAGGCATTGCTTGTTAAAACAAGTGGATTCAGGGATCAAGTGTTGCTGGGCTCTTTAGCTGGATGCCACTATAGAGGTGAAAGGAACACCACACACTTTCCCTCTTTCTCACCTTAGCTGGCACATTGTAGAACAGATGTCCACAGGCAGAAAGTGTACAATGTAATAATATGCAGTGTAGCCCAAATATATTGTTTATGTTGTGTTGAACATGACAGTAATGCGTGTTTGTGTGTGTGTGTGTGTGTGTGTGTGTGTGTGTGTGTGTGTGTGTGTGTGTGTGTGTGTGTGTGAGAAAGTGAGGGAGGATTATACTTTTTTTTACTCAGTAAATGTTATTTTTGCACACATGTAGCCTTGTGCACTTGATCGATGTCTATAGTGGCCACTATAATAGAGCAAAAATAGAATGCCTGTTTGTTTCATTCTATTTCTACTTGAAAATATTTTTTTCCCAAGTGCAATATTTAGATGTGGGGTCACAAGCCTTCTATTATAAAGGCTGTCATGGCTAACTGCAATATTAGTGTATTGTTTTTTCTCATGACTTGAGTGTCATTTGCAGTAAAGTCTAGACAACAAATAACATTGGATTACTTTCTTTACATTTTTTTAGCTGTGAGTTAGGTTCACATCAACCACTTTTTATTTTACACACAGAGACTGATCATGTAGATCATATTCTTTGTTGTTTAATTAGTTAAAACCTGCATTTCCCCCGAGCAGGGAATTTTTTGGCATGTTTCAGTGCAACAAAAAAAAAAGAGTCACGTTTTTGGGTCCTCAGCAGTTTGCATCCCAGAACTTTGATGCAGTTGCCCAGACCTGGGATGATGGCCCTTACATGTTCATCGTCCACATCCAAGAGATCAAGCAGAAGAGCAGCGCCGCCACTGACTCTGTCCCAACACAGAACTGGGACATCCAACGTAAGGATCTCCACCACTCACATGAATCCTGAGTCCAATACATCAAAACTACATTAGCTAATAGGCTATTATTACTGTTATGTTCTTCACCCCCTGCAGTGCAAGTCAGTATGAAAGGACCCCATGACTACATCTCAGCTTCAGAATGGCCTCTTATGATCGTAAGTCAATTCTGCCATGATAAGTTGTCTACATGGAAAACACTCTATATTACAGCTTCATTACATGTAGTATGATACATAGCATCTAAGCTGTGGTCCTGTAGGACATAGCTTATCAGACAATACAGACTCTAGTTCCTTGCCAGCTCACCTAACTATCCCATTTTGCAGTTCTACATGGTGATGTGTATCATCTATGTGTTGCTGGGCCTTCTGTGGTTGGGCCTGTCAGCCTGCTACTGGAGAGAGCTGCTCAGGATCCAGTTCTGGATCGGCGGGGTCATCTTCCTGGGCATGCTGGAGAAGGCCGTGTACTACGCCGAGTTCCAGAGCATCCGCTACGATGGCCTCTCAGGTTAGGAGGCAGAGAGACACACCCGTACAGAAAGACCACATGGGTTTTTCTGTACGGGTAGAAAAAAAACATATTTGTCTGTACTGGGCCTTTTAAGGGAGTCTATGTGTGGTTTAAGTGCACATTTTTCATGGACACACCTAAGCACACATCTATGGTTTTCTAGCTAAATCCTCCTGGTGGGCATGGTTGGAATTGGGTAAGACGCAGTAGATCCTAATGTGGTGCCAAAAGTGCTGTTGTACTGTTAATAAGCATTACTTGTGTTCTGTGTCTTCCCAACAGTCCAGGGGGCAGTAGTGTTTGCGGAGGTCCTATCAGCAGTGAAGAGGACCCTGGCCCGTGTGCTCGTCATCATCGCCAGTCTTGGTTATGGAATTGTCAAGTGAGTCAGTCCCTTCATAACAGGTCAAGAAGACAATGGAGAGTGTTAAACTCTATTGCCAATTCTCTCTCTCTCTCCTTCTCTCTCGCTGTCTATGTCTGTCTGTCTCTCGCTCTCTCTCTGCCTGCCTGCCTGTCTCTCTCGTTCTCTCCCTAGGCCAAGGCTTGGTGCATTGTTACACAGGGTGGTTGGGGTGGGACTGCTCTACCTTATATTCTCGGTTGTCGAGGGAATCCTGAGGGTCAATTCGGTAAGTCTGGTCTCTCTCCTTTCTGATCAATATGCTACCTCAGTATTCCCCCAAAATATATAGTCCACCTGCACTATCTGTAACTAGACTCTTCAACCATGTTGGTAAGTTTTCGATATGGAGCTAAACCAAACAATGCCATGATGCCCATTGTTGAATATCTTCATCTTTGGTCAAAGGATGCCAGGAATCTTGTGTGTAGTAGTAGTATTGTCATTCCACTGTCAGTGTTTGCCTGTCTTTCTCACAGGGTCAAGGGGGCAGTAGCAGACTACTGTGTGACATTGTTCTGGCGCTCACTGACTCGTGCGTTGTGTGGTGGATATCCTTTTGGAGTGGTCAGACATTACCAGAGGCCATCAGTCTGCCTGTCTGCCAGTCAGCGTGTTAGTCTAGTAGTCACTGTATGTAGCTAGTCTGTCAGTATTAAGACCTCTTTTTTTTTCACAGACTCTTTTTTTCCCTCCTTTCTCTGGGCATGCTTGTATTGAGTTGTGTTTCTAAAGCTTACTCCGATATCCTCCTCCCTTTTACCAGTGTCTCTCATAATTGATCAAACCAGTTTTATTCCAACCCTCTTTGAGTGGCAGTTTGGTTCTACACCTTTTTGGTGTTTATCTATCTGCATGGCTGCCTGAAGAGTATGTGATGGTGATCCCTCCCTCTGTCACTCCCTCCTTTCCTGCTGCCCCGCTGTGTGTTTCCGTTCCCGTCTCTGTCCCTTTCAGGCTGAAGATGATCTGGTGCTGCTGGCTGCCATTCCTTTGGCTGTGCTCGACACTACCCTCTGCTGGTGGATATCCTGTACTGTACCTCTCTGCACAACTCTCCCTCCCCCTCTGCCTTCCTCTCCCAGCACTCTCACTTCTTGTAATCCCTGTGTGCGCCATGGCCTTGGTGGTAGTTGGTGTTAGCCCTTCTCCTTCTATTTTCGCCTGCCTTTGTATCAAAGAAGGGAATAACCCAGAAGGGAATATTTCCAGAAAATATGCTGCGCCTCACAAAGAATCATTTAGACATCAGAGGGAGCCATAGTCGCATGGATTAATGACATTTTTAATTACAGGGCCACATATCAAGGCTATCAATAACTTCATTTAGAAGAGCTCGGAGGCACTGCTGACTTTTGACAAATGCATTATTGCAGTTTGACAGAACAGTATTTTAGTGGATTCAGTTAGTTAGCCAGAAAACCAGTTAGTATAGTGATGACTAAGACCATAGCAGGTTTTCCAGCTGTGCTTAACCTGGCTATAGAGGGCAGAGGGGAGCTCAACTCCTCCTGAGTAATGAGATAATGGCTGACTATCCTCAGACACTTACACCCTTACAACCTGATTAGCTTGGGGTTACGTTAGGGTATATCAGCTCAGTTGACAAGGTAGGCAAACTCTTCTGTGTTGGTTATGTTGACAGTCAATGAGAGAAGACTGGTATTATTGGGTAAACTGTTTCTGTTGAGAATTGTATTTCAAAGGTGGGCTGTTTGTTAGTGGGGTGTGTCCTGGGGTTATGTTGGAGTCCTTGACAGCCAATCACATCTTTATCAGCCTGGCCCAGACCATGAAGCTCCTTCGCCTCCGAAGAAACGTGGTCAAGCTCTCCTTGTATCGCCACTTTACCAACACCCTCATATTCGCCGTTATTGGTAAGGAGCTGTCTGCGGCTGTGCTACTGCAACCACTTAACAGAGACATTTCCTGCATTATTTACTATACCCCCGGGTGTGCCCATGATTACAAGCATTCACTAATATATTTGGCCTGTCACTGTTTTACTCTGCAGCCTCAGTCATTTTCATTATCTGGACGACAAAGACCTTCAAGTTTTCAAAGTGCCAGTCGGTGAGTAGTGTTTGTTTACTACGTTACTTAATAAGCCACGGGTGTCCTACATACGGCCCGCATCCAGCCCGCATGCAGCTTCAGTAAAAATAATAATCAAACTAAATATTCTTAAAAATGTCTAAAATCGAAACTGGGTAGAAAGGATCTTGACTTTGTCCAGCTCGCTAACAATCACTGAAATGAAAGCTAGACAGTCAGGCAGCATCGAAAAGGATATTTTCTCACACATTTTGACAGGGAGGAAATGTAACCAATTTCCTGTGCGGCCCTCTGGACCTCGTTGGTAGACCAAATCCGAGAGGCTAGCGTACATACACACAGTTGACCTCTAGTGAACTGGTATTTGGCATTCGGAAGATCATCTTTCTCTTCCTGTCTCTCTCTTATTCACTCTCTCTGCTTATCTCTGTAGGACTGGAAGGAGCTGTGGATAGAAGATGCCTTCTGGCGGTTCCTCTTCTCCACCATCCTTCTGGTCATCATGTTCCTGTGGAGGCCTTCGGCCAACAACCAGAGGTTAGAGGTCACAGCTAAATAGTTCAACAAATCAACACACGGCCAAGATCCTCTCAACCCTGTCACAAACCAAAGTCGTGTTTGATTTCGAATCTAGGGTTTGAGGCACTTTCTAGGATCCTTCAGTATGTCGCCAGAGACATCTGTGGCAAAGTTAGGTTCAGTTCAGGACATAAAATTCCAGTCGTATTGAGAAATCCGATGTCCAAATCAACTGTAATGAATTGAGATGGAGTTGAGCCGAAGTGGACCATGTTGTCGAACGTTGCCAATAGGAATCCCATGAATAGAGCCGACGTGATTCCTTATTCTGTATGTCAGAGAAGAATGTTTGTTCGACGTAGCATATTTCTATCTGAACGTTCCAACAACGTTGTGTCCTGTTGAACATGCCCCTGATCTGTGATGTCATGTCCTGTTGCTCTTAGATATGCCTTCAGCCCCCTAGGGGACGATGAGAGTGACGACGAGGAAAAGGAACAGCTGATGAACGATACATTTGGTAAGGGTCACTGCTGTATTAGGCTGTTTTGGTATTTCACTCATAGGAACACAAGTTGGTGCTGCGTATGGTTAATTGGAGGAGGAAATACAGTATCATACTCTATGGCTTGATACTTAGCTAGAGCTCTTTGGCCTAGTTGTGACACTTCCATAGTGTATTGATAGTCTATGGGATGAATGTACCTTGGTTCTCTCCCCCAGCAACCATTTTGGATAGAACGCAATTTGACTCGGCAACAGTAATCTGTGATTCTGATCCTGTCCTAATTTTGTGTACTTCCCAGAGGGGGTGAAGATGAGGGGTCTGAAGTCCGAGACAAATGGAACAGCCAAGCCCAACAAAGTGGTAAGGGCCTTCTCCATACCACAGGGTACCACCCATGCTAAGAATATAGGATATAAATGACATTTTATGTCTCAGAGAAAGTTGTCTTGGTGATAGGAAATGCTTTTTTCCCTCCCCCAGGATGAGGATCTGAAATGGGTCGAAGAGAATATCCCCTCTTCAATGGCAGATGTGTAAGTGCAAACAAATTGAAGTTGCAGAAATGTTAGTAACATTAACCATTATTGACAGTGATAGTCTAATCACTTTGACTAGAAATGTATTTCATGGTGGTTATTACATAGTAATTACATTGAAACGCTCAAGTTATGAAATCTGTTTACATTCTATGACGATGTGTGAAACAAGCACAGAAATCATAGTTGATTTTCTAATGAAAAGACGACGTAAATGAATCGAACATGTTTTCCTTTCTGTCCCAGTGCACTCCCACCTCTACTGGACTCTGATGAGGTAAGACAAGGTGTTATTCCTGGTGTGAACTGCAGGGGGTGCCAGCTCCATGCTTATTAAAGAGCAGTAGCTCGTCATGTTTACATCAGCCTGTTTATACCTCCACCCTGTTTTCTTTCTGGCTTGAACAATGAGAGGTTGCGGAAGGGTGGTGTTTTGGTGGAGCTTTTTCTGCCTTGCTTTTTCTTCACCCCCACATCAAATAAAGCTAGTAGGACTATCGATGCAAGGGATATTTTCCGATGATGATTATTTCATATTTTAGAGAAGATGACAAGATAACACTCCTGTCCCTTTTGGAAAGTCATTCCAACTATGCCGTTATTTCCCCCACAGGAGACCATAACAACCAAATTTGAGATGTCCAAAATGGAATAGACGCAGGGAGACGATGCGTACTGCAGACAGAGACAGTGCAGCACGTTGGACAACCCTACGTCTGTGTATGAAGGATATTGTTATCCCTTCCTTATGAGCTTTGTAAGCAGCGGTTGTAAATACGATGGGATAAACTATGACGTAATGAGCAGACTACTTTTCTTTCTTTCTTTTGTATGCCTTTTTATTTATATTTTCATGGATGTTTTTATTATAATTTTTTTTAGATTCTTTACTACAAATGGTATCTTGCCTTTCACTGTTTACGTAGCTAAAGTGCAGAATGTGATTTCCGCAATGTTCTTTCTCCAATATGCAGCACAATATCCCTTACAACTCTCCCCACACACACTCATTCTTTTGATCTCTCTGACTGTCTGTCTCTTTTTCTCTCTCACTGTTAAACACACTGCACTACAGTCCCTGGTTCATCCTTTTCTTTCGTTCCTCTACAGAAATGCCCATTAGTGACATCTCACTGTTCTGTTTCTCATACAGCAGCCTTTTAAAGAGGGACTTATCTAAGCGGGGTAATTCTCCAGACATAGTCAATACACAGTGGACTTGGCTGAGGGCAGGGCAGCATCACTGCAGGACTGTTTTATTATGTCTGTTCCCACTGATAACAACCAACTATCTGGTCAACACATCCAATAATGATGGCGCTTTCCTTACAGCTGCCACTTTGTATTAGTTGTTATATTGCCAAAAATACCTTTAAGTCATATTGTGAGCTTTTGTTTGTTAATAAATGAACCGCTAACACGCATACGAAAACAACAATATCACCTTTATTTGTCCTGATTGATTGATTTGTCATTTGGCAGAACCGGAATGTAATGATCCATGTCATGAACACCTTTAGGTGAACGAGGTCTACATTCCTTGGATGGCTGTGGCTTGTGGGTAACATCCCATGTCAATGATGCCACCCTGTATTTGTCTGTCACTGGAAGTTATCATTTTATGCACATTCCGTGTATGTTTAGCTAGCCAATAACGTCACATAACATGTAGCTATTATCTTGGATTAATATCTGTTATAATATGCTCTGTCTGTCATCTCTCTAATAACTTAATCCCAGAGATTTCGTTTTTACAGACAACAGTATGGTGGTGATTTCATGGATAGTGCTGTATCAAGCGCATTTACAGAACAGGAAGAGACATGTCCCTCAACTGCCAGGGCAGTGACACTAGCAGACATGACTTTCTGAAACAAGTCATTAACTCTGAGTGAGCACATCACTTGACGCTATTCAATGTGAAATTGAAGTACTCCAGCTAATACATAATGTACAAATCTGCTATTAGGTAAAAGGATGTAGGATTATCATAATAGAGATGAATGACCAATAGCATTTACATAATGCCTTCCTAAGCATATGTAAGCAGCCATTTATAGTACATCAACATTCTATGCATAAATAGCCTCCACAATTAAGGTTCTTTAGTTGTTCGATTTTCATCTTTATTGTTCTAGTTTTTGACAATTTGCTAGCGAACATGTGACATCATTGATCAACAAAACATATCAATACGGCAGATCAATCTGCTTTACAGTGAGATGTGTTTAGAAAAAAAAAACATTTTGACTTAATATTTTATGGTGGTTTATTCATGTACACAACAGTCTAAAAACATTAACACAGAAAGAGATTAGAACACATTAATCCACATTGGGGGGCAGTCTGTAGGGCAATCATTTCAAATGTGTTCTCGGTTGCACTTTGAAATATCTATTGACAAAACTACAAATAAAATGGCAATTGATATAAAACTAAGTCTTTTTTTTATTCTGGAATGAGAGATCATAGAGATGAACATTTGACAAGGATGTAACGTTTTCCTTTTTTTGACAATATATAATCTCACTAGTAGAGGACAAGCAAAACATTTACATTGATCATGGAATGGTAAGCAAGAACTGCACTGATTGATGACTGAATTATTGCTTTGGAGTATTTTTTCATCTATATGGATTGCATTGCTCTCACCATGGTGAATTGTGGTGTAAACATGTGATTATTCCAGTTTTGGGGGGGGGGGGGGGGTCAAAGCTCCTCGCTGAACGAATCCCATGCAGATCTAATCCTCTTTGTGTGTCGTCACACGTTTCCCGCCTTTTTTTCTGGTGAATGATAACAGAAAAGATTGAATATATTAAAATATATATTTAAATCATAACATTCAAAGAAAACGTTTAATTAGTAGCAGACAAGGTGCTGACAGATAATCTTAGGTTTTAAGTGTTAGTATTACTCAAGACTATTGGACACAGATTCACAGCATATTCTACTTACTCCATAGGGTAAATAACAATATTGTAGACATGGTCCCTGACTGAAGACTGTGAATCAAACATGTGAGGTAAAAACTACTTTCATCGATAAACTGGTACCTCAGGGAGAAAGGTGCTTAATCTTGTTCCTAGACAGCCCAAGTGACACATATTTTTTTACTGTACTACTAATCCTTTGATTGACAAAACATTATTGATGTCAGTTGACCCACTTTCCCTACAATATTGAAGAGGCCCTGTTATACACAGTGACCTTTCTATTGTGTGCGGTGACATGGATACCTATGAGTAATCCTTAAATTCAGTGGTTCTTTTGCTGACTATTTACATGCTTCATGTTACCTACTGCAAAATTGAATGTCCTTAAAGGGATTTCAGCGTGTTGCATCAAAGTAGGTGAATGGATTTCAGTATCACATATCTACACTACGCTTCCACTTAAAGCTTCACCCAGCACCATAACTGGGGGGAACCCTGCTCAATGAGTAAAAGCTCAATGACGAAATCTGGGGTAATTCCCATTATTGGCAGAATGAGAACACGTTAGACCATTGTCCAGGAAGTTCTTCTCATTTTCTAACTGTTCAGTGGCCGCTGACATAACTGTCTGTATGATGGATGCAGCAGCTTCATAGAGCATCCTCTTCCGCGCTTCCTCTTGGTCATGTGGCTCAGCGTTGGTCTCCCCTGACTCAGAATGGGACCCTCCATTTTGAGAAGGTCCCTCCCCCCCGGCCTCTAACTCAAAGCTAGTCCCTAGTTCTAATTTGCCCTCTGTCATCATGTTAGCTCCATTTTGCTGGAGATCATCCCCACAGTCTATTTCTGCTGCAAACTCACCGCTTTGGGCTACTGCATTTCCTGTGCCGAGGTTTAGGATCTTGGCGTCCATCGGCGAGTTGGTGTTTTCTTGTTTTGCCTCGTCTGTTGGTCCGTCCTTTTTTAGGGTTGTTTCATGATTGTGTATGGCGTCTTCTTCGGGCGTGCCGTTCGAGCAACCATTCTCACCGTTGGTTTTCACTTCTGCCGCAGGCTCTGCCGGTGCTGCGGGCTCAGCTGAGTTGGCCTTCTCTGGCCCAGGACCAGACGGTGTGCTCGTTGCGGGCTCCTTTGCCTCTCCGTCGGCGACTGTGTGCTCATTGGCCACCTGAGCCTCTCCTTTGTCGTTGCTCTCGCCCTGGGCAGCGTCAGCTTCTCCCTGCTGACTATCAGACGTGCCAGCTGGGGCAGCCTGGTCCTCTGTGTCTTTCGCCTCCCCGTCTGCCGCCTGCTGACTGTCAGACGTGCCAGCTGGGGCAGCCGCATCCTCTGTGTCCTTCGCCTCCCCATCTGCCACCTCCTTACCCTCCTTCGGAGCTCCGTCTCCCTGGTCCACGCTGGTGCTCTTCCCCTTTCGCATGATGAAGTTTTTCAGCGAAACGGCGCGGTTAAAGTGTGTTCGCTTGGCCTTGGCCGACTTGGCCTGCTCTTTGCCTGCCTCTTCCGTCTGCTCGGCCGGTTCAGATGCGGCAGCACCTTCCTCCCCCCCGCTGGCAGCCACCATGTCTGCTGACCGCTTGGACTTGGGGATCACACGTTTCTTGAAGGAGGTCCAGATCTCATCTGCATGTTGGTTCATTGATTTGTGTGGGGCGGAGGTGGCTCCCTTTTCCTCCTCTCCGTCTGTGTTTGTCTTCTCCTGTGTTTTGCCGTCTACCTGCGCCTTGGTTTCGTCTGTTTCAGGCGCAGCCGCTTCATCGTTCTCTGTGGCATTTTCCTCACCTTCCGCCTTCTCACCTGTAGCGGCTTTGCTGATGCCTACAACTGACGGGTCTCTTTTCAGCCCCTGGAATGTCCAAGACCTTTTCAGTTTCCACCGTTTCTGGCCACTGGATTCTGAAGCCTTGGAGTCCAGTGTACTTGTGTCGCCAGGAGTGCCCCCAGATGCACCCTCGCTACCTTCAGCCTCCTTAGACTCTTCTGTGCTCTTCTTGTGACTCTTCTGGGCCATAAGCTTCTTAAAGGAATGCCAGCGTTTAATGTGTTTGGTCGCTGGCTTCTCTGACCCTTCTGCTGCCGGGGCATCTTCCAGTTGGTCCACTGTGGCATTGAGGGCCTCAGGGTCTTCTAACCTGTCCAAGGATTTGGATCGGACCTTCACCTGGTTCTCCGGAGCTTTCTCAATGGCCTGGTCCTCAGCCGCTGCCTCTGTGCCATTGGCTGCCGGCTCATCT
Source organism: Salmo trutta (assembly GCF_901001165.1). NCBI lineage: Eukaryota > Metazoa > Chordata > Actinopteri > Salmoniformes > Salmonidae > Salmo > Salmo trutta. The sequence goes on along the minus strand of NC_042969.1, from coordinate 53,417,915 downwards.
GCTTGGTCAGAGGCCTTTTTCTGCTCTGTGTTGCCCTCTCCATTAGCCTCCACAGCCTCTGCGCTCTGCTCCTTCTTCTTCTTCCCTCCCATGACTTTTCCCAGCCCACTCTTATTCAGGAAGGAAGAGAAAATATTCTCAGAGGCCTGTTTAGCTTTGCCATCGGCCGGCTGCTCTGTGCTCTGTTTGGTCTCTCCAGCAGGATGTGCCTCTTCGGGTGGAGACGTGACAGCCTCCGTGACAGCCTCTGTGACAGCCTCTGTGACATTCTCTGAGTTTGTGGGCTCTACCTCTGTTTTAGTCTCGGTGGTGGTGGTGCCATCTTCCTGTACAGGCGCTGAACATGCATCTGTCGCCGCCATATCCTCAAAAAGATGTCTGTGTCGTTATATCCCCTCTTTTGCTTCAGTAGTTCAGGTTAGTTCCTTTTGTGATTGAATGGACTGAGTTCATTGATCCCGAGCTGAAACGTATGGCAGTATTCCCATCCAACTTCCCTTTGGAGAGGAGGGCCTCTGCATCATATTCAGTAGTGAGAATGATGGCCACGAACCTGGTGGAAATTAAATGAGAAGGGATTAAATGTATAAATCAACAACACAGACAGTCCATTACTTAGTCTTGGATACTCCAGACAGAGCTGATGGAATACACAGTGCATCTCCACAACAGCAAAGGCCTGCTCAAAGGGTTTTAAAGCCAATGCATCCAAGCACAGACCAACATAATGTAACGTGACAAATGCTATGTGAGTGGTGATGGCCATTTTGAAGAATGAGGAAGTGACGTATATGGCCCAGAGCAGTCATAGGGAAATAAACACATGGCATAACGTGCTCCAGATAATCTCATGTTGCCACAAGGGTCTGACTCCTGTCACCTAGATGCTAGAGAGCATTGCTGTTTAGAAAATAGGATCTGTGGTTTTGTTTACAATTCAGCACCATTTGAAGAGATTTGTCTGGGCTTTAGTATCCAGGAAAAACAAGCTGACATCCTAGTAAGGTTGAACAATAACGTGCAATGACAGCAGAGGCGAGTGAAAAATAGAACATCTAAAGCAAATCTCCATAAAGGACAATGACAAAGAAAAAAGCTTGGAAATCCTGCATTTTATTTTTCGAAAATCTACACAAGGCATAGCTAATTTTAACATTTATAGACATAAAAAGCCACCCTGATAATGTTTATCAGGGAAATTCTTTATAATTGCATCGTAACATCAATAAATGTTATAGGCAAAACAGAAAGTAACAAATGCCCTATTTTCTCTGGCAATGATTTTCTATAGACTTGAGTCTCCCCCCTCCCCCCTTTCAACCAGAGACAACCCTTTATCTCCCATCATGTGCTGTGGAGTGCTGACCTTGTTTTCCAGTCGGCAGTGGGTTATTTTGTAACATAGCTATGTCATCCATGGTTATACTATTTTTATAGATTAGTACAGATTTCTCTAAATCACCCAGCTGAGAATTTGAACGAATCTATTTAGTCTCTAAAACACCAGAGGGGCACCTTCTGATATAAACTAGTCACATACTTTGGAATATTTGGTTAATCAAAAGGACCCTGTGGATGCATGTGACGTAAAATGAGCATAGTAACATATATTGTAATACAATTGTCTTGTATTTTGAGAGGAGCACGATGCCAATAACACATTTTAATCGGATTTCCGAGTTAGGATACTACTGCGAGAAAAGGAACGAGCGTCTGTGGAGGGTGTGGAGACCACGCTTACATGTCCTGCCACAAGGACAATCGCGCGCTTTAGCCTTTTTGTCCCGTTTTCATCTGAGCACTCTTCCCCCTTTGTTACGTTAAACCAGCAGTGAGCCCGAGGGGGTTTAGAAGCCCCTGCGATTGAGTTTAGCTGTGAGCTCCAATTATGCGCTGCCGAAATAGAAGATCATTCTAATGAGGAAGGGGGTTGGGGTGCCACCAGTGTGTCGTGAACAACATTAACGTGAGCAACAATAGTGGCCTCGGCGGTTCCCATTCAAAATAAAAGGCCCCATTGAAAATTAAGCAAACGGATAAAGAAATGTGGAATGATTCCACAGTTGGACTAGATAATGTTTTTATTATTAGGAACGTTGTTATATAAAGTAAACAAAAATGCAATTATTATTTTAGGTGTTGTCATCCATACTGCCTCCGATCTGGCGGACTCACTAAATACAAATACTGTGATTGTAAATTATGTCTGGGTGTTGGAGTAAGCCCTTGTCTGTCCGATAATAAATAAAACATTTGTGCCGAATGGTTTCCTTAATATAAGGAATTTTACTCAAGTTTGACAACTGAGTACTTTTTCCACCACTGCTACTTCAGTGGAGGAAGGGGAGGACCATCCTCAGTAAATTTCATAAAAATAAAAATAGTGAAAAAAGTTAGGAATTTTAGATAAAACTATACTACATATATTCACGTGACCAAATAATTGATTAAAACACACTTTTACAATGAAGTTCTACAGTAGAAAAGCAGCACTCTGTAGGGTAGTGCCATTGTGTAGCCGGAGGACAGCTTCTGTCCTCCTCTGGGTACATTGACTACAATACAAAACCTAGGAGGCTGACTGTTCTCACCCCCTTCCATAGACTTACACAGTAATTATGACAACTTCCGGAGGACGTCCTCCAACCTATCAGAGCTCTTGTAGCATGAACTGACATGTTGTCCACCCAATCAAAGGATCAGAGAATGAATCTAGTATTGCAAGCATAAGCTACAGCTAGCTAGCACTGCAGTGCATAAAATGTGGTGTGTAGTTGACTCAAAGGGAGAGAAAGACAATAATTGAATAGTTTTGAACAAATTAATTGATTCCAAAATTAAGGAGAAGCCAGTGAGAGAGAGAGAGAGAGAGAGAGAGGGAGCTAGCTAGCTACATTTGGTTGTATTTTTTCAACTTTCACTTAGCTGTTTGCTAGCTGGCCATGGTTATCCAACACTGAAACTCTTCCAAGTCAAGGTAAGCTTTTGGTTTAATTTATTTATTGCCACCGGGCCCGCCGGTGAAACTGCTAAACTGCTTAATGACTGTACACTGTACTGCATGATTGTAGCAGGTTTACAAACACTTTAGTTCTCGTAGCTATGTTGACTACATGTTAGGTAATATGGTGACAACGATGTAGACTGTGTGTAGCGGTTAGCAGTCATGATATGAAGGTTTGTCTTGGAAAGGTTTTTTCGCCTGGTCAAAGACAGCTGATGTGTTGTGCACTGAAGTCTACAAGCGAAGGGAAAAGGTGAGGAGGAATTATATACAGTGCATTGGGAAAGTATTCAGTCCCCTTGACCTTTTCCACATTTTGTTACATTACAGCCTTATTCTAAAATTGATTAAAACACTTTTTTCCCTCATCAATCTACACACAATACCCCATGATGACAAAGCAAAATCAGGTTTTTAGAAATGTTTGCAAATGTATTAAAAACACAAAACATCACATTTACATAAGTATTTAGACCCTTTACTGAGTACTTTGTTGAAGCACCTTTGGCAGTGATTACAGCTTCTTAGGTATGACACTACAAGCTTGGCACACCTGTACATTTTTTACATTTTAGTCATTTAGCAGACGCTCTTATCCAGAGCGACTTACAGTAGTGAATGCATACATTTCATAAATTTTTTCTCCGTACTGGCCCCCCGTGGGAATCGAACCCACAACCCTGGCGTTGCGAACACCATGCTCTACCAACTGAGCCACGCGGGACCTGTATTTGGGGAGTTTCTCCCATTCCTCTCTGCAGATCCTCTCAAGCTCTGTCAGGTTGGATGGGGAGCATTGCTGCACATCTATTTTCAGGTCTCTATAGAGATGTTTGATCGGGTTCAAGTCCGGGCCCCTCAAGGTCATTAAGACCTGTCCCGAAGCCACTCCTGCGACGTCTTGGCTATGTGCTTAGGTTTGTTGTCCTGTTGGAAGGTGAACCTTCGCCCCAGTCTGAAGTCCTGAGTGCTCTGGAGCAGGTTTTCATCAAGGATCTCTCTGTACTTTGCTCCGTTCATCTTTGACTCGATCCTGACTAGTCTTCCAGTCCCTGCCACTCAAAAACATCCCCACAGCAAAATGCTGCCACCACCATGCTTCACCGTAGGGATGGTGACTGGTTTCCTCCAGACGTGACGCTTTGCATTCATGCCAAAGAGTTAAATCTCGGTTTCGACAGAGCATAGAATCTTGTTTCTCATGGTCTGAGAGTCTTTAGGTGCCTTTTGACAAACTCCAAGTGGGCTGTCATGTGCCTTTTACTGAGGAGTGGCTTCCGTCTGGTCACTCTACCATAAAGGCCTGATTGGTGGTGCTGCAGAGATGGTTGTCCTTCTGGAAGGTTCTCCCATCTCCACAGAGAAACTCTAGAGCTCTGTCTGAGTGACCATTGGGTTCTTTGTCACCTCCCTGACCAAGGCCCTTCTCCCCCGATTGCTCAGTTTGGCCAGGCGGCCCACTCCAGGAAGAGTCTTGGTAGTTCCAAACTTCTTCCATTTAAGAATCACGGTGTTCTTGGGGACCTTCAATGATGCAGACATTTTTTGGTACCCTTCCCCAGATCTGTGTCTTGACACAATCCTGTCTCGGAGCTCTACGGACAATCTCTTAGACCTCATGCCTTGGTTTTTGCTCTGACATGCACTGTCAACTGTGGGACCTTATATAGAAAGGTGTGTGTGTGCCTTTCCAAATTATGTCCAATCAATTGAATTTATCACAGGTGGACTCCAATGAAGTTGTAGAAACATCTCAAGGATGATCAATGGAAACAGGATGCACCTGAGCTCAATTTCGAGTCTCATAGCAAAGGGTCTGAATACTTATGTAAATAAGGTATTTCTGTTTTTTATTTTTAATACATTTTCTAAAACATCTAAAAACCTGTTTTTGCTTTGTCGTTATGGGGTATTGTGTGCAGATTGCTGAGAAAAAAAGTATATTTAACCAATTTTAGAATAAGTCTGTAATGTAACAAAATGTGGAAAAAGTCAAGGGGTCTGAATACTTTCCGAAAGAACCGTATACAGCGAGCAAAGTAATCAAGATGTTTTGATGTCGCTTCTATGAAAGTGATCTGTGTTTCCGTGTGATCAAGGGTGTATTTATTCTGCCGATTCTGTTGAAAAAACATTTCTTCAACAGAAGCGAATGGAAGGAAACTGGGATAAACATATCTGAATTTGTCCAATAGAAACTAATTTGTAACTGTTGGACTATTGATTACACCCTAGACCAGCTAGATGTGCACCTACATTGTAAACTTTCATTCATAGGCTAGGTTGTAGGGTACAGGGAAAAGTTGAGTATCGTATAGTAGGCTAAACCTATTGATGTTACATTGAGCTGGGTGAATGGAATATGAATGACAGTCATCCAATATGCTGTAATAGAAATAAGGCCATGCTACAAAAAAATCATCCACCCTCATCTTAAATGGCACCGACCGCCATATACACTGTACTGTACAACCTATGGATTGTGCACCCATGAAACGGGGTATCTGCCTACTCAGTGACACCCACAGAACATAACTCTGTAGAGTTTACATACATATTAGCATCTTAGCTCTTATTGTGGGACTTTGACTGTGGAAAATCACCTCCTATTTTTTTTAAACCATTATTTAACTTGTCTATTATGCGTATTGAATATTCATAATGCACTCTACAGCCTAACCTATGGATTGTGTACCCATGAAATGGGGTATCAGCCTACTCAGTGACACCCACAGAACCCAATTATGTAGAGTTCACACAAATATTAGCTAGTATTGCGCATAATAAACTAACTTGGGAGATGACTTTCCAAGTCTACTTCCCACGGCTATCTATGTATGTAGTCGAACTTGAATAGGTTTCAATGGGGGGACTTTTATTTTGAAGGCGAACCACCGATTCCACTATTGTTGCTCACGCTAATGTTGTTCATGACCCACTGGTGAAAAAGCCAATGCAAATACTCGAGACAGCAGGTGCCCGTCCTTTTCAAACGCTCATTTGCATTGCTAACGTGATTCACAAATCTCTCCCCCCCATTTTGTGTAGGCTAGCCTAAAATAAGCGTCTATCGAAATGTTTTTACTGATAGTTTCCTCTCAAAATGTTTGAGCTATATAGCTTATGTAAGGGAATTCAACCTGTTAATTAAACCATAACAACAGAAATGGTTTCCAAGTTGCTGCCAAGACGCATTCCGAACAATAGATGGGCTTGCCTATTGAGAAAGCTGGGCCGCGTTATAACGCGTAAACGCATCATCATACGCAAAAGTCATGTCGAGAAACAAATTATGTATAGCCATCTTCTCGATGAATGAAGCGATATTACATTCAGATAATTCTTGAAGCAATACAGACGTGATTAATATAATATGAAATCCTCAGAGGAAAACAACTCAAGCGCCAAATTCCCAACAAATGCAGCGCTTGTCTGTTGCGGTGAAGCTGAGACTAGACTACACATTCTCGAAACCTCCATCCCAAGCGCCAGTTTTTCCTTCTCATGAGAGATTCATTTGTATGTTGGAATTGAGGTCCTACTTGGCCCGGTTTAAATTCACACTTGAATGCGTTTAATTATAATGTGTGAGGGGGCAGTCTGTCTTATGCGTGAGGGGGCAGTCTAGCGAATGGCGTGGAGGTTGATTGAATGAGGAGCCTCAGGGACTCATGGCACCAAATTACATTGTTTTTGAGCGCACAATTGTCTTCCCAAACAAATGGTTATCGAAACGAAGCAATGCCAGAAAAAGACAAACATTTAATTTATGTAGGCTATCGTATGTACCCAGAGTTGATATGCGTAGAGCGAGCACGTATCAACAGCCTGTTCACAGTCCCTTAACGTTGAGATCCTCCAACAAAACCCAAGATGAGCTCCCCATCCAAGTTTCATCAACAATAGCCATATTGTATGACTATAAAGGTTAATTAAACGGTAAATGGAAATCACAGAAGTTAATCATTATATGCATATAATACCGCATTTAACAAACACTATAATAGGCTACAAGAAAAAAAAAATACGAATAATATCTACAAACCTTGTTTCGTGTGTCTAAATCCGTTTCTGTGTGCGGGACAAAGGTAATAAACTGCTCCAGACGGTAAAAGACACTGAAACTAAATCCCCGCTCGCATCCTCATGCCTTGAAGCAGCCAACCCAGTGTTGAGAATTGCGCGGGGACGTGAGGGTCGCGTGGGTATTAACAGACGCGCAGCTGCGGCTCCGCAAATGCACACCATCTATCTCACCCCGTTGCCCTTAGCAACCATGGATATCACCCCACCCCCACCACTAAGAGGGTTAGAGTACGGGTCGGAAATTGTTTCCCTCAGTAATTTGCCCAGTCAGAGCTCAGAGCAACTTGCATTTGATTTGTGTAAAACGGTGCGATTTAAAGCCCGTTGCTTTGAATCGTTGTCTTGAACTCATGTGACTTGGCAACAATGACCTTTCAAGCACATGAAGAAGAATTGACACCTGGACTGCCCACCAATTGACTGTCCATTGAAATGTCAGTGTATTTAATCTAACACAATGTCCGCCACCAATGAAATACACAGAGGAAAATCCCTTTTATTACGGCATCTTTTTTCTCTTCTGGAAACCATCTCTTGATTCCACACTATGTGACAGCCTTCATCTCACCAAGCAGCATTATTCAGTGAGTCAGCCATGTTGGAGAGCCGAGTGGCCATGTGCTTGCCATACAGTGAGACTGCAAAACAGAAGACAAATGAAGGTGTATGGAGAGAAATAGCCTACCACAAATATTCCATTAGTGGGCCTGGGGCGCCAGAGCAGAGGGAGGATGCAGCGGAACATTATGCTGTGTGCTCAGGCAGTCTGTATTTGTATTTATTATGGATCCCCATTAGCTGCTGTCAAGGCAGCAGCTACTCTTCCTGGGGTCTGGCAAAATTAAGGCAGTTCTACAATTTAAAAAAACATTACAATACATTCATTACAGAATTCACAACACACTAAGTGTGTACCCTCAGGCCCATACTCCTCTACGACATATCTACAATGCAAAATCGATATGTACGTGTGTGTATAGTGCGTATGTTATCGTGTGTGTGCATGTGTGTGTCTATGTTTTTGTTACTTCACAGTCCCCACTGTTCCATAAGGTGTATTTTTACCTTCTTTTTGAATCTGATTCTACTGCTTGCATCAGTTACCTGATGTGGAATAGAGTTCCATGTAGTCATGGCTCTATGTAGTACTTTGCGCCTCCCATAGTCTGTTCTGGACTTGGGGACAGTGAAGAGACCTCTGGTGGCATGTCTTGTTGGATTTGCATGGGTGTCCGAGCTGTGTGCTAGTATTTTAAACAGACCTTTCAGCTTATCAACACCTCTTACAAAAACAAGTAATGAGGAAGTCAGTCTCTCCTCCACTTTGAGCCAGGAGAGATTGACATGCATGTCATTAATGTTAGCTCTCCATGTACTTTTAAGGGCCAGCTGTGCTGCCCTGTTCTGAGCCAACTGCAATTTTCCCAAGTCCCTCTTTGTGGCACCTGAACACACGACTGAACAGTGGACCAGGTGCGACAAAACCAGGGCCTGTAGGACCTGCCTTGTTGATAGTGTTGTTAAGAAGGCAGAGCAACGCGTTATTATGGACAGACTTCTCCCCATCTTAGCTACTGTTGTATCAATATGTTTTGACCATGACAGTTTACAATCCAGGATTACTCCAAGCAGTTTAGTCACCTCAACTTGCTCAATTTACACATTACGAGATGTAGTTGAGGTTTAGTGAATGATTTGTCCCAAATACAATGCTTTTCATTTTGGAAATATTTAGGACTGACTTATTCCTTGCTACCCATTCCGAAACTAACCGCAGCTCTTTGTTAAGTGTTGCAGTCTTTTCAGTCGCTGCAGTAGCTGACATGTATAGTGTTGAGTCATCTGCATACATAGACACACTGGCCTTACTCAAAGCCAGTGGCATGTCGTTTGTAAAGATTTTTAAAAGCAAGGGGCCTAAACAGCTACTCTGGGGAATTCCTGCTTCTATCTGGATTATGTTTGAGAGGCTTCCATTAAAGACCACCCTCTGTGTTCTGTTAGACAAGTAACTCTTTATCCACGTTATAGCAGGGGGTGTAAAGCACCCCCTGCTATAACACATACATTTTTTCCAGCTGCAGACTATGATCGATAATGTCAAAAGTTGCACTGAATTCTAACAAAACAGGCCCCACAATCATATCATCAATTTCTCTCAGCCAATCCTCAGTCGTTTGTGTAAGTGCCGTGCTTGTTGAGTATCCTACCCTACATGCGTGCTGAAAGTCTGTTGTCAATTTGTTTACTGTGAAATAGCATCTGGTCAAACACAATTTTTTCTTTACTAAGGGTTGGTAACAGGCTGATTGGTCGGCTATTTGAGCCAGTAAAGGGGGCTTTACTATTCTTGGGTAGCGGAATGACTTCCCTCCAGGCCTGAGGTAACACACTTTCTAGTAGGCTTAAATTGAAGATGTGGCAAATAGGAGTGGCAATATCGTCCACTATTATCCTCAGTAATTTTCCATCCAGATTGGCAGACCCTGGTGGCTTGTCATTGTTGATAGACAACAATAATTCTTTCACCTCTTCCACACTGACTTCACGGAATTCAAAAGTACAATTCTTGTCTTTCATAATTTGGTCAGATATACTTGGATGTGTAGTGTCAGCATTTGTTGCTGGCATGTTATCTTGCCAATGAAAAAGTCATTAAAGTAGTTGGCAATATCAGTGGGTTTTGTGATGACTGAGCCATCTGATTCAATGAATGATGGAGCCGAGTTGGCTTTTTTCCCCAAAATTTCATTTAAGGTGCTCCAAAGCTTTTTACTATCATTCTTTATATCATTTATCTTTGTTTCAAAGTATAGTACATTTTTATTTAGTTTAGTCACATGATTTATTAATTTGCAGTACGTTTGCCAATCAGTTGGGCTGCCAGATTTATTTGCCATACCTTTTGCCTCATCCCTCTCAACCATAACATTTTTAAATTCCTCATCAATCCAAGGAGATTTAACTGTTTTTACAGTCATTTTCTTAATGGGTGTGTGCTTATTTGTAACTGGAATAACCTATTTCATAAATGTGTCAAGTGCAGTGTCTGGTTGCTCCTCATTGCACCACAGACCAGCAAATATTCTTTACATCATCAACATATGGATGCCAACATCATATTTGTCTGTGCCTCTCAATTTTAATATTGGACTAAATGTGTCCCCTTGATAGAGTAAATTGTGTGCTGCACTGGAAAAGCATTGCTGCGTGATTAATATTTCATAAGACAGTGCATCTGCAAGGACTTGGTCTCTTTCGCTCCCTGAGCCTTAATTTCCTTGTGGAGGATGCCAGCGTGTCTGTCTGAGCAGGTTAGGCTACACCGCTGGCTTTGAGTCAGCTAGGCATCGGTTTTATGGTTAAGGGCACAGGAGGCCACAGTGCAGCTGTGTCATGCATGGCTCCATGTGCATCAAGGGGTTTAAGAAAGGTGCATACATTAACTGAAGCGGGAATTCAGAATGTCACCAAAGTTCTGCTCAATAAATCATTTGGCGGGCTGAGCTTGGGAGGGTGGATGGATGGCTCTCTGTTACACTAGGTGGGGTTTCTACACTCTAGTCTACCCAGACCATCTATGCTTCCTCAATAACAACAACACAGTGGGCTCTCCCCAGTAACCCTAAGTTAGCTGTTCTTTTGGGGGTGGCCAATTAACCCCAGAGTGGGGTGTTTGTCTTTTGTGTGGAATCACCAGCTAGAATGGTTGGCTTTGCCATGCCTCTGACCAGGCTGGAGCCAAGGTGCCCGAAATATTTCATCATTCCTTCCCCTCCACCACTGGCTGATCCAATCAGAGAATACATTATTTTCACCTGCTATCTGAGTGAGTGAAGCCCAATGTCATTTGGATGTCACAGACAGGCAGAGGGAAAGCTGTCTGTGCCTGGAGAGGCTCTCGCCGGCTCTGTTGAAGTGTGTGTAGGGTAATGATATATTTGTCATTCAAGGGCTTGATCATAAATAACACCCATTCAGATACACCATTACATTTCAGTCATTTAGCAGACACTCTTATCCAGAATGACTTACAGGAGCAATTAGGGTTAAGTGCCTTGCTCAAGAACAACATCGACAGATTTTTCATCTAGTCGGCTCAGGGATTCGAACCATTGACCTTTCGGTTACCGTCTGTGATGGTGGCGGGTAGCCTAGCGGTTAATAGCGGTGGCGGTGGCGCTATTAACCGCTAGGCTACCTGCCACCATCACAGACAGTGTGAATTAAGTGCCAACCTACAAGGGACGGGAGCTTTGAACAGTGTCATATTAATGGCTTTAGTTTTTGGCATTCTGCATTGGATGTCTGTCTGCTCTCAGACCCAGACATCCCACAACCAGCAGGCAGCAGAGTCCCTCTACAGGGACTGAAACATAAAATCGAATGTACCCCAAGCAGTGGAGGGATTTCAGTGTCAACACATTTAAGTGAAGCTGCGAGGGCGTTGTGAATGGCATAGGCAGAGCTCACAAGGTGTTTGTCTCTGCCTCCCTAACGCCTGGCAACAGCGTATGCTTGTGTGTATTTGAGCGTGCACGCCTGCTGTGCGCGTCAAGAAGCAAGTGTGTGTGTGGGGGTGTTGGGTGCCTCAGCTCTGGCAGGCTCAGCTGAAGGCCGTGTCTGGCTCACAACACTACCTGTCAATTCCAGTTCCCGCTTTCTTGTCCAGGGCGACAAGGTCTTATTTTAAGAAGCCAGTTTCTGCAGCCTGATGACCAGCACGTGCTCTGACACGCAGCCGTAAACACAGGCGCTGGCAACCAATCGAATTGCATCTGCAGCCACTTCATTTACTGCACATAGATTTACAACAGGCCGACGCCACTGTCTATAAATGTGTGGGGTTACAGATGGATTAAGCCTTCCATTTAATCAATGTGGACTGCAGAAACAATGACGAAGAATAGGAAGACCATGGAGGAGGAGTCAGAGTTAAAGAGAGAGGTGGGGGAGAGGGGGAGAAGGGGGTACTTTTCAATGCTTGTGCTTTGATGCATGCCTCAGCCAGCCCCCAAATATTTCTCAATACGAATTCAAACAGAGTGGAGGCTATAGGGAGGGGGAAGTCATCTGGGCTTACAGTCATTGTCACCTGAGGTAGCCTGTGCACTGGAATTAAAGAGTGCTCGAAAATCTTATCTGACTCAGGAGAGAGCAAGGCACCGCAAAGATATATCTGTGTATTTTAATCTGGCTGATTTGAGACATCCATTAGCATTTAGACCGAAAATGTTGGGGTTTTGATGTGCGCAGTCTCACTCTCTTTTTTTGGGTCCATTTAGGTAATGTCACTTTCCACGGGACATTAATCTGTGTAATTAGGTTTGAGCCACACTCTCCTCCGAAGCAGATCGTGACTGGCTAGGGTACCTTGCTTTTTTTTGTTGCACTTTCTGCCCTGGAGGAAAATAGGTGGAACGCATTATTTTCTCCTGTCTACTTTCTTTCTTATCATCTAAATTCAGTGCTCATCGAGAGCAGGGAGGAAGCAATGGAGTACATGACTGTTTGACAATGGTGACTCTCTGATGGACTCGCTGATGTACTGTGATTCACTGCTGAGGCAAATATGGAACACGCCTCTGGTTAGCTATGCAAATGAGGGAGGTGGTTTGCTTCCTGTGTGTTGTCAGACCATCCCAATCAACCATCCTATAACCAAACAAACCAACGATTGGGTAAACCATAGACTATCATCCCATACCTAAACCAACTGCAAGCTCAAAGTTCATCCGCCCCAAAATGGATGCCATGACTGTGTCTTCACATGTCCATCCATCCCCACCTGTAGGTGATTTATGGGCACTTTCCCCAAATCTGTGTTCACAATGCATTTAGATACTTCCACACACAGCACAGCACGTTGACCTTTCAAGATGTGCTGATTAGTTAATGTGTTGCTCACGGCGGAGGCCACGTCGACGCCAACGCCTCTGCTCATGCATGGGAGACCTATGAGTTGCAGCTGTCATAGCCACCCAATACTGAAACACTCCTGTCCTGAAGGGATGCCTTCCCAGGGATTTCTCTATAATCTGGTTATGTGTGCCCAACCTGTCAATCTCAATCACGGTTGTTGTTGTGCCAGCCTCCCGCTGGGCCAATGGTGATCCATTCTGTCGATTAGCTGTATGCTATCTCATTATCATCTCCCCCCACCAGTGCTAGGCAGAGGGCATAGATAGGATAGGGTCCGGCCATGGGTTTCTCCATTGTGACACAGGGGAGGGGACCTGTCACAGAATATCTAGGGAACGCCAGAGCTACACAAATGAGAAACACACCATTTTGTTTGTCAGTCCCTCTGCCAACCCTAGTGGATGTGAAACACCTCTTTCCACAGATGGGGAAACTGTAAACCCTGTGCTCTAAATCTCAGGAGGTAAACAAGTGCATATTCCTCCAACGCTGGGCATTTTCATTAGATTAGCTGTAACCCACTTGGTGTAGTACAGAAAGCAGGCTTAAGGAGTTACTCTCACTAAGTATCATAACGACTAACCAAGTGAACCAGCATGACAACACTCGCTCACTACACTCCATATCAGGTCACAGTTCTGATATATAGGGAGATTTTCTGGATTCATACTATAAAAAAATGTAGATGTATAATTATATGACTACACAAATATTAAATATGTGATATGCGAAAGTTAATATGCTAGTTTTATTGCTGATAATTCAGCCATAAAATTCAAGGCAAAGGATGCAGTAAAGTAAAGGATTACAATCAGAAAGCCCAAGGGCTTTTGTGGTTTGGTTTGTGTTGTAATTCAATGAACTTGTTTTTCTTATTTACAGTGCTAACAAGGCCTCCTTGTTAGAGCTTTGTTGGCTACCTAGTTCAAGAGGGCAGTAAGAGATCAGCTTCACAATAACTTATCATTTTTTTTGCTTCTCTTAAGTTGAGGTAGGTTTTAACTTCTGATAAAAACAATCTCAAAGTATTTGGTGATGCGGTGTGTGATTTGTAGTGGGAAAACTTCAGGCAAAGCCCCTATTGAGCGCTGAGATATGTGGTACTGTCGGTATCAATGCACTCGCTCCTTCTGCAAAGTCGGTGGCTCCTTCTGGAGTCCAAACCTCGATAGACAGCCTGAGCTCAGTTAGCGATGGTAACTAATGAGTCAGGCTAGTTTTATACATTTTTTTGGTTCCAAGCCTGTGAAATTAACTACGGGTGCTTTAGCAGGAACATAGCAAAACAAATCACTTTGCTGCAGAGAAACAGATCCACACCGAAACACAAAAACAGTCCCTTTCATCTCAGGTTTGACTAGATTGGTCTAAAAACATTGGCCAGTACTGTACAGTTAGAGAAGGATTCTGGCTTGAATTCAGAATACAGGGGAATAGAGCAGACATTCTTCACACTGGTTCTTACAGTACGCACACTTGCTGTGCAAGAGGTACATCAGCGTGTCAGTGCCTCAGCTGGAAAGGTCTGTTTACTCAGAATGTCTCGGGGGATAAGTCTCATTTACTCAGCCGCCTGAGCAGACACCCATTTCTCCCCTGGGCCCGCAATGCTTGTCCTTCAAGGGAAAAGGGCAGCATTTATTTGTTCTGTTTTTTTGTTGTTGTTTTTTTTAAACAGTCATTTGGCTGGTGGCACCAGATACCCGGCAGTATATCACTGTCCAGAGTCCAATCTAGTGCGCCATGCCCCTCAGTCTCTACGCAGGTCCTAAAATGTATTGTTAACAGTTGTGCCAAACACACACAAACAGGCAATTCGCTCTCAATAAATCGACTCCCTCTCCGCAAGTCATTGGGAAAACAGGACAAACAACAGATTGAATACACTGCAATGTGCCTTATTAGCATGGGTGAACTGAGTGACCCTGTTAGAATCCATTTCCACTGGCAAGCCATGGTGTTGAAAGGCCATCTGCAAATTCTTTCAAAATTAACTTATTTGCGAACTAATTGAATTTAAAACATTCTTGGGTGCATTTTAATTTCTTTTGCATGTGCCAGTACAAAACCCCCTTTCAGTTAACCCACTAGCCCAGATACTTGCAAGCCATCGCGAAATCAGAGTCACACGACATACCATTCCACACACATTCCAGAGAAGAAAAAGATCTATACCCCTCTGTTCTCACACTGTTCTTTTATTTCATGATGCATGTACAGATCTGGAACTCCACATAAAAAACAGACATCCTCTCTACTGTATAAAGCGGAAGATTAAAAATCCTCCATTAATGCAAGAAGCGGAGGCATCTGACTTGTTACATTTCGCAACATTTCCACGCTGATACACACTGGACGGACAAGAATCAAAACTCTGTGCAATCACTCCCCCACAAGCACAAGGCAGACATATTTCAACATTTTCAGATGAGGTGCATGTACCTCATAATATTATGGAGTAAAAATGCATTTTACATTTTGTATTTTTATTTACATCAGACTTTGACATTACATTTGTGACATTGTATAGATGAGATCCAGGATTGCATCCACTGTGTCAAAAATAGAAGCACTGACCATAAACCATTACATAACACATACATTATATTTAGAGGCTTACACTGTCTTCACTGGCCTCAGATGCATTGGCTTTTGGCTGATTGTTTTCCAGCTGGACCCCTTTGGCATCGCAGCATATGTAAAATACATTTATTGAGTATATACTAACAACCCTCACACATGCAAACAAGATCGCAAACAAGATCGCACACATGCAGCAGTACAAAATGACTGCTAATTTATCCTACTGTAAGTGCATTAGCCAGGTCACCTATCCCATTGACCTACAAATTACTTACACATGGGGTATTTCCGCACGTCTCCCTAGTAAATCCGAACTCGGGCATTCAGTATCATTCATCTGCAGAAATCCCATGAGAAATTGAGAGCTTGGGACTAAAACGATCTATTTGCAAAAATATAATTCTGAGATAATTGGCTTTAAAAAGTTCCTGAACCTGCATTGGTTTGAATGGCGTCAGCAATGTTATCTTGCACTCTTTTGAACTTAACATAAATTGGGGTATTTAAAGTACTAAATAGGTAGAGAACAGAACAAGGTTATGTCAATAACTCAATTTTGACATAAATGCAGATAGAACCGGATAAATCAAAAGCTCTCTTCAGGTTTGACATAATAAATATTGATATGCAGATAAATTTGTACTTTGTCTCATCAAATGCCCAAAGAGAAATGCTCAAAGCATTTGCCATCAAGTCTTCCATATAGATTCTAAATCACCCACATAAAGAAGTTACAAAACCATCATGACAGACCAATCAACAAAAGTGCTACCCTGGCATAGTAAGACACATTATGAATGCCATTAGAGATCGTTACAAATCAGGCCCATTAAGTCATGGGCCACTTCTGCCAGCAGGTTGGTGGAGGGATTCAGATAAATACCAAGCAAACATTTTGATTGGGCCCAACAGTTCTTCATTTCTCGCTTTTCTCATACAGCCTCCTTGTTAATGCATTACGGAAGGCTCTGAAATGCAAAGGCATTCTGGGACTGTCCGACCCTGAATCAGGTGTGTTCCAGGCTCACCAGGGGTGTGTTGTGCCCCATCTGTGACACTTTTGTCCCTCAGGTTGGCGGGGGCCCATTGACGTAGCTCAGGGCCAGTTGGAAGGAGCGGGCCAGGGAGTTGGAGCGGTGGCACTCTGGGTCCATGAGTGTTGTGGGCCAGACCAGCAGGGCTAGGAACACAGCCAGCAGGACGACCAGGAACACTGGGCTCCTCAGAGTCTTTAGTACCCACACGGCCCCCAGGGGCCACAAGCGGAACTTGGTTTGTCTGTTAGGGCACTCATCTGGCCTACAGGAGGAGCGTGGATAGAAGGAGCGTGATTGTAATTCTAAGTCTCAGCATCGTTTAAGCCAGGAGTTGTTATTGACCTTGGGGACTGGGAGTGTGTGCTGTTTTTAATTTCAATAAATCACATGGAGGAGTGAGATTTGCTATCACTGTCTAATTGGTATTGATTGAAATATCAAATGTCACAACAGGTATTTGCAGTGTTGTCGTTATGTAAGTTATTATATAGATACACTCAAATATGCTTATAAGTAAAAACTATGATAGTACAGTAATATACATTGAACCAAAGCATTGAATATTAAAACATATAGGCTGCATTTACGCAGGCAGACTAATTCTGATCTTTCGCCCAATTATTGGCAAAAGTTCTGATTGGGCAAAATATAAATAATTGGGCAAAAGATCAGAATTGGTCTGCCTGTTTAAAGGCAGCCATAGTTTCCACGTGAACAAGACTTTACTCACCGTTGCTCACTATGGACCACCTCCCATGAGGCATTGCAGTGCGGCTCTTCCTCTGGAGACTGGCAGAGAAAGAGGAATCAACAGAGAGAAGGATTGTGTACACACACACACACACACACACACACACACACACACACCCGACAGGGGATGCATTAATTTTGGCCTCTGCACTGTAGGCTTGGTTACACAACTTTTTACAAGGCAGCTGGCAAAGATATTATTATAATAATTTTTTTGACTTCTAGTGTGATCTGCATACAACCTGTCATCTTCAGTACATTGCTGTACATTTTGAAGACAACAGATGAATTAACTTGATCTTACAAACTGCCATTAACAGTTACAGCAATAATAAATCAAATCAAATTTCAAATCAAATTTATTTATATAGCCCTTCTTACATCAGCTGATATCTCAAAGTGCTGTACAGAAACCCAGCCTAAAACCCCAAACAGCAAGCAATGCAATGTGATGTGATACTGTTACCTGTGGGTTTAACTGAAGTCTACAAGCCATCCTATCAGACTTGAGCTGGAGGTCACATGACTGTAAGGTGTAGGGGGTCAAACACAGCTCCTGGAGGTGTGTCTGAACAGGGATGTACCTGAGACTGTGGCTTCCCTCAGAGCAACCAGCACACTGTCACATAAACAAAGCAGTTTGGGTTACGGCACAGGCTAGACTCATTCTACATGACAGTGTTTCTATACAACAAAGGCCAATTGTAAATCAAAAGAAACTTATAGATGCGGTCCAATGAGGTTGCCACACACCCCCCCTCTCTCATGGGACCAACCCATCAGCCCCTTGTCCGCCGCTCTTCTTCTATCCCCTCACTGGGTTTTGACTAACGCTCGTGGCCTATGGTGTGTCTGGTCTTTATGCGCTCGCCTGCAATTACGACAGACATTAAAAAGCCAGTTAACGCCAGAGCTCTCCGCAGTCCCTGTAAAGCAGCCAATTAAGCCTCGAGCGCAGAGACATTAAAGGAGCCCCTTTGAAA
This sequence comes from Salmo trutta, assembly GCF_901001165.1. Lineage (NCBI taxonomy): Eukaryota > Metazoa > Chordata > Actinopteri > Salmoniformes > Salmonidae > Salmo > Salmo trutta. Next base: position 53,399,550 of record NC_042969.1, on the reverse strand, counting down.
TGGAAATGGTTCCTCCGCAAGGTTTGAGGCTTTGCAGTGAAATCAGGCTTTCCATCAGCACAGCGATTCACTTCCTTACGGACACGTCCCCCCCTGACAAACAGAATGCTTTAATCAGGCTGGGCTTCAGACAGCTTAATTAGAAAGAAAAAAGGCCCCTCCCAAAAAACAGAAGGGGGAATATTCCTGGGCTGTTTCTGTTTTGGTAACACTTAAAAACGTAGCCTCTGCTACACCGATGCATTTCTAAAATCACCATCTTATTGATTTGTTTACGAGCAAGACAAGGTATAAAATAGACACTTTGTAGACGATGTGACACACCCAAAATAGGGGGCAATGAATTTAAAGCTGCATGCAATAACACAAAACACTGAATTGTCGATTCACATGATTCTATGAATATTTACTTTTTCGTGATGTCGCCTGCGTTAAATTCTCCATGCATTTTTGCAAATAATGCATGGGAAAGTCGATTCCTAAAGTCGATTCTTCTCGCAGTAAAAGTGAGCCTTTTCCAACAAACAGGTCTGCATATAACCAAACCCCTTCGTGTGCATGTCTCACTGTACAGTACACGCTCCTCTCTGGACCACAAGCAGAACCTAATCAGTGTGGAAGGTCAGGAGTCTTGTGGAGGCTCCAGGGCACATTTCTCAGCCATTCCAGAAAGCTAGAGGATGCTCATGTGATGCAGTATGCTGCTTAATGAAAGGTACTGTTGCTAGCATCTCATTCCTCCAACTTTACTTGTTTCAGACTGCGCCGGCTGTTCTTTTTTGGGTGTGGGCCATGTTGAATGTCCTCAAAGGATCAGAGGGTTTCTGTCTAAGACAGTGTTGTCACCAATTAACTGAGACTATGATTCATTCTAATTTGGAGGAGATATTATGGTTCAGAGGGGACACTGGACCAGTCTGTTAAAAGGCAGAGGAGTTTTACTGAGTTTAAGGTGTACCTTCCAAGTACTGTCGGTCTGGACAGCCTTGGAGCAGGCTCTGTGCGGTTGGACCGAGGGGGCTATAGAGGGGACGGTGTGTCCGTGCGTCTGTCCCAGCCAGGCGCTGATGCGATCAGGGTCAAAGTTCACAGGCTCCTGGGAGGGTCCGTCGGGCATGGAGGTCGTCCAGTGGCCAGAGAGTAGAGGTTTGCCATCTCTGACACTCTGGATCGTGGGAGGTGAGAACACTGGGCCTGCATACTCAAACCTCCTCTCCAGCCTCTGGAAACACCAGCCACAAGTGAGGATAGATTGTGTACATTTTACCTGGAATGAACTAACACATTTCATTGAGAGTTTTGGTTTTAATATGCAAAAACCCTGGAGGAGTCTTTGAAGTCTTTATATTTCTGGCTTAAATCAGATGCTAAAATTAGTCCTACATTTCTGCATCTTCCACTATTAAATCCAATGGGTTTGGTTTGGAGTTCAACACAATCAGTATTATTAGTCGCACCAGCAAAACAAAACTTCTCTGTACTGACACCGATGATAATGAAAGTATTGGCTTTAGGCTTATCAACAAAAAAAAAAAGAAGAGCTAAGATAGCTTTTTCCTCACACACACACACACACAATAACTCCTTGTTAATCGAAGTGAAGAACAACATTGTGTGTCATTTCAATGGATCATGTGTTTCACACATACTTCAGTATACACTGTCCAATGCATTATTCAAATTCCTTTGCCGGTTGAACACAAGTTTACATTCCTGATAATATTGCAGAAACATGTTGACCTGCGTGTGCCTCTGAGCCTAAGGGAACAGCGGTCGAGCGAAGAGCCAGAATAAAGATCAGTAGGAGGAGCTCGGTCTACTCACCATTTCCTCTGCTGCTCTGTAATTTATATCAGACTGAGAGCCTATGGAGCCGAGGTAACTCCGCCTCTTTACACCATCTCTGGCCAGTGGCTTTTCTCGATCTGTTTGAATGAAACAAGCACACCTCAAATCTGGTGCCAAGCCTCACCGACACACATCGAAAACAAATGACAGCATTAATCATTTAAAAATGTTCTCATGGCATCCCAATGGATGAGGATAGAACAAGTGGATTATTCCATCGGCGTCATTAACTTTTATTTTAATCCATAGTCAATTATTTAAAATCGCCTACCTGTGTTGGCGCTGAAATATGACAAGTAGGCGTCGGATTGGGAGACGGGGCCCCCGATGTCGACGGAGGGGTCCCACTCTAGCACCATGTGGTCTAGGTTAGGGGGGTTCAGCAGGTCTGGGGCGCTGCTCTTCTCAAAAACACGATCCTGCTCCAACAGGACCTCAGACGGACAGCCAGAGTCAGAGGCTTGAGTCAGTACCCAGTCATCCTCATACACCTGACATAGGAAAGATAGAGGAAGGAAAGGAGGACGTATAAATGGAAGAGAACTACTACAGGATGCTATAAAAACACACTAATGGTAGAGTTGTTCTCAGTTTGGCCTGGAACAGCTGATCAGAGCCAAAAGAGAACATGGGCATATTCCACAACCCCAAATCCCCTCTCCTTCCTTCACTAGCTTCCTTTAACCCATATAGGCCTTTCAGAACAGTGGACAGAAGCTTAGAAGAAGAGAAGAAATTGTGCAGAAAAGCAGGGCCTTAGAGTGGCTGGTGCACTTAAAGATACAGGTTTAGCGGAGCCTACCAGTCTCATGCTGAGCAGGCGTGTGTGCAGACGTCCCACTCCCTCAAATACGTATGCACAGTAGAGCAGCAGCTCCTGCAGCCCCGCCTCGATGTCTTGGGCATCCTCTGGCTCGCTCTTCTGGATCAGCGCCTCGCCCCGCTCCAGGAGACCGTTCAGACGCCCCGCAGTCTCCCCCACCGCCTCCTGGAAGCTCTGAGGCCAAACACACACACAGCACAGCCAATCAGGGAGGAGACATTTCCTAGGGGAAGGGCCGTAAGAATGGGTACTGGAATCAGGTAGAAGCGTATCAGGCAAGTCAGGGACAGTTAATGGGAATTACAGATAAATGACCAGGTAAAGCAGATGCAAAATTATGTTAGGCAAAAGTGAGGACCACTGATTGCTTGGTCAGATTACTTGGCTGGTCAGTCCTGTCCAGTACAGTCCTAGACCATGTCCTTTACCTGCAGCTCCCGCATCTTGTCACAGGTGTCCCTTCCAGAGAAGTGTTCCACCTCGGTCAGCCTAAGGTCCATGTCAGCAAGCCACACAGTCATCTCCTCCCTCTGGCCCTCAAACTCCTCCCGCTGGGACACACAGTGCTAGGAGACGGGGTAGGAGGAGACGGGGTAGGAAAGAGCACGTGAAGAGAGGGGAAATAAAACATTGTAGGCGAAGAGGTGGAGGTATAGCAATATAGATACAGAATAATAGTCTAGTCCTCCGAGCAATGCTGGCATCTGAATACATTTGGGAGGAATCAGATGTAGCTCAAAAAATAAAACGTCCCCCTGCCTTAGACATCTGTGTGATGGAAGAAGGGGTATCTTGCACCTCTTACCTTGAGTCTGCGGCAAACACTCTCAATGGTCCCATGTAGGCGGTCCCAGCGCTGACCACAGTCCCTGGCCATGCCCACCAGGCGTGACCGCATGGCCCCATCAAAGAGCCTGGTCAAGGTCCTGTTCCTAAGAGTCAGACTGTCTAGCTGCACCAGCCGAGCCCCAGCCTGGGTCTTCAGGCTCTGGTAGGGGAGTGCACAACAACTGGGGGTTTAGATCGAACAGTAGAAAGATACTTGTTCTATTCTAACAGTTCTGAAATAACATCTCTATTAAATCTGTAATAACAATGACAGTGTCTCTACGCAATTACTGAGGACATAAACATCAACATGGGGCCGTAGATGGTCAGAACTGGTCTCCTACCTCAAACTTCTCGAGCTCCTCCTTGGCAGTGACAAAGAGCACATGGGCAGATCTGGGGGAGTCAGCAGCCTTCTCAGCCAATCGGAGCCAATCGCTGAAAGAGGAGTACTCCTTCATGAACTCATGCCATAGCACCCATTTTCTTTCTAACCTTTGCGAGATACATAAACAAACAAAGCCCAGACTGGTAAATGGAAAAGCACATTAATTAGGGTAGTGTGGTTCACTACAGTTGATCAATATAATCTACTATCCATTAATTAACTGTCCACATTAATTAGGTCTTAATCCTTCAATCAGCAAATACACTTGAGAAAACCACATTGGGGTCAGAAGAGAAAACAAATGTCTTGAGTTGGGAAACACTCACTGGACACATCCTTCCAGAGACGGGCTTCCATCTTGGATCAAGCAGGTTCCCAGTGGCAGACAGTCTTGGGGCTCCTCATTGATCTCTAGTAGAGGCAGGAAGTGGTATTCGGAAAGTAGGGGCTCAGTGTGTTCTAGGATCAGGTCCAATCCCAAGGGACTGTTCACAGACTGGGTAGCGACTCCACGTTCATCCTCTTCCGACATTGTGTCACTTCTTGTGGTGCAGGGACAATGGTATCCATGACTACCGGCTGGGAGTGGCACCCCCACAGGCATCTTGGGCTCCACCTGTCACCTGGGTGACTCCACCTGTTTTGCGTGCGAAAGTGTCACTGCATTACAACACTCCGAAATGAGGTGACAATTAACACATACTTCCAAATGAATTGCGTTGAGTGAATTTTTCACAGTAACATAATGTCTATAGTATGTTATCAGATGGAACCTACATGCTTTCAATGCACTCTAAAGGTGCCCTCTTTGAAAAAACTATTATGGGGGGGAGGGGGGGGGGTCTTTGAGTACACTCAGTGTTGGGTGAGTACCTGAGTTCACCCTGATGGGTTATTCATATAAGTCATTACAAATAGAGTTCTGAATGACTGCCCAGGAATTGAGAGAGACAGCGCAGATGGCGAGTAGCTGAATGCCTCTCCCAAAGTGAGGCAACTACCCGAATGGCCAATCGGTTATTTTCTGGGCCATCTAATCGTTTTGCAGTAGCAATCCCTCTTATGAATTATGACTCAGCAGTTCCACACTTCAGACCATTCTAAAGGGGGTTAGGAGCTGAAAACAGAATGTTGAATAGGAAATTATAACAGTAGAGTAGTCTTTTGGTCCCATTGATAATAACATTATCCATTACTGCCTGCCTTTAGAAAAATCCTACAACAAAAGCTGAGCGTGTGTAATTAAACTCATCTGAAACATGCACTTGTCTGATCCCGTCTGTTTAATCCTGGTTGCTTGTCATCTCTACAGTATAGTTTCTCTCTTTCCTTCTTTCTCTCACTTTTATTCAGTGACTGGACAGCAACCTGTCAGATAACGTTTCAGAGTGGGCACAGGTTTCTGATGCAGTCAGATCTTTGATAAACATTAGTCTTTTTGCTGATCTTTTCAGTTTATCTAAATACCATTTAGAGCAGTGGCATTCAATTTTGGGGTGTTGACCCCTAGTAGGGTCAGGGGGACTTCAGTGGGGTCGTCAAAACTAAACAAAGACTTAAGAGAACATATTGTATGGGACAATATACAAATGTTTTTGAGAAAGATAATATTTGTATTTATTGGTTTCTTTTAATTTTGATGTAATGAATTGAAGGTTATTTGTCAATGTAAAAATGTACAGACTTAAGTCCCTACTAAAAAAGTTTGAATACCACTGATTTAGAGTGAGAGATGTTGCATTCTTAGCTCCCGAGGATATTTTTTGATGCAGTCTTCTCATTGTCATTCATTAAAAAGTCATTCCATGTTGCCATGCTTCAGGGCGGAAGGCATGTCAATATGTGAAAAGGAATGACAGCTCCTTTCTGGGTAAGTAGAACAATGTGGAGGATGTTTCCAATACACGTCACTGGCAATCTACAATCCCACCTGTGACAGTCCATCGACCCAACTATCTACACTTAATATTCCTTTCATATCCTCCTGAGGAACATCCCGGATTGCAGAAGTTCTTTAGTCAACGCACAGATTCCACGATCAAGTTGGAACTCTTGGCAAACTTCTTATGTAGTTCTCGGTTTGGTTCATTTGTGTGGCACAAAGCCGCGAGATACTTTCCATTTCAGCCAACCTCTCAGAGAGTGGCATGCCCACAGCTCTAATGACTAAACTGAAGTCCATAGGTCACAGAGACTGCCAAGATAAACTTTATGCAGGGCAGATGTGAGGCCAGGCTGCGGGTGGAGTCTGATAACAGCTATCATCATGTGTGATACAGTTAAGGACCACATCAAAAAAAGGGGATGATTTTATCACCCCAATGTAATTAGTGCTTATCTCACTGAGACAGCAAACAGGGGGCACAAGGTTCACATGGTTACCATGGAGTTATGCCAACCCAATCTGCTCACATTACTAGTGTTGTCAATCAAAAGTCCCGTAAACAACTTAATTGAGATGCCCTGGAGACTCAAAACCTCACAAGTTAACACAGGAGTGTTCTTTTCCATGGCAGTTATTTTTTTTATGCAGAGTTAAATACACATCCAGACAGTGGAAGTAGCCTGTAGGCTCTAAGAATTCCCTCAGCCTTGGAGGCCAATAAATCACTTCACATTTGTGCCCAGAAGAGTTATGAGGGCACCACTCTGGCCCTGGCAGAAGAAAATGCCAAATAGATTTCCCCCGGTCCCTTACCTGCTGAATGCGCCATGGAAGGTCGGCTACTCTGCTACCGAGGGCCTATTGTTAATCATCGGCAAGTCAACGAACCCCTCTGGGCTAATGTCACACTTGATAATCCAGCACAGCAGACTGACTGCTGCAGCACCGACCGGCCTGAGATTGACCTCTGCCCTTAGACTAATGAGACAGGGAATAACACTACCAACAAGACACAGATTTATCAACAGCCATCTTCTCCTCTTCATATTCAGATAGAAGAGAAAGCAGGGCTTTCAAAATGGCTGCTAGCCAGCCATTAGTTAAATATGAAGAACATGAAACGTCCTTTTCTTTTTACTCATGAGAGAGCAGCGTCAGTCAGATCTCAACATTCATAAGCGTGTGTGGCTGACTGCTCCATCACAAGAGGGCACGGAGTCACTGGATTGGACCTCGAGGCGGTGGAGTTGAAAATCGAAAGCAGTTTTATTACTGTTAGGGGAACTCACCCAATAATGGAACCTGCAGATGTCACAGCTTCGAAAGGGCACTCATGTAATTTCTGCAGGCTGGGACGGAGAGAGAGAGAGAGAGAGAGAGGGTTGGGTAGGTTTCAGTCCCCCCCTAGACAGCACAAAGGACAGGGGGCTTCACTGGCTGCAGGTGATGATACTGTCCCAATAGGCTACTTCTCAATGACAGTACATTTACTCTGTTAAACCTTGCTCTTTAGAGTATGGCAAAGGCCAGCAGTGTATATAGTATATAGTGCAGTCCAAAGAGACTGGATATCAAGTCACCATTTCAGCACAGATTAGAGCAACAACTTGCCCATGAATACATGAATAGGGATATGACAAGTAAACTAATGCCAGCTTACGCCCACAATGTGCATGCGTCATTTTTCTGTTGGGGTAGGGGTGGAGCAAAGCAGGTGCATCTTGGTAGTTTTCCATAACAATACCCGCATTTGAATAAGTGAGACGGAGCTGAATAAAAACAAACAGTGAAACTGCTTGTCTGCTATGGAAGAAAAAACAAAAACTCTCCTGCTCAGACAAAAGGTGAGCTGCTGACGTCATCAGCCAATTATGGCCCAGACGAGCCCTGCTGCTGTACGAGACAAACGAAAAATAATGACATCGTCAACACAGCCATTAAAGTGTGAGTGGCCAGTTGACATTTCCTTGCCTTGATGGATGCTTCGTCAGCTGACACTGGTAGCATCCTGGATCACCTGACGGACAGGCTGGGAGCGGGAACATTACCAGGGAAAAGAGGATTGTTAACCTATGGAGTCAGTCTGCTATTCAGTCCTTGACAGAACGTATTAACTGTAATTTGCCTAACATTGACTCAACCTCCAGCTCACGTACTCCTGGCTACATGCTCTAGCAGGCCTGGGCAACTCCAGTCCTCACGTGCCTGATTGGTGTCACTTTTCCTCCATCCCTAGCAAACACACCTGATTTAAACTAATTGCATTTTTAACTGAAGATCATGATTAGTTGATTATTGGAGTCAGGTGTGTTAGCTGGGGCAAAAGTGTGACACCAATCAGACCCCCTGAGGCCTGGAGTTGCCCAGGCCTGCGTCTAGTGGGACAGTGTCCAGGGACAATAATTGGCAATTGCATCCCTTTAGCCGTCTGATTTGCGGTGGACACTAAACATTTATAGGCAGCTGGGACAAGTCATTCTTTGTCTGGGTGTGGGCAGGCAGCTCCTCTTCTGATGGTGAAAAAAAACAAAACAGTTATTGGTATGCAGGTCCAATGCCTGGGGCAGAGGCTCAGGGCTGAACAGACCGAGGCACCACACCGCTGCATGAATCACATTTATCTGCCTGGATAGTATTAGATGGGATCTACAGCACCTCCAGTGACCACGTAGTTAGTCTTGCTCAACAAACCTTAACTTCAGCACTTTTTAGTCCATGCCAACTAGTTTAGTATTTCGACAACTCTGAGGGCAAATGCAATCCAATCAAAGGGACCAGGCACAGTACGCAAAATGAAACAAATAGCAAGCATACAGAGCCATGGGAAACATAACTAATTGTGAAGAGTGACAACTGTGCATGTCACCATAGCTGAAATAATGACATCTTTACAAAACACCTACATCTATTCTCATCCCAACATTTAGCATGCCTATTGACACGTCCACAGTATATATTTATATTATATATATTATATTTTAGTCATTTAGCAGACGCTCTTATCCAGAGCGACTTACAGTAGTGAATGCATACATTTAATTTAATTTCATCTACACAGTACCCGTCTATGTTTTGCAGCATGCCTGCCCACTCCTTTCTGTGCCACAACACGGGCAGAGTCAGGAGCAGCAGCCGTAGGGGACATCTGTGTTTCCAGTGACAGGTTGGCGGGACAGCCAGCGAGGAGGAGAGAAAAATGGAGCGTGGCTTCACGTCTTCTGGTGCTCCCTACCCATCCCCCTCAAACTCTCTCCCCTCACCCCCCATGGACCAGAGACTGCGGCCATTGTCTCGGGAGCACAAAAGACTCAAAGTGAACAAATGTGCCTTTCTGCTGTCTGGATGGAGTGCGAAAGACAGGCCTGGGACACCTGATCTATCCCACTATCTGCACAGAGATAGACGCAGCCAGGGAGAGAATCTCCCCCATCAGTCACCCCGAACTGATCCAAGATCAGAACACTTAACACGGTCAGTTGTGGGGGAGAAACGGAGCAGGTCCGGGCCGGGAGAGATCTGGTGACCCCGGATGGAAACTTTATTTCACCATTAACTAGGCTCTGCCTAAATTGAGGGAGACAGAAAGAAATGGCGGAGACAAAATGGAGGGCGAAGCAGAAGAATTGAGAGAGAAGAGAAACAGATTGAAAGACCGAGAGGTACAGATAGGAGAGATCATGATAGAGTGAGTGAGTTGTGTACTGTAGTATCGAGACAACACTCTGGCAAGATGTGTGCCGCAAGTCCCTGGGACAATGCCCTCAGTGACTGAAAGACAAATATTACTTTGTACCACTACTGCACTCTAATAAAAACATGGGTAAACATCAAATACACTACAAAAGCTCTCATCTTTCATAGGCTGCTAAAATGACCAAGCATTTCTTACTAATATTAACTAAAAAGGTGTGTTTGGAAAACAATGCTACGTTGGTGAAATCCGACTACACGTTTCCAACAGCAATACCTCAGTCTGTAGATATCAAGTGCCTGTATAGTGTATACAGGCCTAAAGTAGGTGATGAGTACAAGACAACAAAGGGCAGAAAACAGAGAAATTATGTGAACACAAAGGAACAAGAGGCTGGGCTGGGAACAGGCAGAGATTGTGTGGCCAAGTACACTTTAGGTTACAGATTATCCTTGGTGTCAAATACACCCCTCATTAAAGAGATTGTATCTAAAATGTAGTGCTTGATCAGGCATCAGAAACTGGTGCTCTGGATATCGTGGCTATACTATTGCTAAGAGAGAAAAAAACAACAAAGAGAGCCCAGCACTGTAGAGTACAATGGCTTTGTGGGGTCATCTTTGTCCAAATGCAGAACACATTCCTCCATTAGTGACCGCACCTCTCTTTAGGGTGAGCATCCACACACACACACACACACACACACACACACACACACATATATATATGACATGGGAATGGAATTCTTAGAGGGTTAGAGGACTCACTCAATTAGACTCAGTGGCTTACAATGTTCCTTGTGTTCTACAATTCCTTTATTCGACATTATCAGGGGAAATGAACAGAATTAAATGTGTTTGGCTAAATAACTAAGAGAGCAAGCTAATAAATGAAATGGAAATTGACTGGAATGAAAGCCAACAAACACACAAACAACGTTTTGGGAAACAATTTAGAGGCCTGCGATGGAAGTCTGCAAGCGGGGCATAGACGGACAGATATACTTAATCAAAATGGATGTCTGGATGGAATGAAAAATAATCACAACATTGAGAATTTCCTGTTCTACAGTAAATGTTGCTAATAGGAGAGCATCAGGTAAATAAATCTGACCTTTAATCCAGTTCAGAAATCCTTTTCCTGTCTATTTTCCCTCTCACTCTTCGTAGTGAGCTTGGAGAGATACTCTACTGCCAGACACTATTCTTGAGGACCTGAGCCCCTGAAGAGGGGACATTGTGTGACTACGATTTGTAACCTTGAATGACGAGGGTATCATATCAATACCGACATGAGAAAGGCCTGCGATTCTCATTCTGTTTATTGTCCTTACACCCGTTATCTCTGGTCAGGGATAGTAAATTAGATAGCTTTCCAAGATATCCTGATTCATGACTGCTCACAAACTCATGAGTTGGGTTTCACAGCCCGTTGTCAGCCTTCTGAGCCCGGGCCTGGCACTTGTCCAAGGGATGTTGCTGACTGATTCAGTAGGTAATTAGCTGACACCAAGTTCTTCTGGTCAAGCACTGCTCAAAAGAGCAGAATCATTTTATCTAATTACTGGTCACTGATGAAAAACTGACGGTCAAAGGGCTGTGAAGACACAGTCATTCCCATTAGGCCTATACAAACTTGGTTCATTCATTGGCATTACTAGGTTTTTAGACATCGGCCCTGAAAAGTGAAGTGCATTTTGTTGGGTAAAAAGTGCTTTCTACCTTGTGAAAAGAACACAATTTTTCAGTGAAACTTAAGATGGTTGAGGAGCATTTGATTCCACTAGAAGTTGTAAGTCTAACAGTAAGACTATTGATGCCACATCCTTCAAAAGAAATAACCTCAAGGCATGACAGGGAATCCACCTGTAACAATGAGTCATGCATACTGTATAACACAGCTGCCAGACAGACAGTAACAGTTCCTGTTGAAAACAATTTACGTGGAAATTGCACTCTAGGCCTACAAGTTGGTACTTCCGGAGATAAACACCACCCATGTTCTTGGATATAGTAATAACATTGACGAAATGTTGAATGTTTTGTTAATGACCCACTTTGTTGTCTCTCGCCAAACAAACAAAACTTGAATGAAATAACATGTAATTTTATATTTTAATAGGCCCACTCGAAAGTTTAAACTATGTTGACGTCAAAAATCATCAATAGCATTGAGACAGGGAAACAAACAAGTAACTTACGATTCTGCTTCGTCCGGATTCACAGGCAGGATTCATGCAGCTGGGAGGTCCTGACACTTGGAAGCCCCATTTTACTCGATGCCTAAATATGATAAACACCTACTCGAAATTCGGAGGGAATTTGTGCACGTTTAAATCATCAACCATAGGATGTCATTTGTGAAGTTGATCTGCTTTCTCTTGTTAAACGTAACCACTATCGGAAGAGCACGCCGGTGTTTAGAATATACCAGGTAACTTGACCTGTCACAGGTAGCCTGAAACCACACCCCTCAAACGCATACAGTACTCACCTGCGTTAAACTTCCGTCTACCTAAATGTGTCACGTACTGACAATTCTCAAATAAAAATCCGTTCTTAAATAACTTAAAAATACAGTGGACAATTAAATTGAAGATTCTTTTAATGATTTAAAAAAAACTAATATCTTCATCAAAAGTTATTTTGAGACTGTAATAAAAAACATCTATGAGACGTCTGGATCATTTGAAATAAATGCTAATGTTTATATGTATTATACAGGCTGTGTGCATGGCTCATCTACCCCCTATATGTTATTATTCAAATGAAGGCATATTGTAGGCCAGTTACATAAGGATGGTATAAAAAGAGGTTGAAGTGAATTGCATAAGATGTTCATTCTAAATTGCAGTCATCTTATACTCATATGAGTATACTATCATTTTCACCCCAGTTGTCTTGAACACAGAGAATATCAGGCCTCCAGAAATAGTGGATTGACTAATATAAAGAAGTGACTCATAAACACCATGGCTTAGAGTAGACCCTATGTCTTTAGGGGACAGTGAAATACGATGGGATCTATACAGATTCAGGGTGCATTGTAATTGTATTTGTGTCATAATAGAAGGCACAGCAGATTAACTCACACTGTACTAATAGGCAGCCCCTCCCCCCTCCCCAAGGATACCCTTTGTTGTTGATTACAGTGAAACAAAGGAGAGGCATCAGCAAGGCAAACTTTTTACATGTTTTATTTAACTAGGCAAGTCAGTTAAGAACAAATTCTTATCGGCCCACACCAGCCAAACCTCGACGACGCTGGGCCAATTGTGCACCTCACTATGGGACTCCCAATCACAACCGGTTGTAAAGCTGCCTGGATTCAAACCAGGGTGTCTGTAGTGAAGCTACTAGCACCAAGATGTAGTGCCTTAGACCGCTGCGCCACTTGGGAGCCCTTCACCCCACTGTAGTCACATATACAGGCTACAGAGACTCAGTGTGGAGCGAGACACAGCCCGACAGAGAGAGAGAGAGAGAGAGAGAGAGAGAGAGAGAGAGAGAGAGAGAGAGAGAGAGAGAGAGAGAGAGAGAGAGAAAGACATATTCAGGCTTGCACTTCAGTATCTGAGATGATGGCTTCACTCTCTCAGCTCATGTCTTAGAGGAGGGCTCAGTCAGACGATTTTCGTTTGTGCTTCAGCAGGAACAGGGGGAGTGAGTGAGAGAGATTATATGCTTACCGTGTTCCAGCTCTCCAACCGAAGCTAACGTCAAATCTCTTTTTAAAAAGGGGAGGGGGGAGATGGGGGAAGGGACGAGGCGTGCGAGATAACTCAGTGAGCACGTCTGAATGGATTACCCACTCTGCTAATTATGAACAAAAAACACTGTAATTATGCATCAGAGTGGTTTTACTCTCCGTCCTCTCTCTCTGTTTTAATTATGCTTTGGAGTGGGAAGGGAAGTGGGCTCTCCAATTGGCCTTTCCAGAGTAGCAAAAAAGCACAGAGCCACTGAGGCGGAAAGGTGAGGCTTCATTTAATTTCGACAGGGTGCAGGGATGAGGTTCGTCATCAGAGCTCCACAGACAGAATGGCATGGCATCTCAGTAGTCAATACAGAGGAAGGTTACAGCCCTGACTGGATCATTTTCCTACCTGATTTGAGACACAAGGAAGAAACCTAGTCTTCTGTGGTCAACTTAATTAATTCCATTGAGATATGTAGTGTACAGATAGTATCAGGAACTGGACACTGCGTTGCCTCGGGTGACATGGCATACAATATATAGGGTGGGAGCAAGGTTGGCAGTCAATGGCAGAGTAGATGGGACACTCATTTCCCTGCCAGCGGATCCCTTCCATTTATGGAGAGTCCTCCCAGGAGGGCACAAAATGTCCGTCCCTGGTGTGGCCTATTAACCTAGCATGAAATGGTGCCCCTATTCTGTTGCTGTTTATGCTAATTGGGCACTCCAATGTAAGTCACAGCCTTATCTTTGTGACTGACTTTGTCTGGTGCCTTTATTAGACTTAGCACATCTATAGGTGTTCCCTAAAGCATGGAATGTTATGTAATGGCTGTGGAAGTATTATAATTTTTGGGCATGTGTATTGCCTCCTACTGCCCATAGCTTGCACTACACAAGACAGATAGTAGGTAGGCACATTGAATCTTTGATACTCAAATCATTATGTAAGCTGTCTGGCAATTTGAGCTGCTTTTCAATGCATACTTGATGCGATACTCATATAATATTCACATTCCTTCTATGGTGACGAATTGAAGATAAATTATGATTAAGTCACCGGCATTGATTTGTAGAGCTCAAAACATGAGAAAAACACTATCATTACTGAGCTATTACATATATATTACTAGTGTGAGACACACTGACAGGATGTAAGCTATTCTTCAGGCATTAAGATTGTTTTCAAGGTCCAGGTTTAACAAGTCACGTCATCTCAATAACCCCAAGTGGCTACAATTTTCACAAATTAAACCCAATAGTAAACACAAAAAATATCTCTGTTACATGAACCCTCCCTCCTTATTGTAGAGTTTCTTACTCCCATTGGAAAAGCTGTCAGCTCCGGTCTTCATCTCAGACAAGAGTAAATATTTTAGCGTTACACTTAGCTGGAGCAGGGCAGGTAGAAGCCTTGGTTAGCCTAGCTGAATGAATCTTAGAGGAGTCAATGACTTTTAAAAAAAAACATGTCAATGCTGTTCTTTGTCAGGGAGGAATGCTGATGCTGACCAGTGATGTCTCTCAATTTGCCACACAAACAGACTATGTATGACTGATAGATTGGTGCAGAGGCATCTCATCAGGAAAAAAGACTCCCTGTATTTTGATTATTCAGTTTAACGAGATTGACCCTGATGGTAGCATATTGCACAAGATGCACATTTTATTTCTGTATCTCATGTAGGTCGTCTTTATGAGAATAAGGTCATTTCTGGGTTAAAGCCCAAAACTGTAGAATAGTAAACTTTCAGTGCATGCAGACAGGGAAGCTGAGTGATGACGTGAGTCTTGTTAAGGGAATGTTTGTCCAAATCATTCACAGCGGCAGAGGAAGTCAGGTGAAGTAAATTGACATTGAAGAGTAATATTTTCTCAGAGGTTGAGCCTTGAAACTACAGTACTCAGTAGTAATAACGAATCCTTTAGCACAGGCCTGACACTCTTTCTCCTGTCTGACTGTGTTCGTGTAATGATGTCAGGTTTCACATGCAAGGCTGTCATGTGTTTTTCTTTCTCAGTATGTAAAATGTTACATTGTAGGATACTGCAATTGGCAAGACAATGTAAACACATAAATTACTATGTTAACCATATAATCCCATTCATTAAACATTAAACTGCCACTGGGAGACAGATCACTTCATTCAAGTTGTTGTGTTTTATACATAGTCTTCCATTTAGAGTTCATTGTTACATGTAGTTTATCCAGAGTTAACATCAAAGAGCCAGCTATGGTCTGGTTTCTAATCTCCCTCATTGATGTCCAATTGAGTTTCTTTACATTGATGTTGGATCACAGAGAGTAGGATGATTGATCTGTACACATGTCCCTTTTGAGTCCTGTCAGTTACTGTCAGCATTTGCAAGTCTAACATGCCTGAGATGACACCTCTTTTTATCTAAAACATGGATTTACATATAACCTACACAGACCATGTGCCATCTAAATATCATATGGATACTTGTGTCATAACGATTATCCAGGGTCGCAGTTATTGGTCATTATTGGCCAGGTCGCAGTTGTAAATGAGAACTTGTTCTCAACTGGTTTTCCTGGTTAAATAAATAAAGGTGAAATAAAAATGATAGTTCTAACATCTTTCTTTGAACATGAAACCCACTTTGGTCAAAGGTCTAAATGGCCATACATAATGTATTCCTAAAGGTACAGTATGATTTCAAAAAAAAGATTTCCCAAATATTATTGATACTAATATATAGTATGCCCTCATGATTATGGGGATGCACTGCCTTCTATGGACAAAAACACGATCATATGTTAGTCTATTGGACAGATATGAACAGCGTACATAAAAAAATCAAGAAATATGAACCTATATTCGGTTATTTACGTATGGATTTACAAAGCATCTCTGATTGGCTCCGGTAATTGACTGGAATGGAGTAGGTTAGGCGCATTACTCTTGATCCGTTCAGTGCGTAAACAGTGACATGTGCCGTTTCACACCACGGATCAAAAAGGTTTCAAACACGACAATTGTGACATTAATAGGATAGGATTCGGGTGCTAGTATCAGTCGGTGATTGTTTCGTTGTCTCGTTGTGAAGTATGTTCGCTTTGTTCAATAAATTGTGCTCGTGCCCTACTTACGCCTCTAATGATCAAAGTAAACGCACATATTTTGAGTCTTTAGGAAAAGGGCTCCACCAGCTGGTTACAAAGACAATAGCAGCATATATCAGACAAAGATCTTACATAACTGGGTTATTTATTTGATTTTTATTTATTTTATTTCACCTTTATTTAACCAGGTAGGCCAGTTGAGAACAAGTTCTCATTTACAACTGCAACCTGGCCAAGATAAAGCAAAGCAGTGCGACAAAACAAGTTACACATAAACAAACGTACAGTCAATAATACAATAGAAAAATCTATGTACAGTGTGTGCAAAAGTAGAAGAGTAGGGAGGTAAGGCAATAAATAGGCCATGGAGGCGAAATATTTACAATTTAGCAATAACACTGGAGTGATAGATGTGCAGATGATGATGTGCAAGTAGAGATACTGGGGTGCAAAAGAGCAAGAGGATAAGTAACAATATGGGGATGAGGTAGTTGGGTGTTCTATTTACAGACTGTGTACAGTTATTGGCTGGCTGTGTACAATTATTCATAGTTATGAATAACTATGCCTACACAAGGCTGCTGTGAATGCTCACAAAAAAAATGGACGTTGAAAATGGACGTCTGTGTAGCCCACATATACGAAAGATCATAAGACTCACTCATGAAAATGTCTTGTGTAAAATCTTAATTTGAACCAGTTTGCTACAGCAGGAAAATAATCCTGCAGCAACAGGAAATGTGAATTATTATGTGGACTATAATTAATAGACATTGTTGTTGACATTGTTGTTGGAGTCCAATTTTCGTAAGGGAAAATCAAGTCTGACATTTCAAAGTGAAAATTACAAACTTCAGAATCCCTTTAAACCTCAAAGACACTACAAGTTAAACATGTCCTGCATTGCAGGAAAGTTCTCCTGCAACAGGGTGATACAATTAAGATCCTATTATATCCCAGATGGCGTAAAACCCATAAATCTATGCGTAAAACAAACAGTAAAGGCCTTTCTTTCTCTGAAGTCTCTGTAGTATGTAGTGACACCTAAATGCACTGTAAATAACGTGGCCTATGATTTAATTTGATAGCACCTCTGTCATTATAGTCTGACACCATTTTAACAGAAATGCTTGACATGTTTGTCCATTTACAATCCCAGAAGTACCATAAAGCACCATAAGGTTAGTATCATCCGTTTCGACCGTACTATCTAATCAGTCCAAAAACGAATTACAATCAATCACTGCGTATATTACTTTGATTCAAGGACATCAAAGTCATTATCCTTTGAACCAAATATGTATATGTTATTTTATGATGAATCTGCATGGTCCGTTTGAGATGGACATCTTCAAAAACGGTAAAGCCATTATGGGCCATTAGGCATTTTCTTTAGTACAAAAGGGGTGTAAATTGCATAATAATGAGGGGTTACATTTCACAACTTATTTTATTTTTGAACTGTCAATGGAAGAGTATATAATCTGGGGTTGATCATAAGACTGCACATTTGAAGGAGGACAGTGTCCTTGGTTGGAGAGGTGAGACAAAAAGTAGCCCTGAGCACGTACCTAACTGTTTTAGAGGGACTTTTACCTCTGAGCATGGATGCGACCAAACCCTCAAACTTCAGCATTGAACGCATTTTAGGCGCCGAAGTGGGACCTTCTTACACAACTGGAGCCGAATCTTCACAACATGTTGGATGTTTGTCTGGCACCTTCCACCATGGACACCCAAATCCACAAATTGAAAACCGGAAATATTGTATGCCTAGGGATTTGACAACCGCCCACATGCTGCAGGTTCCGACCATATCACACACTTTTGATTCTAGTAGCAGTTACCTTAGCTATGGATCATTTCATTGTCATCATGCAGATATAAATCTGTGTCCTACTGCAACTCAAAACAGAGTTTTCAACGATGAAAGAGGTGAGATAGTTTTACATTTGATAATTTCACAATATAGACTGTATATTGAGGCCACAAAGTATTGAACTGTAGTGCTACATTGTTACAAAGTATTAGGCCTACCGTTTTTCCTTCTTCTCTTTGCTTGCTTTCGACTGCTTAATCATGTTTTTTTAATATATATATATATATATTTATCTCAGGGCCTCAGCCTCTGTGCACTTACTTGGACCAAGGTGGAAACCAAATAAATCGGGGCAGAATGCGCACAGTGTTCACGGACAGCCAGACCAAACAACTGGATCACCTGTTCGAACAAACGAATTACCCCGGTGTCGAGGGACGGGCTGAACTAGCCAGGAACATGGGCCTCACGGAGGAAAGCGTTAGGGTAAGAGAAGGATACGTTTGCTTTGAGAAAAGTGGTTGTGTAACTGTTTAAGTTACAAGTTATTTTCTGGACTTGACATAATGTGTTTTATTTCTCTAGGTATGGTTCAAAAACCGTCGTGCGCGCCGAAAGAGGCAGAAGAGCAGCACCAAGGCCGAATCCCCAGACCTGGCTACTTCGAAAAGAGACTGGCCAACAGTCTACAACAAGCGCAGCTTTCAGGGAAACAGCTTCTCGTGATTCCTCTGATGATAACAATAAGATCTTATTTCTTTTCACTAATTTATGTTCACTTGAGTTCATAAGCCTTTAGGCCCACTCACCACGCGTAAATATCCCCAGATAGTAATTCATTGGTGGGCATTTAATGTAAAAACTAAATTCAATTGTTAGACCTGCAATAAATGCACATTTAAGCAATTACAGTAAGTGTCTGAGTGATTTATCTCTAAAGTTGTTTGAACAAAAGCAAGCAACAGCAAATGTAGAAAACAACATCAACTTTTATTAGATTCATAGTCAGAGTTGTAATTATAAGCATTTTCATGCTGAGATACACCATTGTAAAAAGAAACTTTCAGAAAATAAAGAGCATGCAATGAACATTATTCATGACACTATAATAAATCCAACAGTACACCCCCCCAGTTAACTATTTTTGGATACAGACACCAACACACTATAAAACTGGAAAATAAAAGTACACTTAGTGAAATTATCAAAATATATTTTTAACAAACTGCAACGACATGTCTATGAAGAAAATTAACCATTGTTGAGATAGAGTTTTTGAATAACATCATGTTTTTTTTTATAATGACAGTACACCACTTAATAAGATTATATAAATGTTCATAATGTCCTCGAATAAACAGAACATTTGAAGAGAGGACTCATCAATGTAGATTCTTGTCAAGTTGTTAGTCGTAGATGGTAAAAGTGACACATTAGTGACATCTACTGGTATATTGTGGTGCACATTATGCTACCAGAGTGCAACATCTAGGCAATAACTACACCATTTTGGTCAATCTTGGCATCAAACAACTTTTCTTGAGCATCAAATCTGCCAGTCAACCAACTATTCAACTCAACCATGTAGTAAGTATGAACAATGTTGCACGCTATACTTATTTCTAATTACATTTTCCCAGCGTAAGTAGTAAAGACAAGACATTCTGATGTATTCGTACTCATTATCAAGCACTTCAGTATGGGGCGAGGATTTGTTTGTTATCTACTAGTAAAGAAACTCACAGTCCTTCTTGACACAGTATAATTTTTGCCTTTCTTGGCTAACAGGATTTTTACAAAGCGAGCTGTCCTGATAAAGTTTGCAACATTTTGTGTTGAGATAGTCATCATTAAATTAAATAGAAAAGGAGAAAAGTTCCAAATGCCACAGGTTCTTAAGTATCCCATTACATGACTGACTTTGAGGTTTAATGGATGAGTTTCTCTCAAACTGGATATCCTAATATCCCTTACTCAGATCAAATGAAGCTGACTCCCTCATAGTATCCTTGTTGTTCAGCAGCTCTCTTACAGACCTAGTCATAACCTTACACTAGCAATATCAAAAACCACACATTGTTGCGTTCAGTTCCACATTGCTCAGTGCCACATTTTATAAGGGGCGATTTCGGAAAATGACATGGTGCAAGAGTATTTAGACACTTTCTGATAATGAGTATTTTTTGTTGTTGTTCCGCGGTGCTGTTAACACAGGATGTTCACAACGGTGTTCAGAGAGTGCAGGAGGAAGTTCAGGTGTTTTCTCTCCCCCTCATGGTGTGCTTACATAGTGTTGAGTAGACAAAGACCACTATCCATATCCACATTGCAAAGTACACAGTTAAATATTGCTGTTTTTATGCACATACTCATAGATTGACATTAATCGCACACAAGTTTAGACGGTCCGATTTTTTTCCTAATGCTCACACTCACAAACTTACCAAAGCCTAACGTTGAGAGAGGAAAGAGAAGCATGAGAGGATAGCTAACGGGGTGTATACTGTGGTAGTACTGAGCCAGCAGGGGTTCTGGCTGTGCAGATTTAGCCTGAGATTAACACTTTTGGTGCAACAAGGAACCTACAGATGGGGAGCAGGGTACTAGTTTATCAAGAAACGTACCTAATACAAGTATATTTTGGTACCCTTGTAGATTTCCTATTTCTATAAACAAAACTTAAATGTGGGCAAATAAAGCTTTTTATATTACGTTTAAGTTACAGTTAAGCAAAAGTTATTGCTACTTCATGCTACACAATAAAGAAAACCGCTTTAACAATATTAACCTAAGTGGTTTACCCTTATATTACATTTTGGGGTGAGCAGCTATTTTGGTTAACGTAACTTGGATCTGAGACCAACTGGTTCAAAGTGCAATAAACACCTAAAACCAAGTTCTGAAAGTCTTATTTGACCCAGTTATGGACAAAGAGGTGTCTATAATACTACGATTTAAACCATTGCTAGAAACTTGTCTTTCAAGGGTACAGAAGCTGTCTGTGCAGATAAAGATGTCCTTCAGCAATTAAGTTGGGACATTATGATTGACATACGTATGTGCTAGCATTACATTTCCTAAAACTGGTAACTAGTATTTAACAGGGATCGCTCAAAGTACAGGACACCAGGAACTTCATTTTCGGACCATGTGTGAGCATATTACAATTACACAAGCCCATTAACAAGCAAATCAATATTATATACAAATTTCCAATTGCACATATGGGAAAATTCTCAGAGTGCAAGTGGAGAAATAGTGGATGTAGGAATCCTGAATAATATTAAACCCTGTTTTCTTTTGGACAGACGACATCAGAAGAACATGACCATATGTTCACGTCACATCTTTTCACAATAAAAAGGCATGTTTATGGGAAAATAAATGAGTAACACCATTTGACTCACACATGCACATTTTGGATCAATCGCTTTAGTACAACAGACAATGTGTTGGTCTCCTCTGAAATACTGGAAATTAGGATGAAGCAGCAGCAAATCAAAGTATATCAGTATGTACTTAGTCATTTGAAAGGTTCCCTAGTAGAAGCTCCATGGCATAAGAAGTTGGCTGACTGGTCTAAGGGTTTTGGCAACTTCTGACAGGGTAACAACAAGCAATTAACACCAAAATAGAGAAACTTACAAAAACTAAATGATTATATCTATTAGATAGTTGCTTTTGTAGAGTTTGTGTCCCAGATTTCGAGTTACAATTATTTTGTCTCATTATTAGTGTTACAAACGGAATGCAGGATGTTAGTTAACATACAAGGCACTAGGTTTTGCTATAGGACTGACTGCAATCAAGGGGAATGGAGTGGAGGGGGAGTGGAGGGGGGGGGGGGGCAGGGGCGGTGGTACACTACTGTAATTCTGACAGCAACAGCCAGAGAAAAGCACAAATGAACGATGGACACTAAGAGGAGAGCAGTAGATCTTTTGAAGTCGAGGAAGAGGAGGAGGAAGGAGAGCGTGGTTAGGACTGCATCTCAGCTCGCAGCATCCAGGGGAACCAACAGCAGAACAGCAACCTGAGGAAGAGGACGAGCAGGAGGAAGAGGAGAGGGATTCGCGTCACTGGACACATTCGTCGACAGGAGCTTATTTCTAAGCTGCTATTTGTTGACTCAGAGACAACACAGAGAGGAAAAGAAGAGACTCTACCTGGATATTGAACTCTCAGACGTGATGTCCTTAGGTGACCTCACCGCGTTGAATTTACGCTTTGGCTGGTTCACTAGAAGAAACAAAGAACATCTTTGGATAGAATGCAGACGTGGGAGTAGAAGGTACATCATAACATGGGGTGACGTGGCACGCTGGCTAACATGACTGGACGGATTTGACCGTAGATACTTACTAGACACCTGGTGGACTTTTTTCACCATCGTGCCATCGCCGCTCTGACCGTCCTTTGATCCGCAGATTCTGAGAGATCATTAACAGCCGTGCTTAGTATTGTACAAGACGGTCAGTCTGTTCAGAATGAACCTTTACAATCACAACAGAGAACGTTTTATATTGTCTGGCTCTTCGTCTGAGAATGACTGATAAGCATAGTTACACAAGGTAACTGTAAAATGCTTTCTTATCAATAAAGTCGTTACGTTATCTTACGGTCATTTTTTGAACCAGGTGTTAAAATAGGTGTTATGTTACCTCTGTACCCGAGATGGGGGTGCAAAGACGCCGTACTTGGGCAGGCAGGTGAAGTAGCGGACACCAAAAACAGACCCGTCATGCTTTCCTGTGGGCTGCTCCAGCTCCACACCAAACCAGTAACCTGGACACACACACATCATCAATAGTTCAACTTGATTAAACATTTCTAAGCATTTGTCAAACATTTCTTGAAAATATCACCACCAGTGTTGCAGTGACATGATTTCACAGCAGACCTACCTGGGGCAAAGTCTGTCTTTCCGTAATAGCGTATGATTCCCTGCTTCACACCAGCAACCAGCACCTGGTCTCCAAGTTCCACCTTCACCCCATCTGGGTCCAGACTGGCCACGGACATAGACTTCTTCCTCAGAGCTGATGGAGGAAATCAAATGTTAGATAACATGTTATTTTTAAGCAATAAGGCACGAGGAGGTGTGGTATATGGCTAAGAGCTGTTCTTATACACGACGCAGCGCAGAGTGCCTGGATACAGCTCTTAACCGTGGTATATTGGCCATATACCACCAACCCCCGAGGTGCCTTATTGCTATTATAAACTGGTTACCAACGTAATTAGAGCAGTAAAAATATATATTTTGTCATACCCGTGGTATACGGCTGTCTGCCAATCAGCTTCAGGGCTTGAACCACCCAGTTTATAATGTGTTATAAGTCTATGAGTCATGTGTTATTTATGTGTTATAAAGTCTGTGAATCAACAGATGGCTTGTTGTGCTCCTATGAGAATGAATGCCATGGCCCTTGATGGGGAAACTCTTTTGTGGAAGCTGCATTTCAGTTGTACAACTGACTGGGTATCCCCTTTCCCTTTCTTGTACCTTTCTCTCTCTCCATTATTTCCTTCTTTTCTTTCTTGTTCTTTCCTGTGACGCGGGAGAAGTCCATGCGGGGCGTCTTGGGTGTGGAGGTGACAGAGGGGGCCAGCTCAACAGCTTTGGCGATTTTTGACACTGGAGCAAAGATACCTTCAGGACAATAGAAGGGATTAGAGAAAACCCTGAAAAACCTGCATTGCATGAAACCTGCATAAAATTGACAAAAAAGTTATGAAATCAAGTCTTCTCTTTGCTCTTTTCTCACAGGGAATATTAGCGCACTTCAATAGATTTAACTAAGAATTCCCAAAATGTGAGTGAAATAACAGGTGGTTACCCAATTTGGGGGGGCAGATGAAGTAACGCACCCCCCCCACACTTCCGTCGTTCTTGCCCTCTGGCTCGTCCAGCTCCACCCCTACCCATTGGCCACTGGCGAACTCCGTGGTCCCACAGAAGCGCAGGGTGCCCGTCTGTGGAGGAGAGACTGTGTGAGGTCTGACATTTATATTGGATTTTGACTATCAAATTGAATTAACCTTATTGATCCCCACAGGGGCTCATCGAACAAAACATGTGATTTTCATTCTTGTATTATTGAAGGTGATACCAGGCAGGATTAAATAGTTAACAACACTTCTCCACAGCACTGAGGCAGGACTAGTCTCAGAGACATCTCTAGACCAGGGCAGCATGCTTATCTTCTACTTTTCTGTTATTCTTTACTACTGAGATACTAGGGTCCAGGCCTGGCCAACCCTGTTCCTGGAGAGCTACCACCCTGATGGTTTTTGCTCCAACTCTAATCTAGCGCACCCGATTCTAATAATTAGCTGGTTGATCATCTGAGTCTGGTTAGTTAGTACTGGGGTTGGAGCGAAAAACCTCAGGAGGGTGGCTCTCCAGGAACAGGGTTGGACAGCTTTGTAACTAGGATATGGTTAGTAATCTACCCATCTCAACACAATAACAGGTTTTAAGTGATTATGTTGTGGTCAGTAGGACATACACTATATATGCAAAAGTATGTGGGCACCATTTCAAGTTAGTGGATTCCAGTTGCTGACATACAGTAGGCCACACATAGGTTTCCAATGCATTTGAAGTGCAGTTAGTGATGCGTAGTAAATACCAAATGAATGCACCAAGGGAGACTACGTCGTTTAATGCAGTCAGTAATGCGGTCAGTCATGGAAATACACCTGAAAACACGATTAAATGTGTTCAGTTATGCAAGTAGACAGGTCGAGGGCTACCCACCTGCTTCAGGTGATGCAGAGCTGAGATGTCAATTTCATCACTGCTCGATTGTTTGGGCAGCTATATGTGTTAACACAAGTGGGAATAAATGTTTGCTAGAATTCACGTTCTCTTCTCACACAGTACAACAAGCAGCAGGGCTCCACCATATAGGATGAATGATACCTCATACTGACCACTATAAAAAAATATAGAAAGATAATTGAAAGCCATTTAAATGGTCTTATGCACATAAAACGCGCTCACAAAATTCAGCAGTTTATTTTAATTCACTGTTTTCAGTCTTTGAGGCACCCATTTCTCACCCTTTGCCTCCCAATCCTGACAAACCGCACACACACACACCTTCATGTCGTCCAGCACCACGCGGTCGCCCAGTTTCAGGCCGATGGAGGTGAGCATTAGATTGCCAGGGATGTTGTCGTAGTTGAGCAGGGTGGCGCGGGGCAGGTTGCAGCTGAGGGGCACAGAGTCCAGCAGCAGCTGCTTCAGCTCCTTGGCCACCATGGCCGCCTCCGCTTTGTCCAGAGTCATGTCCATGGGGTCAGGGACCACCTCGGCCGGCCCCTGGCCCTTATCATTCTGTCAGAGAGCGAGACAGAGAAGGAGGGAGGGAGAGAAAAAGGGAGAGAGAAAGGGACATCAGAAATAAATTGGCATATTTGTGTCGAAGTCATCCCCACATAAAACCGAAACAGAATCTGTTTTATCTGAAACAGTGTTTTTAAAGAGCGACTGCCCCTAAAAAGCAACTTCTCATTTTGAAAATGGTCTATGTGGCATCGATATGAGTCATAAACATTTATTCTACTGTCAAAATTGACTACAAAGTCTAAATAGGATAGTTTTGGTCATAAAATCAGTCTGAGATTTGCAAGATGATAGAAATAAAGTGTATGTCACGGAATAAAGGGTACTGTAACAGTTTAGCTTTGGTTGGGTTTATTTCAAGCCTGCCTTCAGCTGGCAGCACCCAAGTAATCATCAATTGGGCACACAGCTGCATGAGACCTAATCATAATGTCCATGGTCAATTTGGTTTGACATTCGATAGCCCTATGGGGCTAGTTAGGGACCATCAGTAAATTACACAATGTACATGGGACAATATTTTTAAATGCCAATAGCTCCAAATTTCAATGACCTAACAACCTCAAACCAACTATAAATTGTAGAAATTCAAATACAAATATTTAAATAATTTAATGAGACAACTAAAAGGTGGGCAACATAAAAATATTGCGCCATTTACATTGTGTAAATTATTTATGGTCCCTAACAAGCCCCAGAGCTATCAAATGTCAAACCAACTTGCCACGGTCGCACACCAGCTGGCTAAAGCTAATTGGTGAAAGAAGTTGGCTAGCAATAGCTTTCCTAGGCGACTTCAAGACCTGTTAGACTGTTTCATGTTATCTAGAAGGGTGAGTGACTGTAACCGTGTACTATTTTGAGAGAGTGAATGTACAAACCGAAGACTGCTTTCCACGTGCAAACACACACACACACAAAAGAGACGCACACATTAAACCACCCCCCCCAAGACAACTCTCGTTTGGCTTCAGTTATTTCTTAATGACCAAGCTGAAAAACGAAGCCAAATCAGGAAGTTCAGCTCCCTTTTAAAGTTACCAACAAATCATATGAAATGGACATGAAACCTCAGATGCACACCCATTCTATTAGGTCCACCTATCTACTGTGGTACCGGGTCGGACCCCCTTTTGCCTTCAGAACAGCCTGGATTCTTCTGAGCATTCCACAAGGTGTCGGAAAAGTTCCACAGGGATGTTGGTTTATGCTGACGCGATGGCATCACGCAGTTGCTGCAGAATGGACAGCGGTACATTCATGCTGCGAACAGCGCGTTCCATCTCAACCCAAAGATGTTCTATTGGGTTGAAGTCTGGGGACTGACCAGGACACTCAAAATAAACTGAACTCGCTGTCATGTTCCAGGCGATGTCCACTCCTCAATTGTCCAGTGTTGGTGATCGCGTGCCCACTGGAGCAGCTTCTTCTTGTTTTTAGCTGATAGGAGTGGAATCCGGTGTGGTCGTCTGCTGCAATAGCCTATCCATGACAAGGATAGACGAGTTGTGTATTCTCGGGATGCTGTTCTGCACAGCACTGTTGTACTGTGGCGTTATTTCTGTGTTTGCTGCCCGCCTGTTACACTCTTAGAAGAAAAGGTGCTATCTAGAAAATTAAAGGGTTCCAGGTAGAACCCTTTCTACAGAGGGTTCAACATGGAACCAAAAAGGGTTCTCCTATGGGGATAGCCGAAGAACACTTTTGGAACCCTTTTTTCTAAGAGTGTAGCTTGCACGATTCTTGCTATTCTCCTTCGACATCTCTCATCAACAAGCTGTTTTTGCCCACAGGACAGCTGCTGACTGGATGTTTTTTGATTGTCACACCATTGTTGGCAAACCCTAGACACTGTCGTGCGTGAAACGCCCAGGAGGGCAGCCGTTTCTAAGATACTTTATCCGGCGCGCCTGGCACCAACAATCATACCACACTCAAAAGTCGTTTAGGTCACTTGTTTTGCCCATTCTAACGTTCAATCCAACAGTTACTGAATGCCTCGATGCCTGTCTGCCTGCTTTATATAGCAAGCCATAAGATTCACTGTCTGTAGGAGCGATCAAGTACCTAATAAACTGTCCAGTGAGTGTATATGCCATATTCAATTTCATCATTTCTGTTTGTAGTTAGTTACCATGAGAAAGAGACGTACAAAAGAGAGGTCTAGTCAATAGTGCTCTTACCCTGACAGTGGGGTTGGCTCCATGCTCTAGCAGACACTGGACGGACCCCAGACACAGGTTGGAGGCAGCGATGTGCAGGGCTGTGCCATGGTGGAAGTCACTGCAGGTGGAATTCAGCACTACAGAGACAGATACAACCAGGTTCAGATCAAATCGATCTGAATTGCAAAGCCAATGTCAGCTATTATCTTAGTTTTATTCTAAAAGCGTAAACCAATTCCTTCTCTTAGGGGTCTCTGAAAGCATTACCAATTTAATCTCGTAGGAGTCTCGTGTTGTGTTTGAGCCCCATGGTCCGTAGACAGGAGAATAACAATGAGACAAAACGGCCACAATCAATGGTCAGTGTGGTGGAGCGATGATAAATCAATGTAGGAGTTAATGAAATGGCCTTGGATCAATGCTGGTAGGGGCTGGATGCAGTGTTAGTTCTGATTGGAAGTCCAGGGAGGGGAGGGAGGAGACATACAGGACATACACCAGGAGCATGCTAGAACTGACAGGACAGGCCCAAGCAGGAGCTTTGGAGTGTGTGTGAGTGTGTGTGTATACAGTATATGAGTGAGTGTGCGAACAGGGTGAGGAAAGTCGTCTGGGGAGTGTTTGAGGAGGTTTATTAGTCTCCAACAGCTCCTGAAGACTGACTATGTTGTTAGTTGGCTAGGTAGACTACATGGGTTGTGTTGACGCTACTCACCTCTGGGTTTGGAGGCCTTGAGGAGAATGCGAATCAGCTCTGGCACGTCGAAGTAGGCGGCGTAGTGCAGGGCGTTCATGTTGGTCCAGCGGCTGCGGAGACTCACGTCTGCCCCCAGGGAAATTAGCTGATTGGACAGCCTGAGGGCAGCGGCAGGGTCACCTGGACGGGGTCACAAGATGGACAAAATTTGTAGGATACTACAGTAAAACTGCATTGAATCTTAAACTAAAAACACTTTATTTTGTGAAAGCTTTATTGAGGATTCAGACATTTGAAATGAACAATCAGTTGAGGCTTTGAGAGTCTCACCAACTCCATGGGCCCCGGCTTTGCAACTGTAGTGGAGCAAGGTCATGTCTGTCAGTCCGTCACGGTCGTTGACATGGCAACCACGCTTCAAGATCTGAGAGGAGACAAGGACTGTTCAGTGAAGAAAAAGCGAGAGGCTAGGGGAAAGGCAGAGAGAGCAGTACTACCAGATGCCTTTAAAACACTATGAAACACTAAGGCCAGTCATCACTCACACATACAGACCACACCACCCCAGGGCCATAGCCTCTCATCTCTCTGAGTGATGCTCCCTGTTCTTAGCATAGCCACATTAGCAGGATGAGCCATTCACACCCAAATAGCACAGACGACACGCGTTAGTGAACTCTTAACGATGGGGAAGGTGAGGATGGCTTCCTACTGCGTCATAATTTAAGCACCACGTTCATTACCACTGCGTTGCAACTTCATCGGAGGCTGTCCTTGCTGAGTAGCATCCATCTACATGAGGAACCGGCAGCCATTTTGGATAGGTAAAACATTTGAGGGACACAAATATTGAAATGATGGCAGTCGTTACTGGAAGTGACATTAATTTACTATGCTGTTTCAACTGAATATCTAAGCTTGTACTCGGTACATTGGAAACAGTACCAACAGGAGATAACAGCAAACTATTCATGGCATCCTTTACAACGTCGAATAACCTCCATCTACTGTATGTCTTGCTGAGTGTCAGGTGTGCTATGTAAAGCCATATTCCCAACGGTGAAGATTTGAAGAAGCAGTGAAACTCCAGTTAATTAGCTCTCTCCTCTGGTGCCAGCAGACAGCAGTGACGGGTGTCGAGTGACGAGTGAAAAAGGACCCATCCTGATTCCTGAACTGGACTAGCAACTATCTCGGGACAGTTCAATATCCACCAGTGTCAATCAAGAGAGTCGAAATGAGCACACTCTCCTCAAACCCGGAGATTATGCCTTTTCATACAGAGACATGTAGTCCAACTGAATGAACATGATATTATCAGACAGGTCCTCTCCCGAGGCTTAACGATCACACCACCATGCACACCTTCACGATTCAACATTAATTCAACATGGATTCAACATGGATTCTATAAGATGGATCCCTGTAGCTGCGATGCTAACATGAGGCTAACATTGTCGAAAAGGAATTTGGGGCTAGTAACTGATATTGGTGGAAATTCTTACTGTCCAAGTAGCTTGTAAAGAAGCGGTGGCCAATCGGTATGCGCCAAAGCCATACACTTCTGATTCGACTTCATTTAGGACTTAGTTAGGTTGAATCAGGTGCGTTACTGATTTGATTGGAGCAAAAGCCTACATCCACATAAGCCTTTTGCAGATAAGTCAATGCATCTCAGTTAATGAAAATACTCTCAAATACTGTCAAAAAGACATTGACTATTTGCCAGAGGGCTGGGGTTGTTTACTGAGAGTGCAGCAGAGTGGTTCTTTGCCCATATCTGACAGCCTGGTCTGATTTAGAGTCTGTCTTAGTGCAGAGCCTGTTTGGGTAATGGAAAGACCCTATTATCTCAGCCATCAATCACAGCTATCATGGCGTCCCAGGGGACACACAGGAACTGAGGCTGACTTTACGATCAATCCTAACACTAAAGCTGCATGGCTAAGAGGAAACCGAGTTAACTAAGAGTGTGTATTTGCTTGGTGTGTTTACATGTGTTTTTATGGGGCATGTATTCCCTCTCTCCAAGACAGTAGGGCGGGATTAGGGAATGAGTCTGAAACTTGAAGTATGCATTCTTTATGTTGATTCACATCCCACCCTCATCACTCTTCCTCTTCAGGGTTATGAGAGTTCCTACTCCCATGGTCACATTAACACTACTCACACTGCAGTAATGGTTGGTCCTGAGCTAAAGCTGTGCACTTTCATCTGAGCAACAGCAATATAAAAGGGAATCGACTGAAACATAAACTACACCTTACATGACAACATCCTTAGTAAGAAGGTGTTTTGTGAAAAGTTCACTAGTTAAGATTCAACTTTGCTAAAGTACCCCAAGTGGTTGTGTATGTCAGGCCTCCAACTGAAGCCAAAGCCACCAAGCCTCCCACAATACTGATCCCAATATAAGACAACCCATTAAGGCACAAGACAAACATAAGATGAGTATTTCCCAATACCATGCCCATACACATACACATGCTTATTCAACAGCACATACTGTGTATGGGCATGGGACTGGGAAATACTAATCTTATGCTTGCCTTGTGCCTTAATAGGTTCTCTTTGTGGAGCCTTACCAACGTTGAGGCTCAACTAGTGGGTTTGTCAAAAACACTCTCTTACTAGGTTAGTGTGATAACGAGTCTGTAATCTTCTAGCAGGACCTTGGCCAACAACAACAGTGTACCGCTGCTGACTGGCTCAGAGCCGCAGGAGTTCACCACAAAGAGCGGTCGAACAACA
Source organism: Salmo trutta (assembly GCF_901001165.1). Taxonomy (NCBI): domain Eukaryota; kingdom Metazoa; phylum Chordata; class Actinopteri; order Salmoniformes; family Salmonidae; genus Salmo; species Salmo trutta. The sequence continues at coordinate 53,368,517 of NC_042969.1, read as the reverse complement.
CAATTACTAGGCCTGTATCGACTGCATTCCTCCAGGGATCAAGGAACTTGATGCGTCTGCCCTGTTGGCAGCTCTTAAGAGCACGAGAGCAGAGTAGCAAGCTGAGCACAGACCAATGGACTTCTCTCCTTACTGCAAATGCAGCATGTGGTGATGGTGACCAACTCTAGAAGGTTGCATGCAGCTGAAAGGCCACTGCTCTTTAGACAGTAAGGGATTTAATACATTGATATTGTTCATGAGATTTCAATGAATTTGAGCTAAAAGGTGTGCATTGTTGTGTGTTACAGTATGTTGATGAGCGTCTCCATGTTCTCTTCAACTAATGACTGCATGGTGAATTTTGTTTCCTGTGTGTATTGTATTTTGGTTGGAGACCTGTTTCTTTGGTGCGCTATGCAGTAATATACTGCATCTGTCTGTTATGTACAGTAGAAATAAAGAAAACAATTATATGGGTCCAAGCACAGAGCCTTGTGAAACGCCAAATTTAACTTTGTAGGCCAGGGATGGGCATCTGGCATCCTGCCTCTTTTGTAGGCTCGCGGATACATTTCCATAAAAGGAACTCAGTCGAGATCTCAACTTATTGTTGACAGTTACAATGTTAGAATACACAAGGTGCAAATTTGGTTGTGCATCAGCAATTTTTCTCCTGCTATGTCAGTCGGACATTTTCTCAACTAGCCCATGTCAGCTATCATGATTTAAATCAGTAAATTAGTCTAACCAGCTATTTAAACTTGTATTAATCATAGCCAAATTACCGACTGGGTGGCCCCTATTGATTTTGTTAGTCACTCTCATTCAGATAACACATTAAAAACAGCAAACATTTCTCTCCACCCTATGGCACAATGTTTAGAATTGCATTAAATGAGTTATACAATTGCGATAATCTTCTCTCCGCCCCATGGCAAATCCTGTAGAATAGCAGCAAACTTGCTTTATAACTGTAATATTTTTTTCTACGCCCCATGGTAAAATGTGTAGTATTGGAGGAAATTTACTTTAAAATGTAAATTGTTCCCCCGCCCCCCAACAAAAGGCTAGGGCCGGCTCTGACGGCATGTGTGGGTATGAATGTGGTGCAGATCCATGAGCCACTGAGTTCAGATTTTTTGTGGCCTCCACCCACATCAAAGATGCCCATCCCTGCTCTAGGCCTACAGCTTTCTACATGTGCCAGTGTTGTGTGAGCTGTAGTCAGGCCTGTAGTCTGCTGAAAATCCGACCGGCAGTAACTCACCTCGTTTCCGATGAGGTCGATCTTGTGCTGGACCTGTGGGACCCACTGACGGATGATGGCAAACAGCTCTGGGATGGTGGTGCGCGGATCCAGCAGGATCTCCAGACACGCAGGATCATTTGGGTCAAAGAATGTGAAGACTGGAATGGTAGGGAATTCCAACAAGATAATTACCCTCCTCATCAAATCAGTATTACATGTGCCTCTCTTGCTATTTTTTGTTCTATGTCAGACAGCATATTGACTCATTCTGAATGTGTGATATTAAATATCATATTTTTTTATTATTACAAAATATACATGTATTTTGGGTTGTATTTTTCAGTAGGCCGGTTCGTGCACTCTATTTAATTACTTATGGAGTTCTCTGTGGGACATCCAATATTTCTGTTCTGTTTAAAAGCACCGTTTCTAAAAGCAGCATGTGGTAGATTGAAGCCCTACAGAAGTGGGAACACAATTGATCTTACTTTGTTTTTATAATACACCATCATAATAAATGCATTGAAGCTTGTGGGCAAACTGAAATAAAAAGCTTCACATCATTTTAGCCTGCAGAAACCACTTACATTCATTTGCATAGTGTCCAGCAATACCATACTGTTTGCATATAACAGCCCCAAAGTCAAGATCCATCTACTGAAAGGATCAATAACATGCCATAAAAGGCCTTGTTCACTTATTTATAGATCAGATACTTTTTATTACATCTTTTCATTATGTTTCTATGAATCTGCAAAGGTTGTTTTGACCAGGCAGTGGTCTGTGCTTGGTGAAAGGCTCTTTGTGGACCGAGGCTACAGTGGCACATGGCCCAGATCCCAAAATCCACTGTTACATATAAAGCAGTGTTGAGTAGGGAGCATTATAACAAAGGGACTTGGCCTGTATTCCCAAAACGTCCCAACGTGTTGATTTGGGGTCAGGTCACTCCTGTCCATATAATCTTATTCATTATGACCTAAAAAGCAAAACTGATCCTAGATCAGCACTCCTACTATGAGACACTTCTTGTGAATGCGGGCCCTGGAGCCTGAGGCCTAGGACCCACCATAGTCTTTGGGGAGGGGGGCCTGGGCAGATGGGTGGACCATGGGCCTCTTCCGGGGCTCGTGAACTGGGCTCTGGTACTCAGAGGCAGGCTGGGCCTCCTCCTCCACCTCGGCAGTCTGCTCTTTAGTCATTCTGCTAGACGTTGGCGGGCCTGGAAAACAAGATGGATGACAAACATTCCTTGAGTGGCACTACAAAACAAACAGCTCCATCGCAGGATTCTCTGAACAGTTCTCCTGCGTCTGTGACTCAGCCAAGAGTCACATGAAGTAGTTGCTTACAAGAGTCTTGTTCCCATGGCAGCCTATCTACTCTGGCAAGTCTATACCCTCAGAGCAGACAGGCTCTATGTTTGGCTCTAGGGCCTGTGAGAGACGGTCGGTAGTGACTCACTGAGAACTGCACTTACTGACAAGAGATGAGGAGACTCAGAGAGCAGACAGGCTAACAGGCAGTCTAATTTATTGTACCATGTCAGTGCATGCTAATACTAAGTCTTAATGTCCATCATTGCTCTGGACATAGCTAAAGGGCTGAGCTATATTTTACAAATAGCATATGCAGCAGCAGATTTCGCACATCCGTCCCGACTATGGGAAATCAGGGATACATGTACTGTACAGTATGTGTTGGGACATTGCAGCACTCATTTCTGAGGTGCTGCTGAACAAACAGTAAAACATCTATGTAAAAGCCTTATAGTATCAGGATGTCAATGCTAATGCAATTTATATACAACACAACACCATTTAGCCTATTACGTTGATATGGCCTGACTGGATTTCCATCGTGAAATAAATGTTCAATCTAGGGCCAGAGAATAAGCTACCTGTATGTGTTATAAACACCCCTTTAGAACAGAACCACTAACACAACTGAGAAACGGTTTATCCCAACATTGAAATGGGAACAGTCTATGATAGTGTAAATTATTCACGGGGTCTTTTTTTTGTCACGTCCAAGGGCTGCTTCCTCCAAAGTCTGACTGCACGGTGAGCACACCACATGTATCTAAAACAGATCCATCCGGCCTGAAAATTATTACGCTGCCAAGTAATCTAATACACAGACTATATTGTCCATCCATGCCTCTGCTAATCCTTTAGGATTTTGAAAGAAGTCCAGAGAGAGAGGAGAAAGAGAGGCAGAGAAAGAGCTCATCACACAATCAGTAAAACCTTTATACTATTGCGCAGCTCTGCTACTGTATCAGTCTACCAACTCAAGCATTATCGGGTCAAACAGTGAGGCAAAACAGAGGCCATACAGTGGTCTGTGCTGTATTCATTATGCTTAGGGTAACTACATTAACAGAGACTGATTCTGCTGCGATACAGACTCAAAGCCAAATAAACACCCCCCCCTCAGGCAGATACCATCCTCCTGAAACTCTACGAGTTGCCCGTTTCCTTCAGTTGCATCATATTGAGGGGGGTTCCTAGTCGTGTTTGGATATGGATACATAACATGGATACATAGTCAAGAGATATCATAGCCTGGATGATTTGGGAGCAACTGTCCCTGCGCAGTGAGTCACCTTACCTACAAGCTCCTACATTTTACTTTGATTTATTCCTTTAGTTATAGACATACTTTAGTGCTTCCCATGATTTGCTGCTGAATCAATATCCACTGCAGAATGGGTGATACAACAAGCTGCCTGACATCCCAAAAGGATTATGTTGAAACAAAGGGTATCCAAGATACAGGGTCCAATGACTGGTAGATAACTATACCTGTGCTGTGCAATGCCTGTCACCAATTATGACTATTCTACTAACAGAGTCCAGTAATGGCAGCCATCATCTTCTCTTCTGAGTTGCCCTGCTCCTCCTAGTTCCTACCCCTGATCTGACAGTAGTGTGTTTTGTAAGTCGCTCTGGATAAGAGCGTCTGCTAAATGACTAAAATGTAATGATGTAATGTTATAAATGAAGTCTCAGTCACAGACAGCATTTTCACTGGAATAAATGTGATGTATAATTAGCAAGAGCATATTATTTGTTTAATTAAATCGAGTACCTTATATGACTAAATCTTATGCAACAGTGCTCATATGAGTCAACAAGATGTATAAAACCTGGAGGCAAATACATTCAGATAGCAAAATATGAGGAACAACAGGTGCAACAAACCTTACAGATTTTGATCTTCTATTCAATACCTATTGTAATGGAATGAATAGCATTTTACCATTTGGCTGGGTCACACTAATGCCATCCTACTCAATTTGACAAAAACAATAGGTCAGAGCTTGTATGTTTGAGTCATTTACAATAAATAAAAACAATATATTAGTGTTGCAATGAGCAATAACGCAAAATGTGCATATTGCATTGCTCCACAACGTGCATGATAAAAGGAAAAAAAACTAGAAAAAACGCCCCGTTGACAAACAATGAGAAATATACTGGAGGAGGAATATACAGATCACATGTGCAACTACTCATTTGTTCCAATAACAATGAGAAGACGCATAATATCTGCGCTGATTTCTTATGTTTGCGCTTATATGATAAAATGGGCGAAAAAAAAACATTCGCCAGTGAGATTTCATGGAACAGTGTTTTCAGAGCATCCATCTTTCTAGGCTCGGTATCAAGACAAACACACATGCTGTGAAAAACACAGGAAGCAAATACATTTTATCAAACAAAATATATCCAATAATTTGAATCTTATATGCATGAATGATATTCATCTTACCTCAAAACAATCCTTTTTGATTATCTCAAGCTTTTCCTCGCGGTTCAGCTAGATGAGAACAGCAATGGTGCTGAGGATGCTGCTATAATGCTGCGAAGGTCTTTCTCTGTGACTGCGTCACGGGCGTGAACACGCATGGACCACAACCATACACAACGTAGGCTACGAGCACAATTTTGAGTGTCCTTCCTTGGCACAGGAATTCGCCTAGTTACCACAGCCACAAAATTGGCCAAAACTTAAAAACTCATGAGGTAAAAAATAGCTTTTTGATCTTAATTTAAGATTAGGTTTAGGTATAAGTGTGGTTAAGGTTAGGGTTAAATCTAAAATCGCATTTTAAGAAAAGAAATTGTAGAAATATATATATATATATTAAAAAATATATATATATATTCTTCACATTTTCTAACAGTCCATTTATATTTTCTAACAAGGCTATACATTTGGGTGAGTTTTTTCTCTCGCCTGAGTAGCCTCGTTTCACTGCCAAAAATAAAATGAAACCATCTAGTGTTCAGTGAAATAACACCATGTCAAATAATTAACATCCAATCATATAACCGTTACTCTCCTGCGGGAATTCCACTAATGGTCCATATGTAGCCAAACGTAGCTGCTGCTCATTCCGTTTGCTCGAAAATGGATAAATGGTTAAAAAAGTAAGAGACACATACCAGCTCTACTGGTAATCCTGCTACTACCAGCAGTACTACACCTATACCTGTCGACGACACAAGTTATTCTGCTTCCACGAGGACATCCAATGCTAGCATCAGTAATTCTACATTAGCCCAGCTAGCATGGACACTGACAGTTGTGAATCTGATGCAGCCGAATAGCTACTGCCCCCTTACCCGGGAAAGCACCGAACAACAGACAGGGATGTTGGACCATCGAAGAGGTGTAAATATGATGAGAACTACATTGTTTTGGGGTTCACTTATATTGGGAGTAGTGCCTTTCCTCAGCCGCAGTGTGTTATATGTGCAAAAGTACAATCTTACAACTCGATGAAACTTTAACTCTTGCGCAGACATTTAAAAACAAAACATGCCAATTTCAAAAATAAATCATGGGAGTTTTTTGAGTGAGAAGGAAGACGACTTTTGAGTAGTAATACGTATAAAAGCAACAGATACCATTAATATGAAGGGGCAAGAAACGTCTTATATGGTGAGCTACCGAGTGGCTCGGACAGGCAAGCCCCATACTATTGTAGAGGACTTAATTCTTCCTGCTGCCGTGGATATGGCTGGGACAATGTTGGGGGAAAAGGCCCAAAAAACTATACAGACAATTCCTTCATCAAACAACACTGTTTCACGACGCATCAGTGACATGGAAGGAGATGTTTTGAAACAATTACTGCTTCGCATACAAGCCAGTGAATTCTATGTGTTACAGCTGGATGAGTCAACAGACGTGGTGGCCTGGCACAGCTCCTGGTATATGTCTGTTACGTTCATGGGGGGTCAATTAAGGAAGACATCCTCTTCTGCAAACCACTGGAAACCAGGACAACAAGAGAGGATATTTTTAAAGTACTGGACAGCTTTGTGACATCAAATGGACTTTGGTGGTCAAGATGTTTTGGTATCTGTACTGATGGCGCAAAAGCCATGACAGGGAGACATAGTGGAGTGGTAATGCGCCTGCAAACAGTTGCTCCCGATGCCACTTGGGTCCACTGCAGCATCCACCGAGAGGCTCTTGCTGCCAAGGGAATTTCTGACAGCTTGAAAATATGTTTTGGACACTACAGTGAAAATGGTTAACTTTGTTAATGCAAGGCCCCTGAACTCTCATGTATTTTCTGCACTATGCAATGATATGGGCAGTGACCATGTAACGCTTTTACAACATACAGAAGTGCGCTGGTTAACAAGGGGCAAAGTATTGACACGTTTTTTAAAAAATTGACAGAAGTTAAAGTTTTCTTTACTGACCATCATTTTCGCTTATCTAACAGCATTGCATGATTAAAAAGGTTTCTCAAATGAGTGGCCTATCTGGGTGATGTTTTTTCTCGCCTGAATGATCTGATTCTAGGATTACAGGGACTCCGCAACTAAACTAAGCAAAAAAAGAAACGTCCCTTTTTCAGGACCCTGTCTTTCAAAGATAATTCGTAAAAATCCAAATAACTTCACAGATCTTCATTGTAAAGGGTTTAAACACTGTTTCCCATGCTTGTTCAATGAACCATAAACAATTAATGAACATGCACCAGTGGAACGATCGTTAAGACACTTAACAGCTTACAGACAGTAGGCAATTAAGGTCACAGTTATGAAAACGTAGGACACTAAAGAGGCCTTTCTACTGACTCTGAAAAACATCAAAAGAAAGATGCCCAGGGTCCCTGGTCATCTGCGTGAACGTGCCTTAGACATGCTGCAAGGAGGCATGAGGACTGCAAATGTGGCCAGGGCAATAAATTGCAATGTCCGTTCTGTGAGACGCCTAAGCGCTACAGGGAGTGGCAGACCACGTGTAACAACACCTGCACAGGATCGGTACATCCGAACATCACACCTGCGGGACAGGTACAGGATGGCAACAACAACTGCCCGAGTTACACCAGGAACGCACAATCCCTCCATCAGTGCTCAGACTATCCGCAATAGTCTGAGAAAGGCTGGACTGAGGGCTTGTAGGCCTGTTGTAAGGCAGGTCCTCACCAGACATCACCGGCAACAGCGTCACCTATGGGCACAAACCCACCGTCGCTGGACCAGACAGGACAAGCAAAAAGTGCTCTTCACTGACAAGTCGCGGTTTTGTCTCACCAGGGGTGATGGTCAGATTCGCGTTTATCGTTGAAGGAATGAGCGTTACACCGAGGCCTGTACTCTGGAGTGGGATCGATTTGGAGGTGGAGGGTCCGTCATGGTCTGGGGCGGTGTGTCACAGCATCATCGGACTGAGCTTGTTGTCATTGCAGGCAATCTCAACGCTGTGCGTTACAGGGAAGACATCCTCCTCTCTCATGTGGTACCCTTCCTGGAGGCTCATCCTGACATGACCCTCTAGCATGACGATGCCATCAGCCTTACTGCTCGTTCTGTGTGTGATTTCCTGCAAGACAGGAATGTCAGTGTTCTGCCATGGCCAGCGAAGAGCCCGGATCTCAATCCCACTGAGGATGTCTGGGACCTGTTGGATCGGAGGGTGAGGGCTAGGGCCATTACCCCCAGAAATGTCTGGGAACTTGCAGGTGCCTTGGTGGAAGAGTGGGGTAACATCTCACAGAAAGAACTGGCAAATCTGGCGCAGTCCATCGGAGGAGATGCACTGCAGTACTTAATGCAGCTGGTGGCCACACCAGATACTGACTTACTTTTGATTTTGACCCCCCTTTGTTCAGGGACACATTATTCCATTTCTGTTAGTCACATGTCTGTGGAACAAATCAGGGGGAATGGGAACCAGGTGTGTGTAATGAGACAAGACAGCCTGGGGTTGGTGGTAATGATCCAGTTCAGTGACTCCTATAAGGCCGGTGACTTAGACTTCCGGAGCTGGTGAACGGAATGAGCAGCAGTGTACCGGGGAATCCGTGACAATGTTCCAATGGTCCACATCAGTGGCTTGTAGGCTATGTGTGGAAGATAGGAGATGCTAAATGTGTTTATGTTAATTAACGGTCAATTACCGTGAGACTGGCAGTTATTTGCTTGACAATCACCGGCTGACCAAATTTCATGATGCCACAGCCCTATCCACAGAATCAGAACTCTGTTACTGGAATATTTGTGGTTGGGTCTGGCTGAAGTACAGCTGGGTCATGCAGCATGACAATGATCCAAAACACATAATCAAGTCTACATGAAAATGGTTTAAAAGCAACACATTTTAAGTTGTGGAATGGCCTAGTCAAAATACAGACCCAATCCCAATTGAGACGTGTCAGGACTTGAAACGAGCAGGTCATGCTTGAAAACCCACAAATGTTGCTGAGTTAAAGCAGTTCTGCATGCAAGAGTGGGCCAATATCCTCCACAGCGATTTGAGAGACTGATCAACAACTACAGGAAGCATTTGGTTGCAGTCATTGCAGCTAAAGGTGGCACAACCAGTTATTGATTGGAAGGAGGCAATTACATTTTCACACAGATACCACTAGCTGGCCTCCTAAATAGATACCACTAGCTGGCCTCCGCCCAGTACCCTGCCCTGAACTTAGTCACTGTTACTAGCCAGCCTCCGCCCAGTCCCCTGCCCTGAACTTAGTCACTGTTACTAGCCAGCTACCACCCAGTACTTTACTCTGCACCTTATAAACTGCTGCCCTTTATATATAATCATTTAAAACTGGTCATTTTAATTATGTTTACATACTGTTTTACCCACCTCATATGTATTTAATGTATTCTAGTCAAGGCTCCTATTTCCTATATTACTACAACTACACACTTTTTCTATTCACATACTGTCCATAATCTCTATACACACCATCATATACATATACATTCATATTCTGGAGTCTGATATTGCTCGTTACGATATTTTTTAATTACTTTCTTTTTATCTTTTGTATTTGTTTGTATTGTTTTGTATTGTTAGGTTCTACTGCACTTTTGGAGCTACAAACATAAGCATTTCACTGCATCTGTGATAACATTGCAAAATATGTGTACGCAACCAATACAATTCGATTTGAAGTTGTCTATTGTGTGGGTATTTTCTTCAATGATTTTGTCTACATAAAATGTTTACAAAACAGTTATGCAAGTCGTCTGTTAAAATAGGCTATATACAGTGCAGGAGGGTGTACATACCCTAAGGGTATTGTGGGAACACGTCTTTCTTGTTCAACTATAGTTCCTGTTTATCCTCCAACCACAGCTAACCTGTAGCAGCTTTTTAATTTTTTTATTAGGTTTCATGTGGTCTTTCTCTCTCTACCTACATAGCTAAGAGTAACTGCCACGTTGCTCTGACACATCTTAATCCTCAAGTGACTTGAACATGGATTTACAACATGTATTGCAGACTGACATGTTGTCCATAATATTGGCCATAGTGGTTATTATTTTACTTTGGAAGTACATGGGGAAACAGAGCAGTTATGGACATTTGCCACCGGGTCCTTCACTAATTCCTCTTCTTGGTAACTTGCTACAAATGGATCTGAAACGACCGGACAAGTCCTACATGGAGGTCAGTTAAAAGCCACAAGCTGTCTGATTTTCTCAGTCATAGATGGAGCTATGGAGGCGCTGCAGTCATAGATCAATATGATAGTTTTAATAATTTGAAGCTGCAGTATACATTGTTTGCAGGGTTGGGGAGTAACTGATTACATGTACTGTCATCAGTTACATGTCATCTGATTATAAAAAAAACTAACTGTAATCAGTTACGTTACCACCCAAATTATTGTAATCAGATTAGAGCAACTTTTGAAAAACGAGATGATTAATTATTGGTTTACTTTTAAATTCAGAAAAGATGAATGCGAGAATGTTTTATTTTTTTCCCCCCCTCAATGACATTCAATTCAGCGTTTAAAAAAGGAAAACGTTTAAGTTTGTTCCACCTGAGCAAGTGGAACAATCAGAGACCAATATGATGACACACCAAATCCATTTGTGGGATATTTTTTTTATTTTTCTATTGCTTCTTAAAGGGGAAAGTAATCCAAAAGTAACTGAAAGTAATCAGATTATGTTACTGAGTTTGTGTATTCCAAAAGTTACATTAGTGATTATATTTTTGGGCAGGTAACTAGCAACATTCAGAAAGTAATCTAACCAACCCTGATCATTTGTTTAGAGACAATGGGATTAAACAGCCTTATTTGGGGTTGTGAGGGGATAAGACAGTTGTACTAAGATCATGAAGCAGTTATAAGTTATATTATTCAAGAATCAATGGGTTCCTCTCACCTCCTCTCATCAGCTCAGTAAGAAATACGGCTCAGTGTTTACTGTGTGGTTGGGCCCCAAACCTGTAGTGGTGGTCTCTGGCTATCAGGCCATCAAGGAAGCTCTGGTAGACCAAGGAGAAGAGTTCAATGGAAGAGCCAACCCTGCCATTACCCTGAAACTCCTTAACGAGCACGGTGAGTGAAATGAATGGAAGCGGGATGGTGTGACACACGTGTCATAGTCAATCTGTGTGAAAATTGACTTTGCTTAGAAGAGGGAGCTACTGTGCTATATTCATCCTATCTGTCTGTGCCTCTGTCCTGTCATACTCATCAATCTAGGGGTGGGATCAAGTAATGGGCAGAGATGGAAAACTCTTCGCAGCTTCTCCTTGACCTCCCTGAAAAACCTTGGAATAGGATGCAGGAGCCTCGAGGAGAGGGTCCAAGAGGAAGCTAAGAGTCTAGTGAAAGCCTTCAGTGAATATGGAGGTATGTTGTTTTTGTCTGTGACATCTGTTTGTGTGTGTGCATCAAAAGAGGCTGCTGAGGGGAGGACGGCTCATAATAATGGCTGGAACAGAATAAATGGAATGGCATCAAAGACATGGAAACCATGCTTTTGATGTATTTGATACCGTTCCACTAATTGCACTCCAGCCATTACCACGAGCCTGTCCTCCCCAATTAAGGTGCCACCAACCTCCTGTGGTGTGCATGCATGCGTATTTATGCTTGTCTGCTGTCTCTTCCAGATTCCACTGTGAACCCCAAAGAGCTCCTGTTCCATTCTATCATCAACCTATTCTGGTCCATAGTCTTTGGGCGCAGGTTTAAATACAACGACCCTGAGTTTCAGATCTTCTACAAGCCTGTCTATACATACTTCGACATGCTTAAAAGCAAAGTGTCAACGGTATGGTAGCACATACAGCGCCTTCAGAAAGTATTCACACTTCTTGACTTCTTCCACATTTTTTTGTGTTACAGCCTGAATTTTAAACAAAAAAATTGTCACTGGCCTACACACCATACCCCATAATGTCAAAGTGGAATTATGTTTTATACATTTCTACAAATTAATGAACCTCTTAAATGTAAAGTCCCCATACTTGGGGACCCTATTAGATGTTTTATTAAATTCAGTCTGATATGAGAACGGTAGCCCCTATCTGCAAAAGCAGGGTGTTTGCGAAAAGCTGAATATATTGGCTATTGATCTGTGCCTTAAAATATTTGGTGTGACTTACTACCATAAATGGGTATGCGAATGTATAAGGGCAGGCCGAGCCAAAGACTTCATTTCAAGATGGCTGCCACCTACATTCTGGTTACCGTTGTGGAGCATAAATGAAATAAACACAGAATACGTCGATTCACACCGAAAGCCGGGATTCCACAAATCATGAGGATATCTTCTTTGTCTGCCTGTGACCTACCGTTATTGATCACCAGCCCCGAGAGTCAAAATGTTTATTTTCCACAACCTTTTCACCAGCCATCTTACAAGGTACGCTTCGATTTGGTCTGTGTTTGAGCTATAGCTAAATGTGGGTTATGAAATTAAGCCTTGGGTTGGTCGGAACATATCTAGTCTATTACCAATGTTATCTGATGATGTACGACTTAATGGCAACATCGAATGTCCACAGAGTGACTATATCTTTGCGCATCAAAAATATGGCGTTGCCTGCTTACGCGCCGTAGGCATCCATTACACAACTGCTAACCTTGACAATCTTGTAGCCAATGAGATAGGCTTTCCAGGGATACACAGTTGACCTGGGTGGGCCAAAGCAAGGCCTAGAAACTTTTATGCGTAATGCGAACTATTTCTACCAGGTTCAGAGACGAGACGCACCAAGCACACTGCATTACATTGTAAACAGATTTCATCGCGTTCATTTAATCTCTTTAGCATAAAAGATCGCTTCTCAAGGGGGATTTTTTTGTTGTCAAAACTAAGAATATAGAACAGCTAAAAAAAAGGCAGCTATGAATAAGTATACCGACATAGAAACTTTAAATAAAATACTGGTTGGACTCGGATCAGGGGAGCGATTTGGACAACGAGTATTTCGACTCGGCCGACGAAGATTGCTTTCTAGAAGGATTGGATCCACTTTTAGATCTGTAAGTAAATTATTTTCATTACTTTATATTGCTAAATTAGTATATGTATTTCGTTTTATTTTTAAGTTGTCTGCTTTTTGTGCTTTGGATTTAGTTTACATAGGCCTATGTAACAATTCATTTCAATGTTACATAATTCTAAAGTAGTTATTGTCTATGTTTCATATTAGTTCACTGTTTGCTGTTCTAAGTTTCATCCTTGTAACTTTGGAGAGGCCACTAAACTGTCATGGCCATTGTTTATTTGTCATTCTCACCTCTGCCTTTGCCTCCAAAGTGTTACTGATTGCATTGTGTGTCCTTCACACCTATGTGAGTCACCGTACAGATACATTTTAGGCTTGGTGTTTTTACTTTACAGTAATGTTGTTTTGTAAATTTAGTCAACAGTAATTCTGCGTGTCTTAAAACAATATATCCCTTTAGTTTATTCACCACAGAGTGGAGGATGCATGACATTTGGGAGCCACCCTTCCCCAGCAAGCACCCCTGCCGGTCAAGGTCTTCACCCCCCACTGCTATGTCAGTCACCCTCTTGAAAAAGAAAATAGGGCTTGTGGCACCATTTGTCCAAACTGTTTCCCCAAGACCAAGGTAAACAACATAACAAAGACAGTGGAAAAGGGGACCATACGTTGGAACAGGACTAACAAGCTGCTTTTTGTGAATGGAAGGATACTAGGGAAGTAACCATGCTCACCACACAGTATAAGGCATTCAAAAACAACCGTGTCTCAAGAAGGGTAAAAAAGGAAGAATGTTTCTGTGAAGGTCTACAATGTCAGCATGTGGTGTGTCGACCTATCTGATGCTCTCATAGTCTACTACCAGGTCCTCCACAAGACCAGGAAGTGGTATAATACTTTTTTTTTACCACTTTGTGGACATTGCTACAGTAAATGCTTTCATTCTCCACAAGCAGATGGCCAAAGCAAAAGGTCAAACCCCTCCTTCAGAGAGCAGCTGGTTTTAGAGATGGCTGAATTGGGGGCCCAAAGAAACCTCACAACCATCACAAGACCCCACACTCAAGGTGAGCGCCACTATCCAACACACATGCCAAAAGACAAAAGGAAGAACTGCAAACATTGAACAAAACACGGGGGGAGGGTGAAATGGCTGATTTTCTGTCCGAAATGCCAGCTTTTTGTTTCCTGGCAGAGATGGACTGCTTCAAAGCCTATCACGACATGCACAAGCTACGGTGAACGTGAAATATAATAATCTACACCTGGGTTGTAAAACAAACACGAATGCCATTTGTAAATAGTTCAGATTACTTCTATTTTTGCACCTTTTTTAGTGAAGGACACATGTGTAACAAGGTTTGTGTTTAATAAGACATTTTATATATTTTTTGTGTATATCTGTTAATTTTATATTGTATTTTGTAAACAGTTAATTTGTATGTGGGACCAATACATTGGATATGCCTAGGCTAAACGTTCAGGCACTTTGGAGAGGTTGAAAAAACACTTGGATATATACTCTGTATGTCCCCTGACACCACCACAATGTTTGAGAGAGGTTGATGTTGTAGATATTTAGTTTTTATAGTGAACAATGACTTTTAGGCACATCCAGTGTGCAAAAACAGTGCAATTACCACATTCGGACACTTTGGAGAGGTTGAAAGGACACTTGAATGTACCCTGGATACCCCATAACACCAGCACAATGTTTGAGTGAGGTTGATATGGTAGAAATTGTGTTTTTATAGTGAACAAATAGTGTTTAGGGATTGCAAATATGTAATAGCACTGGTATTATCTAATTTACAGACATATGTTACTTTGGAGAGGTTTAGAGACACTTGGAAACGACCCGTGACCACACCTGACACCACTTATTAAAACATCTGTTTGGTCTATCAATCCCATTTTTTTTCTGATATTGTTCACATGTTGTGGAAGCCGTCTGATGTGTTTCCAGCTCTGGGCATCAATAATTCACTTATAGCTTGTCAATGAAAGATGACTTTCAAAATATAAAACAAAAAAACTTATTTTATGTGTGCTTGATCTTGTGTATTCTGAACTATAACTCCTATCTATCTTCTGATAATTTCCTCATAATCTCCCAGATGTCATCTTTCCAAATATACCACGTTTTGGCATGTCCGAATCATGTGATAGCTTGAATAGCAGTTACTTTTGGGTATGTCTATTTAGGCGGAAACCTACATTTTGCCATTACATTTGAGGTTAAACATTAAAAGCTGAAATGTCTTGAGTCAATAAGTATTCAAAAGCCTTAATAAGTTCAAGAATAAAAATGTGCTCAACAAGTCACATAATAAGTTGCATGGACTCACTTGTGTGCAATAAGTGTTTAACATGATTTTTGAATGACTACCTCATCTCTGTACCCCACGCATACAATTATCTGTAAGGTCACTCAGTCGAGCAATGAATTTTAAACACAGATTCAACCATAAAGACCAGGTAGGTTTTCCAATGCCTCGCAAAGAAGGGCACCTATTGGTAGGTGTGTAACATTTTTAAAAGCAGACACTGAATATCCCTTTGAGCATAGTGAGGTTATTAATTACACTTTGTATGGTGTGTCAATACACCCAGTCACTACAAAGATACAGGTGTCCTTCCTAACTCAGTTGCCGGAGAGGAAGGAAACCGCTCAGCGATTTAAAAAAAAAAGAAAAAAACATGTTTTACATTTTTTATTATTATATATATTTTTTTAAATGATTGGTTGTAATGATACACAATCTAAAGCCTAATTAATAACTTTACCATGGTCAAGCAGATATTCAGTGTCTGTTTAAATAAATAATAATTATCTACCAATCAGTGCCCTTTTTTGCAAGGCATTGGTGGTTGAATCTGTGCTCGAAAAACACTACTCAACCGAGGGACCTTGCAGATAATTGTTTGTGGGGTACAAAGATGGTGTAGTCATTCACAAATCATGTTAAACACTATTATTGTCTATGCGACTATTTATATGATTTGTTAGGCAAATTTGGACTACTGAACCTAGTAAGGCTTGCCATAACAAAGGGGTGAATACTTTTATACATTTTAGTTCATTTTTTTATTAATATGAAAACATTTATAGAATGTTCTTTTCACTTTGACATTATGAGGTATTTTGTGTAGATCAGTGACAAATAAATCACCATTGTATCCATTTCAATGCCACTTTGTAATGCAACAAAATGTGAAAGAATCCAAGGGGGTGAATACTTATGATATGCACCGTGTGCCTGTTATTTATCTACCACCTGCTCTTCCAAAGCATGGCTTGATTGTGTCTTATAAGCTTGCCTGCCAAAATGGATAATGATAACAAAAGTATAACAACCACCCTTTCCTTCCCATGTTTCCTATGTTGCTCCTCTTCCAGCTGTACAACATTTCCCCCAGAATAGTTGAGTGCTTTCCAGGAAAACACCAAGAGCTGTTTAAGGCCATAGACAAGGCCAAAGCTTACATACGACAGGAAGCAGATCGTCGCTTTAAATGCCTGGACACCTCTAACCCCCAGGACTACTTTGATGTATTCTTGGTTAAAATGCTAGAGGTAAAACAGTGATTGATTTCTGGAATTTAATGTTGAACATCTTACAGTATCAAAATAATGTAATAGCACCAACTAGCCACCTGAAGGCCCTGTTTTCCTAAATATATGATCAATGATTACTTGTGTCTGAGACTTTTGCAAAAAGATTAAGTTTCTCACAAACTTTCTCATAAATCTCCTATCAGTGTATGATTTAGAGGTATCTTCAAACTTTCCTTAGGAGAAAGATCAGCCCGGGACTGAGTTCAACTATGACAACTTGTTTCCGTGTGTGTGGGATCTGTTTGCTGCCAGCACAGAGACCCTGTCCTCCACCCTATCACACGCCTGTCTGATGATGATCAAGTACCCTGACATCCAAGGTATCCTCTCTTCTGTATCACTGTTATTGAAGTTATACTAATTTATAGCAAATAATACTGCAACCCAACTTAATGAGCCAGTTTCCAGGACGCAGATTAAGCCTTTTCCTGGACTAAAACGCGCTATAATGAATGGAGATTCCCTATTGAACATGTTTTTAGTCAGAGGAATAATCTGGGTCTGGAAAACCAGCCAAATAAGAGCTGCAACAGAGAGTTTACATTACATACCATGTAAGCAGCACATACATGCTGGCATTTCTTCATTCTCAATACACTATAAACACTGTATATAAACATACATGACAGAACCCAAATGCTATGAATGTCTGACTGTCTCTCTTCCTCAGAGAAAGTTCAGAAGGAGATAGACGAGGTGATTGGCTCGAACAGAGTCTCCACGGCTGACGACAGACATAAGATGCCCTACACGGACGCTGTCATCCACGAAATTCAGAGAAGTATGTGTCTTACTCCCACTGCTGTCCCTCACCAAATGACCCGAGACACAACGTTCCACGACTACCACATCCCAAAGGTGACCACCATTTCTGAAAACCTATCCCAAACGTCTATTATTTGTACTTGTTAAACTGCCAATTGCTTTATGTAAGTGCTCTTTCGTAATTCTTCCAGGGTACCACGGTGTTTCCACTGTTGTCCTCTGTGCTGTTTGACCCCAAACTCTTCAAGAAGCCAGATGAGTTTGACCCAGAGAACTTCCTGGATGAAAATGGACGCTTTAAGGAAAACAATGGATTTCTTGCTTTTGGACTGGGTAAGATCATGTTACAAGTGGCTAATAAAATAATATGAGAATGTGAAAACAAGAACCACTCCGTAGTAGCTCAGAGAAAAAGCCTCATCACACAATATACATACACATTGCTAACATCTTGTTTGATATGTTTTGCATATCAAACAAGGCCAATGTGTTTATTTTATTTATTTATTTTTTATTTCACCTTTATTTAACCAGGTAGGCCAGTTGAGAACAAGTTCTCATTTACAACTGTGACCTGGCCAAGATAAAGCAAAGCAATGCGACAAAAACAACACAGAGTTACACATAAACAAACGTACAGTCAATAACACAATAAAAAAAAAAAATCTGTGTGCAAATGAAGTAAGGAGGTAAGGCAATAAATAGGCCAATAGTGGCAAAGTAATTACAATTTAGTAATTTACACTGGAGTGATATATGTGCAGATGAGGATGTGCAGGTAGAAATACTGGTGTGCAAAAAGCAGAAAAACAAATATGGGTCTGAGGTAGGTAGTTGGTTGGATGGGCTATTTACAGATGAGCTGTGTACAGCTGCAGCGATCGGTAAGCTGCTCTGACAGCTGTCACTTAAAGTTAGTGAGGGAGATATAAGTCTCCAACTTCAGTGATTTTTTTTGTTTTTTTTGTTGCAATTTGTTCCAGTCATTGGCAGCAGAGAACTGGAAGGAAAGGCGGCCAAAGCAGGTGTTGGCTTTGGGGATGACCAGTGAAAAATATGTAGGTTTCAGTCCCAGGATTGTAGGTTGAGTACTGAAGGTAACCTCTCTCATTGTCCCTCAGGGAAGCGGTCCTGCCTGGGAGATGGAATGGGGATTCCCCGGATGGTGCTCTTCCTATTCTTTACTTCCCTTCTTCAGCACTTCACCTTCAGGGGCACAAAACCTCCAGAGGAAATTGATGCCACTGTAGTATCCTACTTTATTGGCCGCCTGGCACGCCCCTACACATGCTATGTCAAACTCAGGACAGCAAATATTTAATTGATCAAACAGCTTTTCATTTTGATGAAATTCAATGTGATTTATTTTCTGAATAAGGAGGCTCAACAGCAAAGTGGTCATATCTTTCCTTATTAATGTCGATTTTTTTTGTTTTTGTTGTTGGATACAAAAAACAAACAATAGACAAGTACTTAAACTGGCAGATTAAGAATCATTTAAATTACTTGTGAAAATAACAAACATGTACATAAAAAGTGAATAAAAATAGTGTCCATTCATGTCACATAGTCTTATACAGTATGTGAGATTTAGTGCTGTTCTTTGTACTGTAATTGCCCCGTGATAACATATTCACACAGTGAAATATCACTTGAGTGTCAGTGCATCCACTTTACCTGTTGACAGGTATATAGAACATGTCGAGTTAAGTCAGAAGGTCTTGTCTGTTTATGTAATATGTTCCACCCGTGCCACAATGGACCCAATGTACTATGGGTCCAGGGTGACAGTCCAGGACTAACTCACCCCATGGTTCTAACGTAGGCATCCATGGAATCCACCTCCCTTTGACCACAGTTTACTGTCCACTCTCTAGATCTAGGTCACGGCACCACTGTAACACATACTAGCAACGCTAACTAACCCTATGCTACATCTGATCGTTTCATTATTGAAGAGTCAATGTCTGACATAAGCAGTTTTACAAACAACACAACATGTTGTAATGATGGCCAAAGAAATGCCAAAGATTACATGTGCTGTTGCCAAAAGGTACATTATACATTATACAAGAAGATATTTGTGAAGTACAACGCTCAGTTTGTGAATGCTATTTCAGAATTTGTGAGGTTCAGCCAAGCCACTTTGGAAATTAAGATAATATCGCACACACACACACACACACACCATTCGAGTAATGATCTATATCACCAGAGGCATCGAGGCAAGCACCAGTAATAACCCTAGTAGGAATACTGCTAGTGGAAAAAAAAAAAGTTAGTTCATTTGTTTGACATAATACATTTTGATGACACTGAGATGGATGGTGGACATGCTTGGGTAATGGCTTGGTCCCATTTGGAGTGAACGGGAAGACAGAAATACAAAGTTCTCATTACTCCATTGGTATGTGTGAAGATGGGGCTTGTGTGTATGTGGGTTAGAGAAGCCATTTAAAAAGGGAAGTTGACAACTGCCTGGTTTAATTGCCTACAGAACCACTGTTCAACCGGTGGATAGCCATTAGGTGCAATGTGACCCTCAAGAAGAGACTAATGACAAACCGTAAAATGAGTCGAGGGCTCTGGACGCTCTGACAGATCCATACACACAGAGTAGTCAAGCTATATCTGGAGAAGTTAGGGTTGTGCTGTGTTCGTTTTAGATTAAAACCAGTCTTTAAATAGGAGTAGGGGATTGTTAGCTGGGTTCAAAAGAAGAAAAAAAAGTGGCCTTTAGCGCAACTCATATTGTTATTTCAAATGTTCACTGAGGGTGAGCGCGTAATCAGGGCAAAACATTTTGTTTGTCACAGATTCCAGCCTGGAGAACTGAGTTTGTTGCATCCTTACACAGATATGTAATGTAACAGACGTCTTCACGTAGGATGAACAGAATGGATCCTAGCTTTGCAAACGTGCTGTCAGACACAGACCTACATACCATCAACACACATACAGTAGAATACTTGTGTATTTTGTAGCTGTGGTTTATCATGTAGAGAGCCATTTCCCATTGCACCATAGTGTTTAGGCCACATGGCAGCAGGGGACTGGGGACTGGGACCTTAATTCCCAGAAGCAGAAGAGAGATTCCCTCTAGGCATGTTACGACCTGTGTTCAGGGGGATATAAAACTGTCAGCTG
Organism: Salmo trutta; assembly: GCF_901001165.1. Taxonomy (NCBI): domain Eukaryota; kingdom Metazoa; phylum Chordata; class Actinopteri; order Salmoniformes; family Salmonidae; genus Salmo; species Salmo trutta. The sequence continues at coordinate 53,348,004 of NC_042969.1, read as the reverse complement.
GGTGGTAAGTAGTTATGGTTAGTCTGGAAAACCTACAAGACAAAACCATTTGTGGAGGGTAACAGGCTACCAGAACTCACCACGATAGAGATAATTTACATTCCAGATTGCATAAACCTGTGATAAATCGAGAAGATTAAAGAAGAAGGTGCCACAGACTACGCCATTCCAGTTATCGTCTTTTCATTTGCATGTAGATAGTGCTTAAAAGACCACTGGATTACGTTCACCTTCCATTCTGTGATAGTGAAAACTATGTCAACAGGACCTTACAAATAATTCAACCCATTTTGACAGTGCAGTAAAGAAACTCCCCCTCCCCCACTGACATCATTTGAAGAATGTCTTGCCAGTTATCTTCCACATAGAGCATGTAATCAGAGAATCCATCTTTCTCATTTGCAGAAGTCATGCCTCACACACAGCCACCACCATGATAGGCCTTTAGGTCTACGATATTGCGTAAGAGCGCGGTTCCTTTGCTCACTGTATTCAGTTACATTTACTGCAACCTTATAGGTGTATGACTAGTGAGCAAGGGGCTTTAGAGATGTTAAACGATTGGGTGAGAAGAATTCGAAATACAGTGTTGCCAAGGGAAACCATAGTGTTTGTGTGGCTAGCTCACTGGGGAAGACAATATTGGTTTACTCACCTCTTGCCTTCTAAGTCCCTCACTGAGTTTGTCCAATACCAACATATAAACACACTATTGTTAGAATTATCCATTGCACATGAAAAGATGGTCCACGGTTGGCACATAACGTTTCCATTTTGTCCACAAGTAGAGCAAGAGGTAGAAAACAAAAGAAGCAAACCCCCAAAACAGTCGAATCAGAGCAGATCAAGGTTGGACGGTGTTCATTTCCTAATTTAAGTAGCTTTCCTCAACATCTGGGAGTCCCATAGGGCGGCGTACAATTGCCCCAGCGTCGTCCCGGTTTGGCCGGGGTAGGCTGTCATTGTAAATAAGAATTTGTTCATAACCGACTTGCCTAGTTAAATAAAGGTTAAATAAAATGAAAAAAGTCAATCTAGGTCGATTGAGGCGATATTGCACTTGGGATGGGTCATCTTATCTGCCACTGAAAACCTATAGGAGTCACAACACACAGACTGATTGGCCAGTGCAGCAAAAACACTCTGGCAATCATCCAATGAGTCCCGGATCATGTTCACACAACTATTAAGACATGGGTTGGATGAAACACCAACTACAGTAGGCCACATAGATCTGGAAGTACACAGCTGAAGCAGGCGCTTGTCTGGTTTGAATTCCATACACTAGAAATTACAAAGTTAGCCAGCTAGTCGTTAGCCCCTTCACCGAGCCACTCAGCAGTAGCTCTCAGAGTATTTGATAGCTCCCTCTCCACCCCCGTTTCCCAGCGGAGCTCCATCAAGGCCGTTCAGCACCTGCTTGCGGGCGGAAATGTAGCAGTAGGCCTTGCCCTTCTTGGCCCCTGGGTGGTTGTGTGGGCGCGGGGGGGGATGCGGCCCCGAGGCAGAGGCATCTGTGAAGAGGTTGTGGGTATCCTCCTGTGGACAGTCAGGCTGGCAGGGCGGGTCGTGGTGGCATTGCCCGCCGCCGGTGCCCCCCTGTGGCGTGTTGCTGCCGGTGTTGCGAAGGTCGTCCAGGACGGTCATGCCCAGCTTCCATCGCTGCCACTTCTTCTTTATCTCTGACTGCACCTGGGAGAGATGGAGAGAAATGAACAAGGGAAGGTAATGAGTTTTTCCTGACCTTATGATCTGACCAGGAAAAACGTTTCACAAGACAAATTGTATCTAAATTTGATTTTTATTCTCTTTAAGCACTACAGTATGTAAGCTACCTCAACCAAACTAGGCCATATCTTAACAGGAAATACATCAGACCTTCCATGTCACACAGTGGCCTAACCACTTCTTGACTCAAGACATGGCTGGACCCCTCAGTGACATCCCCGTTGCCCTGTGGACTGAGGTAGTGAGCTTCTCTGTGTGACAGCTAACCCACAGTGACAGGGTGACGTACCCAGCAGGTCACAGAAAGCGCTGGCTTCTCATAGGAACAAACAGAGACGAACGTGTCGTAAAGTCAGGTGTTTGCTACGGATGTTCAAGTGGACTCATTTTGCCCTGGGCTTTGTTGAGAGCACACTTCACTTCCTTACTCACCTCTTTATTGACGAAGCAGTACAGGATGGCAACCAGTAGACCCTGTGGGACGAGAGAGTGAGAGGTATCAGAAGAAGAGTGATTACCTCCATCTTCCCCCATCCAACACCTAACAGAAGCACCACAGAGAGAAAGAACATGCACACTCACTCACACCGCATGCATACCCAAACACACCCCCATATAGACGAATAACTTTTGAATCTCATCATATTACCTGGAAAGAGTTGAAGAAAAGTTCAAAGAAGAGGTTGATATTTCGGAGGACGCCCTCGGTCTGTTCCTCTGACATCACAGCAAAGACAACCTCATGGATTCCGAGGAGAGGGATGAGGGTCAGAGTGGACTTAGCCAACCTGCACACACAGAGCATCCTTTACAGAGCCAAGCAAGGGCAACTATTAGAGAGGTCTGTTTGGTCCTATATGGTGAATCTCTTTCATTAATGACATCAATGGATGGTTCACTTTTCACACAAGCACATAAAACGGCAAACAAAGAAAGCCACAACTTCCACACCTGGACTCAGAGCAGGAATGTTAAGTAATGGCTTCGAAGCATCTTGGGAAATCAAAAAGGCATTCTCTTCCCATGACTCTTTGATGGCTCAGAATCAGTGCATCAGCTGCACTTGTGCTTAGATTCCAATTAGACTCATGTTATCCAGCGTGCCTCGAGGCCAGGCTTAGGCCAGAGGATTATGCATGCAACTGGTCTCTTGGATGTGGCTGGTTTCCTAAAAAGTCTATACCGTCTCCAAGGACCACGTCCTACAATCAAAGGATAGGAAGCCCCCTTGAATACCACAGAAACATCAAATGATTCCACAGCTCCCTTTACTCTGTATACCATAAAGGGCTAGTAGAAGTGAAAGTTAACTTAGTGATGGATTATTGAGGTAATGGATGTCAACGGAGTTTGAAGCAAAAACAAATTGTGTTGATAGTATGTCATCATAATGTCTGCTGACTCGCACAAGAGTAGAGTCCTTGTGTGTTTAGGCTGGAGGATAGGTGACAACGACGCTGCCAAAGGTACAGTAATGTTCCGTGAATGGGACAGGGTTTAACAAGGTATGACATAGACAAAGTTACATGACAAGAAACACATAAACATGTGTAAGCAATGAGTTGACTAAATCAGTTTTTATAAGATACAATACAGTGTGTGTTGTGTTTTTATTTTGATCTGCTTTTATGTAATTCATGGATTAGAAGGTGCTGTATCTTTCTTACCTGAATTTATAGTCGGTGTACCTCATTTGGTTTGCCTTTAATTTGGAGACAAGGATCTGTATGATCCGAATAAATATGAAAAAGTTGACCTGGAATAACCAAAAAAATCATCAATAAAACACAATCAACATTAAACCACCAAATATTAGCTTTATTAATGTCAGAGAGAAAAAAAGGATGTGTATCCAAATAGGTCTGTTCTGTTCTCTGGCATTTCAGTATCATATAAGAAAAAGAAACAAGGATAAGTGCTACTGTTGAAGCAGGGTGAATGTGAGAATTCCACAATAAGTTTGAGTTCCAAAGTCAGACTGCAACATGTTAGGGGTATTAACTGCAAAGTTCAGGTGATAGAGTGCAACTGCACGTCATATTACGTGTGAATTACTCCTATTTACTTAACCTTTATTTTGACAGGCTGTCATGCTATTGTACAGATGAGCCTTGTAATTATAAAAATATACACATCAATACAATATGAAAAGTAAAACAGAGATAGAAAACACAGTCTGTCTAACATTACTATCTATGTCAAAACATGTTAGGCATTTAGTCCTTAGGGGAAATGTGAGAGTTGTGGGACAAATTACAAATCATCTGTGACAGGAGAATCCTCATCTCTTCTGGCATGTTGCTTCTGATGCAAAATACCGTAGAAAAAAATGATATTTTCTTCCTCTCAGAGTTTCACTGAAAGACGCTAATTAAAACACTCTTTAGATCAAGCTTCAAGGAACATGTTAAGTGTTACTAAGAAAAGAAAAGAAACCAAGTGACATTCATTTTGTCTTCTGGGTTGATGAGTCATCCATTCATTTTAATGTACAGTGCATTCCGGGACCAAAACATGCCCACTCAGCTTTCACATTTGCACAATTTCCCCAGGCTTGTCACGGTCTGCTAACTTCAAAGAGACAAGACTGCAGGTGGAAGAGGAGAGGAGCGGTGGGTTGACGAATGACTAACCCCTGGACCCCCATTGCTTTAGGGCTCACACCACAGTCGACACACGCCACACACACACACACGTCACACACACACTCACCAGAATGGCCAGGAGGATGGGTGTGCGGATGATCCACCAGTACGACATGTTCTCGTTGATCTCCCAGCACCTGGGAGGAGATATGTCACAATCTCTCTGTTGGAATTCGTTTTCAGTAACAGATGATGAGGAAATAAGATTGAATGGACATGAGAGTGACTCACCGTGTATTCTCATACAGGTAACGCACTATAATCCAGGGGACCACAAATAACACTGGGGATCCTACACACAGTGCCATAAACCCATACATTACTGTCAGGAAACAGCATTTACATTATTTATCATGCGTGAGTGTGTTCATGCGTGAGTATCTACCCCAGCCGATGAAGAGGTATCCACAGAAGTAGCTGTTCTCTGAGAAGACCATGAGCACCAGCAGGTTGTGAAGGTACAGGCCCTCCACCAGCAGCCAGTAGTAGTTAGCCCCCACACAGTACTGCATCAGCACCTGGGCCACACGGCAGCCAGACAGGGCCTGGGGGCAAAGGTCAGGGGTCAAATGTCAGGGGTGGAGGTCAAGGATGGCTGTCTAATGTATGAGAGACGAATTGCGTCTTTAAACGGTACGTTTGAGTGTGTGTGTTTCTGTAACGTGCATTAGTGTGTACAGCCTTTGGTTCTGACCTTATCACTGAGGATGTTGGACACGTCTCTGTTGTCTCTGAACTCTGGGGTGTCCCTGGTGAGAACAGCATCTCTGGTGAGGATGGATATGGCTCGCAGGATGAAGGACGCAAACAGATTGGTGTGGATATAGTTCCTGGTGCACCTTAGTTTCCTAGGGTACAACACTTGACAATGAGATTACTGTATCACAAAATTCTTTCCAGCATCATGTACAGTATATGTCATGTACAAGTGTAGGATTTTAATTTGATCACTCTTTTGTTGATGAGAATTTTCATGCACAGCAGGAGTGTATTCAAAGTTTAAAAAGGCTTCTAAAGTTTGTAATTTCCACTTTAAAATTTCAGAACTTGCCATAACAAGAAATATCCATTAATTATAATAAACATAATTCACATTTCCTGTTGCTGCAGGATTATTTTCATGCTGTAGCAAACTGGCTCAAATTAAGATCCTACATCTGTATGATTTACATTTACCTAATTCACATCAGATGACTAGAAGTGAAGCCATTGCCTTAGTCCAAACAAACAGTCCCATAGTCAGAGTCAAATCTTGACATATAAATATGGACTGTATACTGTTTATGACTGTGGTCAGAGCCAGTATTTACCTGAAGATGAGCAGTATGATGAGGGCCAGGGAAAGGCTGGCCAGGGACAGAGAGTAGCCCACAGTGTACATCACCCGGAAGTAGGCCAAGATCACCATCTGGTTCTCCTGTGGACAAACATAGACCTGCACTCAAATCCCAAGTAGATGAGGGAACGACGTGACCCTGTTTTCACCTATAACTCTCTGACTCTACTGTTGGTGTGCTGTGCTGTACTAATGTCCTGTCCTTTTAGTAGAGTGCAAACAGAGACAAATACAGACAAAGCAGATGCGCTGACCGCAAAAAGTCCTCTTGTCTTGTTGCCTATTATGCCTTAGAAAATGTTCATAAACACTTTAATGATGCTCAGTACACTAAATAAACTCCTATTAAAAATGCATTAATGTACACTCTAGGCTTATGAATCTCACAGATTGGAACATGTGAGAGTAACAGGTGTCAAACAGTGATGAAGTGGAGCGTAAATGCACATTTACTCACCTATCGTGGAAAAATGCATTGGAAATATAGGGAGCGTTATTTTATTCACTGCGAACGGCAATCAGCGTTTACCAACCTATTTTTCTTATCATCAGGGAGTCTGGCTGCAGACTGGAGTACATTTCAGCTGTGGGGCCAATGAGGCAAATCATCACTGCATCATTGGTTGTCAGCAAAAACATAACCCCTAGGTGACGGCTGTCTCCCTCTTCATAAAGAGAGGACTGTGTGTCTCTCAGAGCTCACCCCTCACACTCTGAAGCCCTGGCAGATCTATAATCCAGTATGTAGTACTGACTGTAAGGTTCTGTATTTATGTTCTTAGTCAACCTTGTGTTCTGTTTCTGTGTGTTCTTGAATGTTGCCCTGTTTTTCATTTTTGTTCATTGATTTCACCTGTGTTAGTTACTCACCTGGTCTCATCAGCTCCTTATTTAGTTCAGTTCATTCTGTTTGTGCCTTTGTGAGGTATTGTTCATTTTGACTCTACTAAGCCTTTTCATAGCTCGTTTGTGAGAACCAGTTATAGCTTTCAGTCCTAGTTTTGATTCACCTGCCTGTTTACCTACCTGTGTATGACCATTGCCTGCCTGTGACCACGATTCCTGCCTTCTGGCGAACTAAACACCTGCCGTGCTCTGTGTGTGAATCTACACCTTTTTCTTCCTAAGTATTCATTTTACTGACTAAGTAATGACATCTTTTATATTGATGTAGTGAGTGGACCATTCATTACTGAGCTCGAATTGGAGTGCAGCACTAGATGTGAAATGAAGAGAGGGTAAGGAGGACTTGAGTTGAACATGCTGATAGGGATGATTGGAAGTCAACATGAGGGGACAGCAACTACTGCTGCTAGCCCACCTCAACATCCATAAGCAATGAGAGCATTCGGGCATTATCGTACAAGAATGGCCATTCTGGTAATTGCATTTCTATGTCCCCTACAGGTGGTATGCCATTGGAATACCTATTCTATTACTCATTGCTTTTTGAATGGCTGTTTGGCTATGAAATAATTCACCTCTCAAAGCATCTGTCAGTACTTGGAGGGTCTCCTAAGACTACTGGTGACGTTTTCTAAAAATCACATACAGTAATTAAAAGCATTAACCCTTTGAAAGTATCTTGTTCTCCTCTTAGCCATGTGTGTTATTATGTGCTCTGAGAAGAGGGTCTATTTCAGGAATGGTGCATGATGGGTATTACCTGTGCCACCTGCTGGTTGTTGTCTGCGTTGCACTGGGAGTGGTCCCTCCATGTGCTACTGGTGTTGTTAACGGCCCACTGGCCATCAGGCCCACACTCCCGCAACACATGCCCATTACGAACTGCACAGAGATGGGGAGGTAGAGATGAAGGAAGAAATCAAACAGATGAGACAAATTAAATTCTGTACATAGACATTAAAACCAGTAGATGGTGATAGCGCTGAAGTCATCCACGTATTCCTATGGAAAACTCGGTGGCGCACTATTTGAATTTGAAGCGCGCCATATTGCTGAATGGGACTGAATGGCACCCCAAAATTGCTAAGCATCATGGTGAAAGTGTCTGTAACTAGCATAACTAGCAAAGGATCATGGTCGATGTAGTGATTTTCATCCTGCATGAGAGTCACCGGGCGCCGTCTCGTAGCCTGCCCGCCCATGATTGGTCTGTGTCCGCACGTGGTCCTGTGTGACGACAAAATGTATGTAGCAGTCAGAATGGATCACGATTTAATTAAATATCGCGATTTGTAGCGGACATTAAAATAATTGACAGTGGGGATCGAACTTGATCATAATAAACACATTTTTGAGCCCAAAATGGCCATCAGTTTTTTTGGGGGGGTGGCTGATCAATTTGTATAGGCTTTCTATGGCAGATCAGGGGCCTCATTTATAAACTGTGCATATGTACAAAATATAGCCCAAAATGAGTGTGCCCCAGTCTTCACACAAAAGTGGGCATTTATTCAAATTTTACTTGAGATGAGAATGTGTATGGGACCACGCTGCCATCATACCACTCAGGAAGGAGACGCGTTCTGTCTCCTAGAGGAGAACGTACTTTGGTGCAAATCAATCCCAGAACAACAGCAAAGGATCTTGTGAAGATGCTGGAGGAAACGGGTACAAAACTATCTATATCCAAAGTAAAACGAGTCCTATATCAACATAACCTGAAAGGCTGCTCAGCAAGGAAGAAGCCACTGCTCCAAAACCGCCATAAAAAAGCCAGACTACGGTTTGCAACTGCAATCGTACATTTTGGAGAAATGTCCTCTGGTCTGATGAAACAAAAATAGAACTGTTTGGCCATAATGACCATTGTTATGTTTGGAGGAAAAAGGGGGAGGCTTGCAAGCCGAAGAACACCATCCCAACCGTGAAGCACCGGGGTGGCAGCATCATGTTTACATTTACATTTTAGTCATTTAGCAGACGCTCTTATCCAGAGCGACTTACAGTAGTGAATGCATACATTTAATTTCATGCATTTTTTTGGTTTTGTACTGGCCCCCCGTGGGAATCAAACCCACAACCCTGGCGTTGCACACACCATGCTGGCGTTGCAAACACCATGCTCTACCAACTGAGCCACAGGGAAGGCTATGTTGTGGGGGTGCTTTGCTGCAGGAGGGACTGGTGTACTTCACAAAATAGATGGCAGCATGAGGAAGGAAAATCTCAAGATGTCAGTCAGGAAGTTAAAGCTTGGTCGCAAATGGGTCTTCCAAATGGACAATGACCCCAAGCATACTTCCAAAGTTGTGGCAAAGTGGCTTAAGGACAACAAAGTCAAGGTATTGGAGTGGCCATCACAAAGCCCTGACCTCAATCCTATAGAACATTTGTGGGCAGAACTGAAAAAGTGTGTGCGAGCAAGGAGGCCTACAAACCTGACTCAGTTACACCAGCTCTGTCAGGAGGAATGGGACAAAATTCACCCAACTTATTGTGGGAAGCTTGTGGAAGGCTACCCGAAACGTTTGACCCAAGTTAAACAATTTAAAGGCAATGCTACCAAATACTAATTGAGTGTATGTAAACTTTTGACCCACTGGGAATGTGATGAAAGAAATAAAAGCTGAAATAAATAATTCTCTCTACCATTATTCTGACAATTCACATTCTTAAAATAAAGTGGTGATCCTAACTGACCTAAGACAGGGAATTTTTACGAGGATTAAATGTCAGGAATTGTTAAAAACTGAGTTTAAATGTATTTGGCTAAGGTGTATGTAAACTTCAGACTTCAACTGTATATGCAGGGGTGCAACTTTTAGAATTGGGGGGGGACATCATTATTATAATTTTTTTTATCTAGTCGGATAAACACTCCAAACAGTCTACCCGACTGCTCGGAGGCGTCTGCATGGTCCTAAAGCACATCGTTGCCTTGTTTTTGTATGACATTACAATAATAAAACTGGGGGGAACAAAAATGCAATTTCATAATGTGTGGGGGGGGGGGGGGGGGGGGCATGTCCCCAGTGAAAGTTGCGCCCCTGGCTATATGTATAGTCATAGGCAGGACAGTTTATAATACCGATATAGGCTACAGTCAAATTTAACAGCTGATCTTTCTGGTCGTGATTGGGAGTCCCATAGGGCGGTGCACAATTGGCCTAGCATCGTCTGGGTTTGGCCAGGCTAGGCCATCATTGTAAATAAGAATTTCTTCTTAACTGACTTGCCTAGTTAAATATAGGTTACATTGAAGTAGGCCTATGAATCAAGTTTCACATTTTAATTGTCACTTGCACAAGTACAGTTGTGGCCAAAAGTTTTGAGAATGACACAAATATACATTTTCACCAAGTCTGCTGCCTCAGTTTGTATGATGGCAATTTTCATATGCTCCAGAATGTTATGAAGAGTGATCAGATTAATTGCAATTATTTTCAAAGTCCCTCTTTTCCATGCAAATTAACTTAATCCCCCAAAAACATGTACACTGCATTTCAGCCCTGCCACAAAAGGACCAGCTGACATCATGTCAGTGATTCTCTTGTTAACACAGGTGTGAGTGTTGACGAGGACAAGGCTGGAGATCACTCTGTCATGCTGATTGAGTTCGAATAGCATACTGGAAGCTTCAAAATGAGGTTGGTGCTTGGAATCCTTGTTCTTCCTCTGTCAACCATGGTTACCTGCAAGGAAACACGTGCCGTCATCTTTGCTTTGCACAAAAAGGGCTTCACAGGCAAGGATATTGCTGCCAGTAAGATTGCACCTAAATTAACCATTTATCGGATCATCAAGAACTTCAAGGAGAGCGGTTCAATTGTTGTGAAGAAGGCTTCAGGGCGCCCAAGAAAGTCCAGCAAGCGCCAGGACCGTCTCCTAAAGTTGATTCAGCTGCGGGATCGGGGCACCACCAGTACAGAGCTTGCTCAGCAATGGCAGCAGGCAGGTGTGAGTGAATCTGCACGCACAGTGAGGCGAAGACTTTTGGAGGATGGCCTGGTGTCAAGAAGCGCAGCAAAGAAGCCACTTTTCTCCAGGAAAAACATCAGGGACAGACTGATATTCTGCAAAAGGTACAGGGATTGGACTGCTGAGGACTGGGGTAAAGTCATTTTCTCTGATGAATCCCCTTTCCGATTGTTGGGGGCATCCGGAAAAAAGCTTGTCCGGAGAAGACAAGGTGAGCGCTACCATCAGTCCTGTGTCATGCCAACAGTAAAGCATCCTGAGACCATTCATGTGTGGGGTTGCTTCTCAGCCAAGGGAGTGGGCTCACTCACAATTTTGCCTAAGAACACAGCAATGAATAAAGAATGGTACTAACACATCCTCCGAGAGCAACTTCTCCCAACCGTCCAGGAACAGTTTGGTGACAAACAATGCATTTTCCAGCATGATGGAGCACCTTGCCATAAGGCAAAAGTGATAACTAAGTGGCTTGGGGAACAAAATATCGATATTTTGGGTCCATGGCCAGGAAACTCCCCAGACCTTAATCCCATTAAGAACTTGTGGTCAATCCTCAAGAGGCGGGTGGACAAACAAAAACCCACAAATTCTGACAAACTCCAATGATTGATTATGCAAGAATGGGCTGCCATCAATCAGGATGTGGCCCAGAAGTTAATTTGACAGCATGCCAGGGCGGAGTGCAGAGGTCTTGAAAAAGAGGGGTCAACACTGCAAATATTGACTCTTTGCATCAACTTCATGTAATTGTCAATAAAAGCCTTTGACACTTATGAAATGCTTGTAATTATACTTCAGTATTCCATAGTAACATCTGACAAAGATATCTAGACACTGAAGCAGCAAACTTTGTGGAAATTCATATTTGTGTCATTCTCAAAACTTTTGGCCACGACTCGTTCAGCTAAATGCCTTTCTTGCTTGCTCTTTCAAAACAATTCAGTAATAAAAATCAGTAGTACTATAATAAATAAATAAAAAGCCAAATAGAACAAAAACACACAAGAAATAGAACTGTAAGCACTGTCATTTCTTTTGTAACCCTACAATGTTTCAGAATGCGTGGGCAGTCCATCATAAAACATTGTTGAATTCAAATGTTCTGCTGACGGGTCCCCAACAATTTGCGATTGTTTTCTCGTTCAGAAACGGACACAGTCCTGTTCCAGATACAGCATAAATTACTGCTAAAGATTAAAACATTCTGCCAACACAGTAAATAGACCGGTAGCTTATTTGACAGTATGAGTAGGTTACAGTATTGCTGTGTCGATAGGAGCGCGACATCATTGCCTATTTCATCTCAGAGTCTATACCAAGGCAGGAAATCCAAAAACCCAATAATCTATTGATGAACTAATGAACAACAATTAGTCTTTTGCATTCTGTGGTCTAATGACAATAGTTCCAAATTATACAGCAAATATTGTCATTATTTTCATCATAAAAGGGGAATGAAGCGTTTTCCAGGCAAAGTTTTAATGCTCATTCAAGCATCCACTGTTTTAAGACAAGGCTGATTTATAATGGGAAACATGCGTATGTATGTATGTCATGTGCGAAGTTAATAAATATCAATATTATATCAGAAATGGGCACTGTTATAAATACGGCCCCAGGGCTTTTGGCGCCGCTAGGTTGCTACGCAGCAGCCGAGCAGCAGAGCTTGTGATTTCACGCTCCAGACCGGACACTGGGGGCCTGATTCTGTACGGCTTTAGACAGAAACAGTGTTAGCATTAACCTCTTAGCTGGAAGTCGGATGAAACAAAATCTCAATGATCCTACCGAACCATAAAGCACTAACCAATGCCACACCAGTACCTTGGTTGTACCAGGGGAGGTACCACGGGCAGGGTACTTTCACCGTGGTGTTGGGGACACCCTCCGGCCAGCAGGCGTACATGTCAAACATACGGCCGCAGAACAAGCCTGGGGGGAGAAGAGAAGATATAAGTAAGCCATAAGTAAGCAGACAGCAGACCCTGAATCCTTAATTTGTCTGAAGCTAAACAGGATAGAGACATTTTAGTTTTTGGATGAAGAACACCTGGGAAAACAATAGTAATGATGAGGATACTGCCCTGCAATGGATGCAGTCCTTTGGGTCAGATGTTAAGTCGAAGCCTGACTCATGGTACTTATTCTAATAATTGGGTAGATTCTGTGGACTCTGAAATATATATTTGCTTGAGGGAGAGGGGTGATGATGCCATTATAATTGTGAAGCCAACTGCATAATTCTACTGTCTACTCTAGACGATAACGTTTTAGATGTTATTCGATTTAAAAACCCATAATGGGGTGTGTCTGATTAGGTCAGGCGTCTGTTTTTGCGTCTTACCTGGGGGTGTGAGGTCCGTGCTCATTCTCAGCAGGCACTCGTTCCTGTATCTGTTCCATTCCTCCACCGTGTGCTTCACCGTCTTCGTTGACACAAGCTGCTGGTCATAAATCACAAGATTGAGGGTCAGGGGTCAACCCCAGTGGGTTCTTCTGGGTAAGCCCTACAATACCTAACTGGGTTTTAAACCTGACTGGATATAAAGCACTAATGCCTTGGCTTAGTGTAGTGTTGTAACTTAAGTTCTCCATAAAAGCTGACACATACATTCACTAAACCAGCTGCATTGATTGAGGATGCAAAGCACATTAAACTGACACTGGTGTTAAGATCAGCTTCCCAGCACTCTGATTATGTTCTATAAAGCACACAGACCATTATTACCTGCAGTGATTCAGAACGGTGAATCATCTTCACATGACTTACATTTCATAACAGCTCCTGAGGACAATGAAACAAACTAACGACGGAAGCGTCTAATGACACGACACACTTCTATGGATGGATTGAAGGTGGAAAGTAATGTTAAGTACAATCACTACTGCCGTAATGAGCAGAAACAAAGTTAAATGTGCCTACCACAGTTCTGCACAGGACAGACAGGATGAGGATGGCAGGGGTCTTCATCACTTAGAGGAGTGCCAGGGTAGAGGGCCACTCATCATCTCAGGGCTGCTGGGTGTTTTTGACCCAGGGGGGCCAGAACCAGGCATTGCCTCAGACCTCCACCCCATAGCCCACACCCTGCAAAACAACACACACAACCAGTTAGACCTGCTGTGTACAGAACAGAGCAATCACACAATATGGTTTGGGTTACAATTCTTATCACATATTAGGCTAAAACAAGCTTGTGGTCCACAATGGGAATAGGATTTGGCATTTGATTTGTGGAAAGGAAGTAAAAACGTAATGGCACGGGATCAATGATGCCGGCCCAATAATTGTGGCAGATGAGAATTTATATTTGAATTTATAAGTGATGTAGCCACTTAGTTCAAATGTTAATGAGCCCAATCAACATGTAATCATTAATGAATCCATGAAGGCCAATGAAGCCATGTAGCTGATTAGAGCATGTGAGGTTTCGGCCCACTATTTCCCAACGACACTGTGACAACAAGACACCCATTTTGTTGCTACTGTAGTGTAGGCTAATTTGAGCATTGAAATCATGTCCACACCCAAGTCTCCCAAAGACATCTCAATGAAATCTAACCAGAGTGCTATCTAACAATCTGATGGGAGGGCCAATCGTTGTAATCTTGGAAACATCTACATAAAGAAGCCCAGAGCCATATACTGTATTTAGAGAGTTAGGACATTGAGGTTTCTGCATTATGATGCATTTACATGTTGCTACAACATAATTATGGCAGCCATGAATATTACATGGGGAATATTTAAACAAGTAACAGATAAATCAACGAGGGGCTACTGTAGTAACTAGCAAGTATACTAGATAGCTACAGTAGTTGCCTTGGTAACCAAACAAACACACTAGCTAGTTTAACTAACCAAACCATCAGTCCTAGCTTGCTATTAAGAAAATTGAATTCAACAATGCCAATAATGTTTTCAATTCCACTTCTGCTTTCAAAAGCAGTTCAAACTAGTAAGAATGAACTATAGCCGTTGAATTCTACCGTGCGAATACACTGTTATGGGGAAATAATGCACAATCTAGAATGCCCTTCAAGCCGATCAGAAACGAATATCCAACAATGCCATGGTATAATGCTATGTAACTGAATGTCTAGAATTAGAACAATATTCAAAATTCTAAAAGTTGGCCTAACTCTAAATATAGCTCTGAAGAAGCTGCATGTCTGTATCTAGAGACAAAGTGTTCTGTTCAATCATGTATGACCGGGTTATGGTCAATTATTAAATGTTTTTTTTGTGGGGGGTGTTGTGCTAAACAGTGTGAAACACTGTGTGAATTATCTTAAAAAATACAAACACGGCCTCCCGAGTGGTGCTGAGGTCTAAGGCACTACATCACAGCACTAGCTGTGCAACTAGAGTTCCTGGTTCGAGTCCAGGCTCTCTTGCAGCCGGCCTGGAAACCCACGGGAGACCCATGAGGCGGTGGACAATTGGCCCAGCGTCGTCCGGGTTAGGGGAGGGTTTAGCCTGCAGGGATGTACTTGTCCCATCGCGCACTAGCGACTCCTGTGGCGGGCCGAGAGTAATGCACGCTGACACGGTCGCCATGTGTTTCCTCCGACACTGCGTTTCCTTCCTGTGGCTGGCTTCCGGGTTAAGCGGGCATTGTGTCAAGAAGCAGTGCGGCTTGGCTGGGTTGTGTTTCGGAGGATGCACGGCTCTCGACCTTCGCCTCTCCCGAGTACATACAGGAGTTGCAACGATGAGACAAGACTGTAACTACCAATTGTATACCACAAAATTGTGGAGAAAAAAACAATTTGAATAAAAGAATACAAACACTGAACATAAAATATTGTCCCCATTGTGCCTTCTATGTTACTTAAAGAGTTGTAACACATTGGTCTACACAGTAACTCCCTCAATCTACATACTGTACTGTACTAACCTCATTGTTGGGGAGCAACATTTTTTTACAAAGAGTTATTCCTTTTGGGGCCATGCTTCATGCACACAGAGGATCCTTTTAAGATGGAGAATTTTTCCTTCACAAGGATTTTGGAAATTGTATGCATAACATCAGTCACATTGTCACGCCCTGACCGTAGAGATCCTTATTATTCTCTATGTTTGGTTAGGTCAGGGTGTGACTCGGGTGGGGAAGTTTATGTTTTTTGTTTCTTTGTTTTTGGGCCAGTGTGGTTCCCAATCAGAGGCAGCTGTCTATCGTTGTCTCTGATTGGGAATCATACTTAGGCAGCCTGTGTTTGTGGGAGGTTATTTTCTGTTTAGTGTCTGTGCCTGACGGAACTGTTCGCTTTCGTTTTGTTGCTTTTGGTTATTCTTGTTTGAGTGTTTCTTGAAATAAAGTATCATGAACACTTACCACGCTGCGCCTTGGTCCACTTCTCCTTCTTATTACGAGCATTACACACATTGGCAAGACTTATTTTTCTCTGAATTCTATTTTTCTTGTGATGTATTACATCTCTCATGATTTGAAAAACATTCTACATCTACAAAAATAACCCCAACTGTGTACATTTATCGAACATGACATGTTTGAGTTTTAGGGCATAAAAGAGTTGAGGGGGAGTTGCACAGTATCCTGCCTTCATCTAGCTTGTTTTTCTTTTCAGGGGCCAATTCCCAGCAGGTGTCTATTTTTTCCCTCTGTACAAAAGAAAATCCAGTAAGTCTGCAGTCAAACACTGTAGCATACACACAAGATCAAGAGTAGCTACTCAAAACACAGATTGTGATCCAAAGTACACCGTCGGTACTTTATTCCTGCACAAACTATGCGCAGCCATTTCAAAACACCAGGAAAAGCCTCGACTTCACTTCAGAAGAACGCTCTGACAAAAACTATTAAGGTTCAAAGCTGGAGATGCCACTGGATTGACTTATTCAGTAACTCTTGAACAAGCACACGAACTGTGAGGGTTTTCTTGACCCGTGAAGGTGTTGGACTAAAACCAAGAACCGACATATAACAGCCTGACAGGTCATTATTACCATGTCATCTCATCATGATAAACACATCTTCGTTTAAGTCAACATGTCAGTCAAGCTACTGAACCCTAATCCACCCCTTACACGTACTATGGCCGTGCAAAACAGAAAAGGAAGTTCCATATTATCCAACAGACAATATGTTACATTATAACATATGAGGAAATGATTGCACATCTGATGGGTGAGAGCCTGCTCATTATGTGGTTGGTCATATTTGCACAGTAATGAATCCTAATGAAAACCCAACTCGTTAGTGAGGCCTCGGGCAATTTCAGTGCACCACGGTGAATAAAACATGACTTTTTACGAGAGTTTACGTTCTGCCAGAATATTCAGGATTGAATTCTCATTATTGGAATTCATCTCACAAAACATCCAGGG